>NW_006921981.1:709458-746075 GCF_000298275.1 Orycteropus afer afer | reverse complement strand
ATATATATATAAAATAATTGAGGAGTCAGCCACAGGGATACAGGTGAGGAGAAGGAACCCAGGCCATGCCCCAGAGTGTCAAGATGGAAAAGCAAAGCAAGGAAAGGACAGAAAAGGCCAAGGGGACCGGGTCAGGGTTGGAGTCAGCCACAGCAATCCAGGTAAGGGTGATTGGAGAGGTTTCCAACAGCTAAGGGAGATAAACTTGTCTGTTGGTCTGTCCTACTGTGGTGATGTATTGCTGTGAGTCTTGAGGCTGTGCCACTGGTGTTTCAGACCCAGCAGGGTGCACATGGTGCACAGGTATCAGCCCAGCTTGCAGATTGAGACAGACTAGGCAGAAGGAAGGAAGAGGCCATCCTCTTCTCAAAGAATTTTCCAGGGGAAACCTTATGAATAGCAGAGAAACATTGTCTTGATACATTACTGTGCAATATTATGAATAGTGTGAAACATTGTCCAATACAGAGGAGGAAGATGAGTCACTTACATTAGAAAGCTCTCAAAATAAGACTGAGCAAGAAATGCATTTTCAGAATTAAGCCAGCCTTACACATATGGATGAGGCAAATCTTTCGAGACCTCCATTTCCTGATGTGGCACCACTCAAATTGAGGAGAAACAGATGCAAACATCCATTAATAATCAGAACATGGAATGTACAAAGGATGAATCTAGGAAAATTGGAAGTTGTCAAAAATGAAATGGAATGCATAAAGATTGATATCCTAGGCATTAGTGAGCTGATTGGACTGGTTTTGGCCATTTTGAATCAGACAACGATGTGATCTACTATGCCCAGAATGACAGTTTGAAGAGGAATGGTGTGGCATTCATCATCACAAAGAATGTTTCAAGATCTGTCCTGAAGTACAATACTGTCAGTGATAGGATGATATCCATACACCTAGAAGGAAGACCTGTTAATATGATTATTCTTCAAATTTATGCACCAATCATCAAAACCAAAGATGAGGAAATTGAAGATTTTTATCAACTTCTACAATCTGAAATTGACCAAACATGCAATCAGGATGTATTAATTATCATTGGTGACTGGAATACAAAAGTTGGGAACAAAGGAGAATCACCAGTAGTTGGAAAATTTGGCCTTGGTGACAGAAATAATGCTGGAACTTGCATGGTAGAATATTGCAAGACCAATGACTTATTCATTACAAACACCTTTTTTTCAACAACACAAATGGCAGCTGTACACATGGACTTCACCAGATGGAACACACAGAAATCAGATTGACTACATCTGTGGCAAGAGGCGATGGAAAAGCTCACAATCTTTAGCCAAAACCAGGCCAGGAGCTGATTGTGTGACAGGCCATCAACTGCTCATATGTAAGTTCAACTTGAATTTAAAGACAACTAAAACAAGTCCTCAAGAGCCAAAATATGACCTTGAATATATCCATCCTGAATTTAGATATCATCTAAAGAATAGATTACATGCATTGAATACCAGTGACCAAAAACCAGGAGAACTGTGGGATGACATCGAGAGCATCAACCATAAAGAAAGCAAGAGGTCACTAAAAAGACAACAAAAGAAGAGAAGACTAAAACAGAAGACAGAAGAGACTCTGAAACATGCCCTTGAGCAGAGAGTAGCTAAAAAGTAAATGGGAGAAATGACAAGATAAAAGAGCTGAACTGAAGATTTCAAAAAGCAGCTGGAGAAGACAAAGGCAATTACTATAATGAAATGTACAAAGACCTGGAATTAGAGAACTAAACGGGAAGAACACACTCGGCATTTCTCAAGCTGAAAGAATTGAGGAAAAAATTTAAACCTCGAGTTGCAATATTGAAAGATTCTATGGGCAAAATATTGAATGTTGCAGGAAACATCAAAAGAAAATAGAAGGAATACACAGAGTCACTGTACCAAAAAGAACTGGTTGATCTTCATCCATTTCAGGAGGTGGCATATGATCTAGAACCAATGGTACTGAAGGAGGAAGTCGAAGCTGTAATGAAGGAATTCGCGAAGAACAAGACTCCAGGAATTGATGGAATACCCATTGAGATATTTCAACAAATGGATGCCACACTGGAGGCACTCATTCAGTTATGCCAAGAGATTTAGAAGACAGCTACCTGGCCAACTGACTGGAAGAGATCCATATTTGTACCCATTCTAAACAAAGGTGATCCCACAGAATGTGGAAATTATAGAACAATATCATTAATATCACACACAAGTAAGATCTTACTGAAGATAATTCAAAAACGGTTGCAGCAGCATATTGACAGAGAACTTCCAGAGGTGCAAGCTGGATTCAGAAGAGTACATAGAACAAGGGATATCATAGCTCCTGTCAGATGGATCTTGGCTCAAGGCAAAGTATACCAGAAAGATGTTTACTTGTATTTTATTGACTATGCAAAGGCATTTGATTGTGTAGATCATGACAAATTATGGATAACATTGAGAAGAATGGGAATTCCTGAACACTTGACTGCATTCATGAGGAACTTGTACATTGACAAGCAGGCTGTCATTTGAATGAAAAAAGGGTACATTACATGGTTTAAAATCAAGAAAGGAGTGTTTCAGGGTTGTATCCTTTCCCCATACTTATTTAATCTATATGCTGAGCATATAATCTGAGAAGCTGGACTATATGAAGAAAAATGTGGCATCAGGATTAGAGGAAGAATCATTGACAACCTGATACACAGATGATACAGCTTTGGTTGCTGAAAGTGAGGATGACTTGAGACACTTACTGATGAAGATTGAAGAATACAGTCTTACAAAAAGGGCAGGGAGGCCACATATTCTGACCTCCTAAAACCCCACAAGAAGAAGACAGAATCACCATCAATAGCCCAAGGCCTATTACTGCAAGGCCAGACATGCTGTCTCCCTCCAGCCCTTTCTCTAACTGTTCCTCTCAAAGCACCCACCACCTCTCTCCTGGGTTCGATAATTTTCTGAAGTGGCCACAGAGAGCTCACAGATTATGGGGTTTATTAGGGAGTCACCACAGGCTACAATTCAAGTTCAGGAAAAATGCTCAGTCTCTCTCCCAGCCTACCATCCCTCAGCCAACAGTCTCTCACAGTCTCTTTCCCAGCAGTGCATGTCTCTCAGTGTCTCACTCAGCAATGCACATCTCTCACATCTCTTTTCCAGCAACACGTGTCTCAGGAGCCCATGTCTCTTTCAGCAGCATGTCTTCCTCAACCAGCAGTCAGAGAGAGTTCTGCCTCTAGGAGGCCTCCTTTTGAGCCTGGCAGGGTGGTCAAACTAGCCAGTCACAGCATCAGAACTCTAAGCACCTGAGTGAGAGTGGGAACCTCCCAGAACATTGTATTGTGCCACACCCAACAGAAATAACCCAGGTAGATAACCTTTACAATCAGGAGCTCCTCAGTTGCTCATTCCACCACTGAGTTTACAATGACTTATGGGTAGAAAAGCCATACTAAGTATTTTACTACACTGCAAGTCTGCAATATGGATTACATCTCAATATAAAGAAAAACAAAATCCTCACAAGTGCACCAATAAGCAGCATCACAATAAATGGAGAGAATATTGAGGTTGTCAAAGAATTCACATTGCTTGGTTCTACAGTCGACACCAATGGAAGCAGTAGTCAGGACATTAGATGATATGTAGCACTGGGCAGGTCAGCTGCGAAGGGACTCTTTCAAATGCTGAGGAGAATGGATGTCTCCTTGTGGACTAAGGTGCGCTTGACACATGCCATGATCTTTACAATCACCTTGTATCCATGTGAGAGCTGGACAATGAATAAGGAAGACCAAAGAAGAGTTGATGCTTTTGAGTTGGGGTGCTGGTGAAGAATGCTGTAAGTACTGTGGATTGCAAAAAGAACTAACAGATCTGTCCTGTAGGAAGTGCACCTGAAATGCTCCTTGGAAGCAAGAATGGCCAGACTTCATCTCACCTACTTTGGTCATGTTGTCAGAAAGGACCATTCCCCCTGGAGAAGGGTGTCATGCTTGGTAAGTTAGAGGGCCCACAAAAGGGGAGGAGGCCTTCAAGGAGATGGATTGACATGGTGCCTGTGACAATGGGCTCAAGTATAGCAAGGATCTTGGAGTTGGCGCGGGACCTGGCTGTATTTTGTCCTGCTGTGCATGGGGTCGCTATGAATTGAGAACGACTTTACAGCACCTAACAACAACACATCAACATATATAATAATTATGGAGCTCAGTTCTGCTCTATAACGCAGAAGGACAGGGTTGTCATGAGTTAAAATTGACCCTCAGCATTGAGATTGATAAATATATATATATATGTTTTAGCAAGTCAAAGCAGTAGTCTCTCCCTCCCCCTCTCCACCTTCTGCCAAAATATCTTTCTTCTTTTTGTCAAGGTGATTCAATTCCAAAGTACCCAGATGTTGTAAGTTGAGATCCCTAAAAACAGACCCTTAGATGAGGATTCACAGATAAGAAATTCATTAAAAAATGTTTCCACTTTCTTCCTATTAAGAAAGTAGGAAAAACATGACAGTGAAGGGACTTGAAATAGATAAGCTTAATGAGGTACATCTTATTCAAATTCCTCTAAAGGAAGATTGATCTTGCAAGGAGGTCTGCAATTAAAGTTGTGCCTAAGAGTTGTTCTTACCTGGGGTGATGACAATAATTTTCCAGACACTCTCTGATGCTTTTTACAGGAACGCAAAGGGGGCTTTGGTAGCAGAAGGATGGGTCAATGGTGGGGGGGAAGGGGGATTCATATGCTATGTGTTGGAAGTAAAAAGACAAAATATATCCCCTCTCCTCCCACTCTCTCTCTCACTCTTCAAGACTGTCTTGGCAGAGTATCAACCTTGTCCAAAACACCAGCTAAGGCTGATAGAAGTTGTGCTGATATTATCATTTATATCCTGTTTTTGGAATGCAAAATTCTGAGGAATTCAGGCCAACTACTGATGCTTCTTCTTTGTTTCAAGGAGCCTTGATGGTGCAGTGGTTAAAGAACTGTTAAATGAAAGGTTGGAACCTACCAACACTCTGAGGGAGAGAGATGAGCCAGTCTCTTCCATAAAGATTACAGCCTTGGAAACCATAGGGGGCAGTTCTGCTTTGCCCTACAGGGTTGTTCTGAGTCAGAGTTGATTGGATATGATGGATTTGGTTTTGGGTTTTATCTTTTGTCCCTCCCTCATGACCACTCTTAATAGTTTGAATAAACGGCTTCTATGGGTAGGAACTGAAGCTCTGGTGGCTTAGTACCTAAGGCATTTGCCTGCTAACCAGAAGGATGGCTGTTCAAACCCACCAGCCACTCCTCGGAAGGAAGATTGGGCAATCTGCTTTCATAGAGATTCTGCCTCAGAAACCCAAGGAGGGGTTGTTTTGAGCAGGATCCAATGCCACAGCAGTGAGTTCCCCCCCTCCCCCATGGCTAGGAACACCTATGGCTAAGGAAGAGCAAGGCATGCTGATAGAATGATTTAGAAATGGAAGTAATGTAAGTTAGGGTTAGAGAATCAAGATGATCAGTATTTCATTTAGCTTTGAATTGGCATATTAGAATTGGTACTCATGGAATGCAGAGCCAGTTACCTTGCATTCGTGTTTCAGAATCTTAAGATTCCATTTAATATGTGACCCCTTCAATGCATGAGTAGGTCATGGCACTGGGCTTTAAGCATTGATGACTCTTCTAAAGTTGGTTAATTTACATGAAGGAAGATAGAGCTGAGTACCTATTCGTTTCATGTACCCAATTCTTATAGGGTAGTTTTGTTATTTACGTGGAAATGTATTCTGTGTGCAGTAGAAGTGGGAGCAAGCTGTGTTAGTGCCCTTAGCAGCAGAATGAGCTCTCATGAGTTAACATGGGCAGGCATGCTGCAGAGACACCAAACAAGTTAGCAGCTGTGTTGCAAGCTTTTTCTCTGTGCTTTAATTTTGCAGCAGAGCATTCACTTTGACATTTTTGCGCTGATAGGCATTTTTCTAGATATTCTTTAGGGATTTCAAAATAAGCTAAAAAGCTTTTTGAAGGATTGGGAAATGAAGCTTTTATATTTGTTATTTCCATTGCAGCTATTATTGAGAAAATTGGCTCTATGGCAGAAGAATAGAACAAACACAAGTTACATTCTAGGGTCTTGGACTAGACTTCTAATAATGTTTTGTGCTCTGTATCATTTTTTTTTTAAAGATGATTAAGTTTTTAAAAATGACACTAGACAAAACTAGTTTGGAAAATTTATCATTAATTGTCATGAACATATCTGATATTAGCCTCTAAAATTCGACTTACGGTGAAAATACAACATGTTTAATATTCTTGTGATAGTCCAGACCCAGCCTAGCAGAGTGAGTGCTCATAACACCTGAAAAAAAAGAGAGTTACGATCATTCATAAACCAAAAAACTTTATAGGTTTTAGCAGTTGGTTCAGAATCTCATATAAAACATATTGTGCATGCCAATCACTCCCAAATAAACTGAGTGAAAATAGTTTCTTCCTCTATGCTTATAAATTTGGGACAGAGTTTCAAGACTTGGTTATCTTTTTCTGCTTCTTTCATAGAAAATTATTTCTAAACTCATTCTTGTCATATATTAACAAAGCAAATTATTTTACTTTACTGCAAAGAGCTTATGATGCTAAAGCATATGGGTAGGAAGATACAGAATTCATCTCATTTCCTGTCTGAGAGATGTGTATTGGGTATAAATACATTTATAATTTTTATAATATAAGAGAGTTAGGTTAATATACATTTCTAATTATCAGATGTACCTGATGTGTTGACCATTTCATCTCTCATTATCTCAGGAATACTTCTTATATTAAAGTGTGCTAATGATATGAACATACCCTTTCCAGTTGTGTTATGGTGACGATTTGCATAGAAGATTTTTTCTGTCTTTGAACATTTTGTGTTTCTGAATCTAACTTTTATCTATATGGAGAGAATATAGGCAGGCTATGCTTTTTAAAATTCAATTTAATCAAGTCTAATTAATAGCATTTAATTAGAATGCATAGCCCATTCATATTTAATATAATTTTTGATATGATTGAGTTTAATTCTGCCATTTTGGTATTTGTTTTCAGTATTTCTCTTGTCTTATTTTTACCTCATTCTTCCTTTACTTACTTCATGTTAAACAAAAAGATAGAGGAAGGTTGTCTACATAGAGAATTTCAAAGAATCCAAAATAAATAAATAAATAAATAAAAGACCTACGTCTACTTCATATAGTTTAGCAAGATTACAGGATTATAATAGTAATATACAAATGTCAATATTTTTATACATTAGTAATAGTAATTGGACCTTGAAATTTAAAACAAACAAACAAACAAAAAAACTACTTACAATACCAAAACCAAACCAAACTCACTGCCGTTGAGTCAGATTTGACTCATAGCAACCTCTCCTTGGGTTTCTGAGGTGCTATCGTTATGGAAGTAGATTGCCCAACCTTCCTTCCGACGAGCAACTGGTGGGCTTGAACTGCCAGCCTTCTGATTAGAAGTCAAATGCCTTAGGCACTAAAAATCATAATATAATTATGATAAATATAACTAAATATATGCAAAATTTATATGCTAAAACTAGAAAATCATTGATGAGGCAAACTAAGAGAAACTAGAAGAAACAGTTATGGGTTGAAAGATTCAAAATGTCAGTTTTCACCAATCTGATCCACCAATTCAATACATTTTCAATAAAAATCCAAAAAAACTTTTTTTTCCAGACAAACTGATAAACTGATCCTAAACTTTTTATAGTAAGGCCAGTGATCTGTCACAGAAAACCAGTATGAAAAATAGGAAAACTTAGACTAGTATTACCTGATTTCAAGGTTAATATAAAACTGTACATTTTGATTGTCATATAAAATGACAGACAAACCAGTTGCCATCAAGTCAATTCTGACTCATGGGGGCTACATGTATTTCTTTGCCTTGTATGTTTATTACCTGGGTTTCCATGGTAAAAGTTTCTGTCATTGTATCTTGTTCTTTTGAACGGTCTATCCTTTTTTTTTCTTTGTATGCCCCGTGATTTTTGGTTAAAAATAGGTTTTTTGAATACTACTATACAGTAGCACTGGAGATCAGATTCTCCTCCTTCCTCAGAGTCCTGGGTTCTTTTTGTTTGCTTTTTATTGTTTAAGGCTGTAGTAGTCTTAGTGATTTCTCTAACATTTTTTTGCAAAGATTGCCTTCCTAGGTTTGTGTAGACAAAAAACAAAACAAAACAAAATCTCTGTAGCTTATTTATAAGCTGTTTCAAAAGAGATTTCCTTGAATTCCGGGGGAGGGGGGTGGGAAATAAAACCAAAATAACTTCTCCTTTTCTTTGGAAATTTGATCTATCAGCAGCCCTTCTATAGCACTTAGACAGACTTGCGTTGAGCTTAACAATCAGCCCAAGGTGAAAGTTCAGAATCTTCTAAGGTCATTTGTGAGCATGCATCTTGCCCTGGGCATGAATGTGGCATTTTCAATTTTCCTGTATAAATTATGCTTTTGAAAACCTTAATTTCTCAAAGAAACAGTCTCTGGTTTCATTTCAAGATTTTGATGTTGTTTATTCCATGCCTTAGGACACTCTTTAGCCCCAGACAACTACAGGTGGTTACAGTCTTCTAGTCCTACTTTTCCCCTCTACACTTTATGAGCTATAAGACAGGTCAAAACAAAAGGAGCTCCTTGCTTTTGTTGTTCAAGCAATACCAGACACATTAGAAAAGTCACACACAATAATTTTCTAATAAAGTTTGCACTGCTCTGTCTAGAGACTGGTACCAGTATTGCTCTTGTGTAACTAGGTCACCACCACTTTAAGATGGTCCTGCCAAGCCAAATGGGATGGCATGTAAACAGGTAGAAAATCAAAGCTATCCTATTGTTTATATGTCAACTTTTCTTGATTAGCATTGGCTTAGTTGCTGTACTCCTCTGACTGTTTTTCAAGGTTATGATAAACTACTTGTGTTGTGTGTATGTTTGTTTCTGAAAGGACAGGAGTGCACACCTGTTCATGTCCCTATCTTGCACTGAATTTTCTTAATTGCCAATTAAATATCTTTAAAAGATTATACTCTGATTTGGCATTACATGAAATATTATTGAGTACACAGGGTATGAAAAGAGACCAGTTGGAGGTAAATTTTACATTTGTGAAACAAATATTCATCAATAGAAGAACAACAATTCCTTATTTTCTTGCAAAGCAACAACTGTTTATAAGATCTCAGAAAGAAAGATGCTCAGAAGAAGTCATTGCATTTTATTACTAAAATTGGCAAGAAAGTTGAGGGCAAGAACATGTGTTGAATTTCAAAATAGATTTGAAGTTAATGTGACTGTTTACATGCATCAAGTAAGATTGTTGTTATATGTCATTGCATTGTCATTTAATCGGCAGATTTTTAAAAAATAAATGGCATATATTATAACATAATGATGCAACTAACAATTAATGGCCTAGGATAGATGAAATATAATAAGCTCAAAAACATTACACAGTTCAAAAATTACTCTTTGCAATGGTTGCTCTGAATTGTTCTTTGTGAAGAGAATTTTTTATGTTTTTGAAATTTAATATACTTGTGAAAAGTCATGAAGTTTCTCCTTAAGTAATTTGACACCTACTTTGACCATATATATTCCTTATGTGTGAAAACAAACTATACAAATAGTACATTTTTGCAAGATTAAACCAAAATTTAAATACATATGCAGTTTATTCTTATAATTTCTTCATTAACATTATATTTTGTACAACAACAATAGCACCCAAGAAAGAGTGCTACAGACACTTATACTAGTTAAGCAAGACCAATCACCCCATAGGTTTAGTTGTCTTGATTTTGAACTTAGGCTGAGGTCTTATAGGACAATCCAGAGAACTGGCATAATGTAGTTCTAAAACTTTTTATTTACTGCCCAGTGTGCTGAGTGGTGTCTGGGGTCTTAAAAGGTTATGAGAAGCCATAAAAAATAAAACTATTAGCCTTCATTTGTCTATAACTACAGAGAAAGAAGGAAATCCAAGAATCGGAAAAGGAATTGGGCTACAGGACTATCTACATGAATCTCTGACCCCACCTTGAGATCTAAAGAACTGTATGGTACCTGGATACTACTACTGAAAATTCTGATCAGGAATGTAAAAAGGGAGATAAATGCAGAACAGAACTTTGAATTATTTAAGAATAGAGGTTTACTAGACCTGTTGTCACTGTAATTATCAATATATTTTGACTGCATGTTTGGTCAATTTCAGACTATAGAAGTCATTAAAACTCTTAGAATTTTTTATTTTTGGCTTTGGTGGTGGGTACATAAATTTGAATATTAGTAATTTTAACTGGTCTCCCTTGTAGGTATATGGATTTTATCCTATCACCGGCAGTATTACACTTCAGGATAGATCTTGAAATGTTCTTTTTGATGATGAATGCCATGCCATTCCTCTTCAATTTGTCATTCTCAGCATAGTAGAGCAAATGATTGTCCTATTCAAAATGGACAATATTAGTCCATTACAGCTCACTGATGCCTAGGGTATCAATCTTTATGCATTACATTTCATTTTTGACAACTTCCATTTTCCCTAGATTCCAAATTCGTACATTCCACATTCCAATAATTAATAGATGTTTGCAGCTGTTTCTTCTCATTTTGATTCATGCCACTTTAGAAAATGAAGGTTCTGAAAAATTTACTCCATCTGTGTCATTAAGCTCACCTCTAGTGTGAGTAGGCAGTTCCTCCCCAGTCATATTTTGAGTGCCATCAAACCTGAGGAGCTCACCCTTCAGCATTATATCAGACAATATTTTACTGCTATTCGTAAGGGTACCAGTGGCCAATTTTTTTCAGAAGTCCTTTTGCCTAGTCTCTCTTAGTCTGGAAGCTTCACTGAAACCTCTTCACTATGGGTGATCGTTTGAAAGGCTGGTGTCATAACTTCCAGCATCAGAAAAACATGCAAGCAATTATAGTATGAGGAACTGACAGACAAGTTTTAAATGAATGGAAGAAATGATGAAACACAAGCGCTGAACAGAAGATACCAAAAGATGGGTTAAAAAGGCAAAGTGAGGTATTATAATGGGATGTAAAAGACCTGGAATTAGAATCCCAAAAGGGAAGAACTTGCTCAGCATGCCTCAAACTGAAAGAAATGAAGAAAATATTCAAGCCTCAAGTTGCAATGTTTAAGAATTTTGGGGGCAAAATATTGAACTATGCAGGAAACAAAAGAAGGTGAAAAAATACACACAGTCACTGTACCAAAAAGAACTGGTTGATGTTTAACCAATTCAGCAGGTAGCATATGATCAAGAAATGATGGTAATGAAGGAAGAAGTCCAAGCTGCTCTGAAGGAATTGGGGAAAAACAAGGCTCCAGAACTTGACCCATTGAGATGTTTCAACAACAGATGCAGCACTAGAGGCACTCACTGATTTATGCTGAGACATTTGAAAGACACCTACCTGTCCAACTGACTGGAAGAGATCCATATCTGTGCTATTCCAAAGAAAGGTGATCCAACAGAATGTAGAAATTATCAAACAATATCATTAACATCACACACAAGTAAAATTTTGATGACTGTAATTAAAAAAGGAGTGCATTAGTATATTGACAGGGAACTGCCATAATTCAAACCAGATTCAGAAGAGACTGTGGAACAAGGGATGTAATTGCTTATGTCAGATGGATGTTGGTTGAAAGCGAAGAATAGCGAAAGTATCTTTACCTGTGCTTTATTGACTATACAAAGGCTTTTGACTATGTGGATAGTAACAGATTATGGGTGACATTGGGAAGAATGGAAATTCTAGAACACTTAATTGTGCTCATAATGAACCTATACATAGATCAAGAAGCAGTCATTTGAACAGAATTAGACAGAACTGCAAAGTTTAAAATCAGGAAAGGTGTGGGTGAGGATTATATAATTTTATCACACTTATTCACTCTGTATACTGAGCAAATAATCCAAGAAGTTGGTATATATGAATAACACAGCATCAGGATGGGAGGAAGATTCGTTAACAACCTGCAATATGCAGATGACAAATCTTGCTTGCTGCAAGTGAAGAACACCTGAAGCACTTACAAATGAAGATCGAAGTCTATAGCCTTCAGTATGGATTATACCTCAACAAAAAGAAAACAAAAAGTCTTACAACTAAATCAACATGTAACATCACAATAAATGTAAACAAGATTGAAGTTTTCAGGATTTCATTTTACTCGGATGCATAGTCACACCCGTGGAAACAGCAGTAAATAAATAAGATGCAGTATTGCACTGAACAAATCTGCTGCAAAAGACTTCTTAAAAGACTTATAGAGCCAAGATGTCACTTTGAATCCTAAGGTAAACCTTACCCAAGCCATGGTATTTAATTCAATTTTCTCACATGCATGTGAAAGCTGGATGATGAATAAGGAAGACCACAGAAGAATTGATGCATTTGAATAGTGGTGTTGTTAAGAATATTGAAAATACCATGGATTTCCAGAAGAAGGAACAAGTCTATCTTGGAATAAGCACATCTGGCATGCTCCTTAGAAGCAAGAATGGCCAGATTCCACCTCATACTTTGGTCAAGGATGTCTTCGTTGGTAAAGCAGAGGCTCAACACAAAAGGAGAAGACCTTCAATGAGATGAGTTGACACAGTGGCTGCAAAGACAGGATCAAACATACCAAGGATTATGAAGATGGAACAAGACTGGGCTGTGTTTCTTCTGTTGTTCATAGGGTCAATATGAGTTGGAAGTAACTCGACAACATGTAACAACAACAAAAACAACAACAGAGAGTCTGTAAGAATCCTACAGTCCAGCAAGAGGTGACGTAGTGCCTAAGGCATTTCACTGTTAACCAGAAGTCTGGCAGTTGAAACCCACCAGTCACTCCTCAGAAGGAAGATTGGGCAATCTGCTTCTGTAGAGATATTGCCTCAAAACCCAAAGAGGGGTCACTATGAGTCAAAATCGACTTGATGGCAGTGAAGTTTTTTTTTGTTTGTTTGTTTCTTATGGTCCTGAGTTGCTCTTCAAATCTTGAATTGAATCTATGCCCTGAAGTCACTTTTAAACTTTTAAACTAAGTAATGATTAGCCCAAAGAGTAAAGTTTATCATCCTTGATTATTGTGCTATATGTGTACAGCAACAACAACAATATGCATATATATATATATATATATAGTGCCATATATATGCTAATACATATGTATATATGTGCCATATATATGTACATACATATATATGTATGTTGTTGTTGTTGTTGTTATGTGCCATCAATTCGGACCTGACTCATAGCGACCCCTCCTTGGGTTTCCGAGGCAGTATCACTACGGAAGTAGATTGCCCCATCTTCCTTCCGAGGAGTGGCTGGTGGGTTTGAACCTCCAGGCTTCTGGTTAGCAGTCAAGTGCTTTTAGCCACTATGCTATCAGAGCTCCACATATAAAAAACAAACCAAACTCACAGCTGTCAAGTCAGATCTAACTCATCGCTACTCCTCCTTGGGTTTCCGAGGCAGTATCACTATGGAAGTGGATTGCCTAATCTTCCTTCTGTATGTATGTATGTATGTATGTATGTATGTATGTGTGTGTGCATGTGTGTGTATGTATAATTTTCTATTTGAGTAGACTCTATCATTTAATTGTCATAAAATAAGCTCATATGCATTGCTCCTACAGACAGTTAAGCCTACAAATGAATTATTGTCCAACACTCAATAGCTAATGTATCTCTGTTATAAGAATAATTCAACCATGTTCGTTCTGGACATTCTTGTGATTTCTTCCCTTGTATGTTTAGGGGAGGTAGCACAAAGAAAATATTTACTCAACATTGAAAAGAAATCAAGATAGATGCCAACTTTAATCAAGTTCTGTGGAAGATTTGGGTCTTCTAGTTGGGCGTCTATTTCTACAGCAAAGATAAAGGACAGATCTATTATATCCTGGATGTATTTGCTTGTTTTTTTCTTTTGTTTTTAATATACAGGAACACAAGCCAAACATTTCTGAAAAATAAGAAGTTTTTCTTTTTGTTTCAATTATATGGAATACACTTTCAGCTCTCCACTTGAATTATTCTGTGAAACTATAATCTTACTTGAGATTCAAAACGCCAATGATTTAAGAACTTAATAAGAAACAGGAATCCATTTCTTAGGGTCCTTATCCTTGTAAAATGTAAAAAAGGAACTCAACAGTCAGCTCAGATCTTGATTAAATAAGAGCTCAGATTCAATAAGGAAAGAAAACCTTTACTTGATGAAATTCTTCAATAAAGGTTTTTCTTTATCAGATTACAAAGGAATTGTGATTTTATTTTTCAGGCATGTAGTTAGGATGTGATTTGATTCCTCTGAGAACTGTTGTATATTTTTGTGGAATTCTATATACTCAGAAACTTTGCTTTCCTCAGAAGCAAGTTTAAAAGGAAAAGAAATCATCATGGACACCTTTCAAACAAACTGAAGGAAAAGAATTAATCAATTGATAATTTCTAAACTTATATACTTTTTAAGGCACTTGACTGCTAACCAGAAAGCTGGCAGTTCAAAATCCCCAGCCACTCCTCGGAAGGAAGGTTGGGCAATCTACTTCTGCAGTGATATCACCTCAGAAACCCAAGAGTCGAGTCTGACTCTATGGCACATAACAACAACAAGAACATACTGTTTATATCTATATTTTATTTCCAAATGTGCCCCAAATCACATATATTTGCATGTTGTTATTGTTGTTAGGTGTCATTGAGTCATTGAGTGGTTTCTGACTCAGTGACCACATGCACAGCAGAACAGAACACCACCTGGTCCCGCACCAGGTCCATGATCCCTGCTATACTTGAGCCCATCGCCACTGCCTCTGTGTCAATCTATCCCACTGAGGACCTTCCATACTTTCATTGACCCTTCACCTTACCAAGCATGAAATCCTTCTTCAGGGAATCGTCCCTTCTGATAACATGACCAAAGTAGGTGAGATGAAGTCTGACCATTCTCACTTCCAAGGAGCATTCTGGTTGCACTTCTTCCAGGACAGAGTTGTTAGTTCTTTTAGCAGTCCATGGTACTTTCAGTATTCTTCACCAGCACCACAACTCAAAAACACCAATTCTTCTTTTGTCTTCCTTCTTCATTGTCCAATTCTCACATCCACAGTACCATGGCTTGTGTCAGCACACCTTAGTCTTCAAGGAGACATCTTTGTTCTTCAGCACTTGAAAGAGGTCCTTTGTGGCCAATTTGCCCATTGCTATACCTTGTCTGATGTCCTGGCTTCTGCTTTCATTGGCATTGATTGTTGTTGTTGTTGTTGTTACGTTCCGTTGAGTCAGCCCTGACTCATAGCGACCCTTCCTTGGGTTTCCGAGGCAGTATCACTACGGAAGTAGGATTGCCCAACCTTCCTTCCGAGGAGTGGCTGGTGGGTTTGAACCGCCAGCCATCTGGTTAGCAGGCAAGTGTCTTAGCCACTATGCTACCAGAGCTCCCGGCATTGACTGTAGAACCAAGAAATATGAAGTCTTTGACAACTTCAATCTTTTCTCCATTTATCATAATACTGCTTATGGGTCCAGTTGTGAGGATTTTTGTTTTCTTTATATTGAGATGTAATCCATATAATAGACTATATTCTTCAATTTTCATCAGTAAGTACTTCAAGCCATCCTCATTTTCAGCAAGGAAAGTTGTGTCGTCAACATTTCACAGGTTGTTAATGATTCTTCCTCCAATCCTGATGCCACTTTCTTCATATAATACAGCTTCTCAGATTATTCACTCAGCATACAGATTGAATAAGTATGGTAAAGGATACTACCCAGACACACTCCTTTCTTGATTTTGAACCAAGCATTGTCCCCTTGTTGTGTTCAAATGAAGGCCTATCTACAGGTTCCTCATGAGTACAATTAAGTGTTCTGGAATTCCCATTCTTCTCATCATTATCTACAATTTGTTATGATCCACACAATCAAAATATTTTGCATAGCCAATAAAACACAAGCAAACATCTTTCTTGTATTTTTTGCTTTGAGCCAAATCATTCTGGCATCAGCAATGATATTCCTTGTTGTACATCCTCTTCTGAATCTAGCTTGCATTTCTGGAAGTTCTCTGTCAATAGACTGCTGAAACCATTTTTGAATTATCTTCAGTAAGATTTTACTTGCATGTGATGTGCATGATATTGTTTGATAATTTCCACATTCTGTAGGATTCGCCTTTCTTTGGAATGGGTACAAATATGGATTTCTTCCAGTCAGCTGGCCAGGTAGCTGTCTTCCAAATCTCTTGGCATAGCTGAGTGAGTGCCTCCTGTGGGACATCCATTTGTTGAAACATTTCATTGTGTATTCTGCCAATTCCTGGAGCCTTGTTCTTTGCCAATTCTTTCAATGCAGCTTCAACTTCTTCCTTCAATACCATTGGTTCTTGAACATATGCCACTTCCTGAAATGGATGAAGATCAACCAGTCTTTTTGGTACAGTTACTCAGTGTACTCCTTCCATCTTCTTTTGATGCTTCCTCATCATTCAATATTTTGCCCATAGAATCTTTTAATATTGCAACTTGAGACTTAAATTTTTTTCTCAGTTCTTTCAGCTTGAGAAATGCCGAGCATGTTCTTCCCTTTTGGTTTTCTACCTCCCAGTCTTTGCCCATTTCATTATAGTAATTGGCTTTGTCTGCTTGAGCTGCTCTTTGAAATCTGTTCAGTGCTTTTACCTTGTCTTTTATTTGCATAGATACATAAACACTAGACTTGTAATTCTCATTAACTTAATAATGTACTAAAATAGTGTATGGGTTCATTTTTCATTTAGGCAATACTCTTATGAGAAAATAAATACTATAAATATCAATATGTCATTGGCACACATTGACAATATCTGATAAGAAACCCAATATATATTTATTGTATACATAACTAAATTGGGAGCTCTGGTGACGTAGTGCCTAAGACATTTGATTACTAACCCGAAGACTGGTGGTTCAAATCCACCACCCACTCCTTGGAAGGAAGATTGCCAAATCTTCCTTCCATAGAGATACCAAATATACCAAACTCACTGCTGTCGAGTCAATTGCAACTCATAGCAACCCCTCCTTGGGTTTCCAAGGCGGTATCACTAAGGAAGTAGATCACCCAACCTTCCTTCTGATGAGTGGCTGGTGGATTTGAACAACCAGCCTTCTGATTAACAGTCAAATGCTTTAGGCACTACACCACCAGAGCTCCTTGGAAACTCAAGGGGGGTAACTATGAGTTGAATTGACTAGATGGCTATGAGTTCAGTTTTTGGTTTGATAACTAAATTAATAAAATTATTACTTATTTACTATTTCTTTATTAAAATTATAAGTTTCTCAAAATCAAAAAATCATATTTTATATATCTCTATATTTCTGGTTGTATCAAAATAATCTTATTATCTCAAATACCACTAACTTGAGTTTTAAGTATATACTTTTACCTGGTAGTTTAGTGCCTAAGGCATTTGACTGCTAACCAGAAGACTGATGGTTCAAACCCACCAGCCATTCCTAGGAAGAAAGGAGATCTACTTCCCTAATGATATGGCCTTGGAAACCCAAGGAGCGGTTGCTCTGAGATGGATCCAACTCTATGGCAGTGAATTTGGTTTTTGGTTGGTACATGAAATATATAACTTTAATTTCATATAAATGACTTAAAATTATTATATTTATAAAATCTTCTCATTTTCTACTATTATTCACAAAATAGTACACTCATGACCAATGGAGATTGAATATTTTAAGTAAATGTTGCACTGGAGGCACTTACTCATCTATGTTAGGGAATTTGGAAGGCAGCTACCCCTCCAACTGAGTGAAAAAAATCCATATTTGTTCCCATTCCAAAGAAAAATGATCCATTAAAATGGTTAAATAATCAAACAATATCATTAATATCACACACAAGTAAAATTTTACTGAAGATATTTTAAAAAAAAGGCTGTAGCAGTATATTGACAAAGAATAACCAGAAATTCATCCTGGATTCAGATGAGGATTGGTATGAGGGATATCATTGCTGATGTCAGATGGATCTTGGCCAAAAGCAAAGAATACTGGAAAGATGTTTATTTCTGTTTTACTGGCTATGCAAGGGCATTTAATTGTGTGGATCACAACAAATTATGAATAACATCAAGAAAAATGGGATTTTCAGAACACTTCACTGTGCTCATGAGGAAACTGTATATAGACCAGGAGGCTGTCATTGGAACAGAACAAGGGGATACTGCATGGTTTAAAATCAGGAAGGAAGTGAGTCAGGGTTGTATTCTTTCACCATATTTATTCAATCTGTATGCTGAGGAAATAATCTGAGAAGCTGGACTACATGAAGAAGAATGTGGCATCAGGTTTGGAGGAAGACTCATTAAGAACTTGTGATAAGCAGATGACACAACCTTGCTTGCTGAAAGTGAAGATGACTTGAAGCACTTATTGATGAAGTTTCAAGACTATAGTCTGTAGTTTGGTTTACATCTCAACATAAAGAAAACAAAAATCCTTACAACTGGACCAACAAGCAGTCTTATAGTAAATGGAGAAAAGACTGAAGTTATCAGATTTCATATTACTTGTTTCCACAATCAACACCCGTGGAAGCAGCAGTCAAGAAATCAGATGTGTATTGCTCTAGACAAATCTGCTGCAAAATACCTTTTCAAAGTGCTGAAGAGCAAAGACAGCTCTTTGAAGACTAAGATATGCCTCACCCAAGCCTGGTATTTTCAACAGCTTCATATGCACACGAAAGCTGGACAATGAAGAAGGAAGACCAAAGAAGAGTTGATGTTTTTAAGTTATGGTGTTGGTGAAGAATACTGAAAGTATTATGGACTGCCAGAAGAATGAACAAATCTGTCCTGGAAGAAGTGCAGCCAGAATATTCCTTGGAAGTGAGAAAGGCCAGACTTTGTCTCACGTACATTGGCCATGTTGTCAATAGGGACCATTCCCTGGAGAAGGATATCATGCTTAGTAAAGTGAAGGGTCAGCAAAAAAGGGGAATACCCTCAATGAAATTGATTGACACAGTGGCTGCAATCATGAGCTCAAGTATAGCAAGGATTGTGACAATGGTACAGGATTAGGCAGTGTTTGATTCTGTTGTACATAGGGTCACTGTGAGTCAGAGCTGACTCCACATCACCTAATGGCAACAACAACAAAGCCATAGTTAATTCTCTTTCTTTTATTCCCAATGGACATTAATTATAGTGTTTGACTACTTTCTTTGAATTATTCTCTTTATCTATCTCTTAAAAATGCCACATTCATGTGCTACCCCTCATATCTAGAAATTTGAGAAGTTCCAAAGGAATGTACTGTCCTGTTTTCTGCTCTCAACAGTCCATCCTACATACATACCACTAGTATAATACTATTGAAAGCCTCTTTAATGACATTGCCTTCTTCTTCATAACCTTACTGAAATTCTTGTTTATATTCAAATTCTTATATCTGGAATTCAAAAGTTTCTATGATCTAGCCACTACCTGTTTTCAAATTTATCTGAAAATTCTTTTCTGAAGCCTCTAAACCAACTATTCTATAAGTTATTAAAATTTGTTCACTGAATTTACCTTGTGGTTATTTCATATTAATTTGGTTTATAGCATGATTTATACTTGATATGCCTCCTTATCTTCTAGCAAAATCACTTCCTTCCTTCAAAACTCATTTGAAGTATTATCCAATCCAACAAAGTTTTTTTTTTCTTTTTTCCTAAATACCTCAGAAATTAAAATGATAGTTCTGTTTTCTAGTATACCTTTTCTACAAACCTGAATATTTTTTAGAAATGAAGACTAAACTGGTAACCAAATCTCCATGTTCTATTTCAGAAAATAGGGAGGTCTCATGGCTCTGTGGTAAATGCATTGGGCTGCTAACAAAAAAGGTGAGCAGTTTGAACCCATCACCTGCTCTGTGGGAGAAAGATGGGGCAATCTGATTCTTTAAAGATTTATAGCCTAGGACCCCAATGCAAGATCACTGTGAGACAGAATTAACTAGCTTACAGTAGGTTTTGTTGATTTTTGTATTTCAAAGAATGTGATTCACTATCAGGGAATTCAATATAATTATATAAAGAGTTGAATCAAAAGGTAGTAGTGGTAGGGATGAGATAGTACAAATGACATTGCTTAAAAATTTAGGGACTACCTTTTCCATTATTTACTGCTGTGGACTATAATTGACAAACCCATTTATGGTGTCTGTACGGAGGCCAATATCAGATGAACATTTGGGTCGTCTTTTCTAGAGGGAGAGGCTCTTTAGATTAGCATAATATTCAGTGACAGTTGGTGAAGATGAATGTGTTCTGCTCTACCATGTCTGTTAATACTGAAGTCAACCTTCAGAATAAATCCACTAACAATGTCTTAATTTATAATGCATCATCAGTGACATTAGCAGTATACCTTAGGTGACTATGCTTTGAATAAAGAAAATCTTTAAAAAAATTCAATTCAGAGTATAGTATTACCAGCTCACTATCCTAAAACTACTTTGCTAAAACTAAGACATTCTATTTGCTCAAAAGTTAAAAGGAAAATGTATTGAGACTTGTAGTAGTTAAGGTTGTGTGTCAACTTGACTAGGCCATGGTTTTGAGTAGGAGACAGCTGATTGTAGTTATTCTCCATGAGGAGATTGTAATCACCTCCATTGTGGAATCTGCTGTGAACAGCTAAGTAGTAGCCTTTAAGGTATGGCCTGTTTCCAGCATATGTGGAGAAGCTTTAAGAAAGTTCTCTAAAGTTGTGGCACGTAAGGATTATGCATTTGGTGAATCTTCATCTCCAGTTCCTGGACTTGAACAAGTGGCCTGCTATGTTGCCTGCTGATCTTGGGATTGTTTCTAGACTTGAACCAGTGGTCTTCACTGTTGCTCACTGATCTTGAGACTATGCCATTTTATAGGCCAACCTTGGGTTTGTCAGCCTTAACAGATGCCTGAGTTAGCTCCAGTTCACCTAGAATGAGATCAGAGCTGGAGCCCAATGTTGAGGAGCCTTCACCCAGTCCTTAGAGCTGGCACTCTGAATTTGGACTTCTAGCCTCTTAAATTGTAAGAGAATCAATTCCAGTTTGTTAAGTCATCCATTTGTAATATTTCTGCTACAGCAACACTAGAGGACCAAAATACACTCTTTAAGGTATAGCAATTCATATATTTATTATATTCAGATGAACACCTTCTATGATATTGTGATTAATATATAAAATATTCCACAAATTATTTCCAGTTCTCAGAAAGACTGGAAATGCATTTTAAATTCAATCTGAGACTTAGTAGCCACACACTTCTTCAAGAAAATATTCATTTCCACTGATTTTATCTTGGCTTGGACATTTTTCCTGTTTTATTTAAAATTTAGTAATGCCATGTAACTTGATTACTTGCTCCCAATTTTGCTATTCTCTAATTTATATTATATTAACAAAAAAATTCTCTATTTTAAATTAATAAAGAAGTGTCTTCTTTAAGAGCAAATCTTGTTATTTTACTCACTTGCTTAAAATATTTGGCACTCATTTGACTAGAAAATAGTCAAAAGCCCTAGCTGGACATAGAAGGTATTTTAAGATTGCACTTACACTTTTCTCTCAGCTGAGTTGTTATTGAAAGAGTTATTTATAGAGCATTTCAAACTGAGTATTTTACCTTTACTTCTATTAATCTACTCTTCATACTTCTCCACTCTAGTGAACAATATTAAATCCATGGGTTCTCCATTCTTCTAATTTCAAGATTCTTTTGTCAAGTAGAAAATTCTGCTAAGAAATTAAAGGGGGAGGGAAGTTTTAAGGTGGAGTATTTATTATCTGGATTACCTATCTGCCAGTTTGCCATTGATTGACTTTTCCTTCCATTAAAGGACTCATCTCCTCTCAGGAAGTGTCTTTCTACAACTGCAGATAATCTTTCCTTTTTCTAATGCCTGATACTTCTCTTTGCCACCTACGATTTAAATGTGGTAGCAGCTCTCAGCAATTGCTATCCTTGGAGACTTTCATCATCCCTTGATTTCCCTCATCTCTACAATATTATACATGGTATCTTTATTAAACTTCCCTTAATTTCACCATTTATGCATACCATGTTTTCTGCTTGGGACCCTGACTTACAAGAAGGAAACCTGGGAAACAAATCTTTTTTTCATTGAGTTCTAATTCAAATGATAGATAAGGGTGTGAACAACATCCTCACTAGTAGGAATATGTTCCTATTAATCTGTGGCATATGTGCCTTAACATTTATTCAAATGATCCATCAGATTGTTGTTGTTGTTGTTGTTATGTGCCGTCCAGTCAGCCTCAACTTATAGCTACCCTTCCTTGGGTTTCCGAAGCAGTATCACTACGGACGTAGATTGCCCAACCTTCCTTCCAAGGAGTGGCTGGTAGGTTTGAAGCACCCGCCTTCTGGTTAGCAGTCAAGTGCCTTAGGCACTACACTACCAGATCCATCAGAAGCAGGGAATAAATGACAATAAAGGCAACAAATTGAAAAATTAATTGAAGGTGGCATATAGTTGCTATGAAAACAATAGTGATTAACCATAATGATTGTGCTATCAGTTGTTTGCATACATAGAAAATAGCAAATTAAAGACATTTGAAGCCCAATTTAGAGTAGAAATTCAGAAATCATCTCAGGCTGCTTTGAAAGAGGACTTCTTCTTCTGTAGTCAAAAGAAAGATATGGCTAAGGACCAAGCTCAGATCTTTTTTGTATGGAATTCAAAATTTTCAGGGCCAATGTCAACTAAATACTCAGTTCTGAAAGGTCTCTTATGCTAAGCTTAGGATATTTATAGGAAGGAGTGGGACCTTGAGAAATAGATGAGGAATAGTAAGGAAGACACATGAAGCTGCCAACTTTCCACTAAAAATTCTCCTGAAGTTTCCTTGCTGTGAGAAACAGCCTTTCTCTTACTACTTATATCCCTAGCTCTGCCTGAGGAAACCAACCTCCCCTTTAAAACCTCATTTATTGCACATCTTTTTAGTAGTAATTGCACCTGTTTTCTCATAAAATGGTTCTGAACTTTTCTTTTTCTACCTTTCTCTTAAAATGTCTTCATTGCTTCCAGGTCTATGTCAAGACTTAGATTCCAGCATAGCCTAGATGAATAGGTCCAATAGGAGATAGTTTAAAATAGATGATAGATGATATATAGATAGATAGATAGATAGATAGAAAAGATAGATAGACACACACACACACACACACACACACACACAGAGAAAGAGAGAGAGAGATAAAGTGCCAGGACTGTGAACTTCTGTATTGACAAAAACATGGTTCACAAATATGGGGGCAGTACTTAAGGCTATTAGATACAAAATAATCAAACAATGATGTACTGGTTTGTATACAGGGGGCTAATACAGGGGGCTCTGGTGATATGTATGTTAAGGCATTTGGCTGTTAACCAAAAGTTTGGTTATTCTAACCCACCAGGCACTCCCTGGAAGAATGATGAGATGGTCTTGCAAACCCATTGGGGATCAGTAAGAGTCAGAACTGATTTAATGGCAATGAGTTGGTTTTCTTTTTTGGCTTTAAATATGTACATTATTCTAAGATTCTGGATTTAATGATTTGGTTGGTTAGAACACATGGGCATTGGTGAAGTAGCCTTTCTAATCTTGTAGGCTTTCAGACAGTGAGATTTTTATACTAGGACTTCTTTGACATATTGTACAGGAAGGAATCTGAAGAAGAGTGACAGGGAGGTGAGGGTTTTGGAGTGCAGCTAGAGTGTGCAACCTGCCAAGCCATTTACTTACCATTCCTCATGGGAAAAAATTAGATTCACCAATTACAGAGATGCACAAGCAAGGCAGAAACCAAAATCCTTAAAAATTCCTCTATGGTGGCCATCTTCTCTGGACAATAGATTTTGCTATAAAATTAAAATCACAGATCTTAGTGGGAATAGTAAAATATCTGAGTTGCAGTGAGTAGCTGGTAACTATTAACCTTCAAAGATAAGGGGAGTGCAGTTGTCTCAGTCAACCTTAGCAATGGTTCTCAAACTTGGCTGTACAGTTTACGCACCTCACTTTACCAGGGAACAGGGTTTTTTGAAGCTTCCCAGGTGGCTATAAAATGCTACCAAAAGTGAGAAGCACTGAACTAGAGGAAAGGAGAAGTAATCAGAATGTGTTTGTATGCAGGAATCTATACTGATGGCTGATTGATCACGGGACTCCTAGGAATGGAACAGGTAACCTTTGTATCAAGATTTTTCTTGGAGTAAATAGGCTAAACTATTTTATATTTAGAAGGCAGAAATCTTCTTAGTGCAGATTTTCAGACACTTTCTTCACACCCTTAAGCCAGATCACTCACCTAGAGCTTCTTGCTGAAGAAGTGACCAGTGAAAAAACACTGTGCACACACAGACAAAGGTGTGTACTGTGATTTCCCCTAAAACTCTTCACCAGAAGTACTGGCACAATTTATGCCTGTGTAAGGTTAATAGGAGAAAGAGCAATATCTAGACATTTCAGTGGTTTTTAGTACTGTTCTGAACTAATGTTGATCTTTGTAAACCTGAAATACTACTGTGGTTTCGTGGGTAGTGGGGAGCTTATAAGGTTATGAAAAAGATGGAGTTTTGGCCTATGTGAGTCCAGTGGAAACTCAGATGCATTTTGTGATATTTTTACAGTCTCAGACCATACAGTAAGAATGCATGCATTTTATTATTTAGTTATTTCGTTTTTTTAACTTTAGTTTCCCGACCCATGGCAAAAACACTTTTATGGAAGAGAAAACCAAATAAAAGCTCTGAAACAGTTCTTTTCCTCTGATATTATAGTAAACCAAGAACATTACTGAATACATAGGGAAATAGTAAAGATTAATGCTACAAACAAAGAAAGATGGAGAGGGTCCAGATTCTATCACATTTCTATTTTTCCTACCTCTTTGGGTGGTGTAAAAGGTAGATAAGCCTGGAAGAATGAATATGGAATATCAAAAACTTGATTGATGATGATGGTAATCCCAGTTATAGTTCTAAATATATCCTTACTAAAGTAGATCACCAAATGTGAGACTGATGAAATAAGATTTTTTTTTTCTTATCCATTCTTTTAAGTAAAGATAATAAGAAGCAATTTAACTTTGTGTCAGGGACATCAGTATACATTTACTGGGTTTTCATAAGCCTAAGTCAACTCTCCAGCTCACTAAAGGGACTTTGAGCTTCTTGATAGATTGCAGATCATTTTGCTCCTCACTTACACTGAAGGCTTTATGTCAGATAGTCATGGTTAGTAGTAAGCAGTACACATCCTACATGACTCAGTAAGGGATGCCAGGAGATGGGTGATAAGCCTTGTATATGCTTAGGGGCCTGTCATAGTAGTAAAGTTGTTAAGGATTCATGGATTTTGATCTTATCAGAATATCCTTTGAGAGGCAAGTTGTTCAATCATCTACCACAAAGAGAGATTCACAATACTTCATGGCCTCTGTATTATGAGGGCAACTTATTTGAGAATTCTAGACCAACATTTCTCCTGGTTAATCCATAAAACCATTAGTTTTAAGTGGTACTAGTCTGGAATGCAAGCCCTGACACTTAGGTCTCATGAATTTGTAGACCAGAGTTTAGCAAACTAAGATCTGAAAGTCAAAGTAGGCCCATCATCTGTTTGTGTATTGTTTGTGATCAAAGAATAGATTTTATACTTCTAAATGATTGGAAAAATCAAAAGGAGAATTTTTGTGTAGCATATGAAAATTATATGAAGTCTTCATGTCCCTAAATCAACTTTTATTGGAAACCAGGTGCACTTGTTTATATATTGTCTATGGCTACTTTCATACTACAATGGCAGAGATGATAGTGTGACAGAGACTATAAGACCTACAAATCCTTAGCTGTTTACTATCTGTCCCTTTACAGAAAAAAAGCTTGCCAACCTTTCATGTTCTGAATCATCTGTGGTAGAGAAGGAGGTAGTGTGGAGACTCTGGCACTCCTTAAAAGGAAATCATGACTCAGAATCTTAAAAGTCTCTACTAAATTTATACTTTCATCTTCCAGAGATAAATGTGTGTTGGTTCAACATCAGAGAATTCTTTCTTTCCCAGGTTGACCTGGAAATTTCCACAATGAAGTATTCCACCTGTAAATCTCAGAAGCCATTTAAAGAGTAGCTCCTGACACATTTTTCAAATCTGACCCTACATAATAGGACACCCTGTCAATGTGTGACCTAAACTGAAGAAAAAAACTCAAACCTCATGTTGTAATATTGAAAGATTCTATGGGCAAAGTACTGAACGATGTAGGAAGCATCAAAAGAAGATGGAAGGAATACAGAGTCATTGTACCATTAATAATTGGTTGGTGTTCAACTATTTCAGGAAGTGGCATATGATCAGGAACAAACAGTATTGAAGAAAGAAGTCAACGCTGACTTATGTATTTGATGAAAAACAAGGCTCCAATAATTGATGGGATACTCACTGGAATGTTTCCATAAACTGATGCTGTGCTGGAGGCACTTACTCATCTATGCCAAGTAATTTGTGAGACAGCTACCTGGTCAACTGACTGGAAGAGATCCATGTTGTTGTTGTTATGAGTCGTTGAGTTGGACCCAACTCATAGCGACCCCTCCTTGGGTTTCCCAGGCAGTATCACTACGAAAGTAGATTGCCCCATCTTCATATTTGTACTCATTCCAAAGAAAGGTGATCAAACAGAATGTGCATTATTAGACAATATCATTAGTACTACACATAAGTAAAATGTTTCTGAAAATAATGCAAAAACCATTGCAGCAGTATATTGACAGGAAACTTCCAGAAATGCAAGCTGGATTCACAAGAAGATGTGGAACAAGCAATATCACTGCTGATGTCAGATGGATCTTGTCTGAAAGCAAAGAATACCAGAAAGATTAAAAAAACAAAACAAAACAAAACAATACAAAAAAAACCTCACTGCCACCAAGTGAGACCCAACTCATAATGACACTTCCTTGCGTTTCTGAGGCAGTATCACTATGGAAGTAGATTGCCCAATCTTCTTTCAAAGGAGTGGCTGGTGGGTTTGAACCGCCACCTTTCTGGTTAGCAGTGAAATGCCTTAGGCACTACACCATCAGAGCTCCCAGAAAGATGTTTACTTATGTTTTATTGACCATGCAAAAACGTTTGACTATGTGGATCATAACAAATTATACAAAACATTGAAATTCCAGAACACTTAATTGTGCTTATGAGGAAACTGTACATAGACCAGGAGGCTGTCATTCAAACAGAACAAGGGGATATTACATGGTTTAAAATCAGGAAATTTGTTCATAAGGGTTGTATCCTTTCATGATACTTACTCAATCTGTATGCTGAGCAAATAATCTAAGAAACTAGACTTTATGAAGATAAACATGACATCAGAATTGGAGGAGGACTTGTTAAAAATCTGTGATGTGCATACAACACAACCTTGTTTGCTGAAAATGAAGATGACTTGAAGCACTTACTAATGACGATTCAAGACTACAGTCTGCAGTATGGATTACACCTCAACATAAAGAAAATGAAAATCCTCCCAACTGGACCAATAAGTAGCATCATTATAACTGGAAATAGAGATTGAAGTAGTCAAATATTTCATATTACTTGGATCCACAATCAACACCCATGGAAGCAACAGTCAGTAAATCAGACATCATATTTTACTAGGCAAATCTGCTGCAAAAGACCTTTTCAAAGTGCTGAAGTGCAAAGATGTCACTTTGAAGACTAAAGTGTTCCTAACCGAAACCATGGCATTATCAATTGCCAAATATGCATGTGAAAGATGGACAATGAATAAGAAAGACAAAAGGAGAGTTGATGCTTTTAAGTTGTGGTGTTGGTGAAGAATCCTGAAAGTATGATGGACCTCCAGATGAACAAATCTGTCCTGGAGAAAGTGCAGCCAGAATGCTCCTTGTATATGAGATGAGAATGGTGAAACTTCATCACACCTTCTTTGGTCATGCTGTCTGCTAAAGAGGCAAGAAGACCTCATCTTCTGACCTCCTTTAACTGTACAAGAGGAAGACAGAATCACCTCCAGTAGCCCAAAGCCTGCCACTGGAAGGCCAGACATGCCACCTCCCTTTAGCCCTGACACCAACCATTTCTCCCACAGCACCCACCACCTCTCTGTTGGGTTTGATAATTCACTGCAGTGACCACACAGAACTCACAGGTTATGGGGTTTATTAGGGAAGCACCAGGCTACAATTCAAGTTCAGGAAAAATTCTCAGTCTCTCTCAGCCTGCCATCTCTCAACCAACAGTCTCTCTCACTCTCTCTCTCAGGAATGCATGTCTCTCAGTGTCTCTTTCTCAACAGCACGTGTCTCTCAGGAGCACAACTTTCTCAGCCAGCAGTCAGAGAGACTCCTTCTGCCTCTAGGAGGGCTTCTTTTGAGACTGCCAGAGTGGCCAAACTAACCAATCATAACATCAGAATTCTAAACACCTGAGAGAGTGCAAACTTCCCAGAACATTGCTTTGTGCCACTCTCAACAGAAATATCCCAGATGGATAATTTTAACAATCAGGAGCTCCTCAGTTGCTCACGTCAAATTCCACCCATAGTTTACAAAGACTTATGGCTAGGGAGCTCTGGTAGCATAGTGGCTAAGGCACTTGACTGCTAACCAGAAGGCTGGCGGTTCATACCCACCAGCCACTCCTCAGAAGGAAGATGGAGCAATCTACTTCTGTAGTGATACTGCCTCGGAAACCCAAGGAGGGGTCACTATGAGTCAGGTCTGACTTCACGGCACATAACAACAACAACAAACAAATGGTTAGAAAAGCCATACCAGGTAATTTACTACACTGCACTGTCAGAATAGACTATTCCCTGAAGAAGGGTATCATGTTTAATAAAGTGGAGGGTCAGAGAAAAGGGGGAAGACTCTCAACAAGATGGGTTGACACAATCTGCAATGATGGGCTTAAGTATAGCAAGGATTGTGAGGATGGCACACGACCAAGGAGTGTTTCATTCTGTTGTACCTAGGGTCACTATGACTAGGAGCCAACTCAATGGCATCCAACAACAACAGAACTTGTTGTGATGATTTGGTCATTATCTAATCGAATTTTCATTTTATTAATAACTAGAGATAAGGAGGATAAGAGCAAAACAAAGCAGGACTGAGAGAAACAATATATTGCACAAATAGGTAGCTCAGTCTTCCATACTAATTTTTCTTGTTTTATTGCCTCTCTTTCAGAACAGAACTTGAGCTTCATAGGATACTCTCCAGGAACATTTTGTGGTGGAGAAAAAGCATGTGCCTGAAAAGTATGATGATACAACCTGGAAGTGGATGGCTTCTGTATAGGAGGGCTGAACAACACACTTAAGGAAACCCCTCCTAGTGGGGAGAACTTGGAACAGTATATCATTTTGTTCCCCTCATGTGGAAAGAGAGACTGCCTTAAGAAAATATCCACACTGGCTAATGAATTGGATGACCCTTGAATGATTCGAAAAGAACGAGATTTGCAAGATTGATGATGAACAGGTCTGAGTAAAAAGTAATTATGGAGTTCTGGGTATAGGCACCAAGCCTAGAAATAACTCTTCTTGATAAATGATCATTAGAGAAGGCTCTTTTCAGAGAAGTTTTAAATAATCTAGTGGATAAGATGGCTCATAAGGTAGATGTCATTGTTTCTTTTCAAGCATCTTTATACTTGCTCAATAGGTATGTAGACAAAGTGGTCATAGAAGTATATATAACAGCATGCGTGTGCTCAACAACATGAAATTGCCTACTCCAAGGTAGATCTGGCTGTAGTCAATACTGTGTTTTACTAACCTCAGAAGACAAGGTTGAGCACTTGAAATAGTATCATTTCCTAAAATACTAATTATACACCAGGTAGCAGGCTGAATACATTGGGCTTTCATCATAGATTGCCAGGAATTTATCTACCCAGTAATAGATATGTATCATTTATACAAAAATAACTTTTCTGTCTGAAACACTTCTGCCAGAAACACTATTCAATGACTATCAGATATTCATTTCCATGATCTATCATATAACATCATTGTCAATCAAAGATTTATTACCTATTTTTATGACAGGAAGTAAAGGAATGAGTTCACATCCATAGAATTCACAGGCATACTATACAGTCATCATCCAACTGCAACTACTTGATAGAATGCTGGCATGATCTGCTAAAACTTCAATTACTATATTAGTAAGGAAACCGGTCTCTTTAAGTTCATGCCTTTTTTTTTTTCATTACATAGCATATGTAATGAACCAGAAGCCAATATATGATATCATATTTCTTATAGCTTGAATTCAGGAGCTCTGGTGGTGCTGTGATTAAAGCATTGGTCTACTAACTTCTGGATCAGATCTTCAAACCGGCCAGGCACTCCAGAGGAAAAGGATGAGGCAGTCTGCTTCTGTAAATGTTTACAGCCTTGGAAACCTGATTATGGTTCTACTTTGTTCTTATAGGGTGGCTATGACTCAGAATCAACTCAGAATCAACTAGATAACAGTGAGTTTTATAGCTTGAATTCATAGAATAGAAAACTTAATGGTCTCAGATGGGATTGTTTCCCCTCTTACTATTATACAACATAAATCACTGAAGGAATTTTTTGCTTCCATCTCTGAGATCTTGGTTTTAGTGGCTTTAGAAGTCTTTATGTCCAAGGTAAAAATGTTTCTATCACAGAACACAGTTACAGCCTTTCAAACTTGATGCTGAAATTGTCCTGTTTTGTCTTCCTGCCATGCAGAGAAGAGGGTCTCTATCCTAATTAAGTGATTGATCTTGATTATCAAGAAGACAGTGGGTTGCTGCTGCACGATGGGGGTAACTAAGACAATATCTTCAGCCTCAGAGATTTGCTGGCATGCTTTAATACTTCCTTACTCAGTAGCTGTGGTAAATGGAACACTAACAATCCAATAAAGGCAAGACCACAAAGGATACAGATCCCAGGAATAAAGGTTTGGGGTCACATCAAGTGGTTTAGGCAATGGAAGATGATAAGAGGAATGTGAAATGGATGATGGAAGATATAAATTACATTAAAGATACTATTAAAGTCAGACTTTATCCTAGTTGGGCTTTTCCCTCCCAATATTTCCTGTTACTGTATATTAAGAACAGAGGTGATGGCCAGAATTTTATGTTTTAGAAGAGAGTATAATTATGGTGCTAAATTAGTGCTTAAATGGAATGTTTTCTATTTGAGGAACACATATTTTTCATGAAGAAACAAAATCAACAGTATGTATTAAGAGGTAAAAGAGTAGACTGTGCCAGATATTTTTATTTGCTTCTCCAAACATCTTCTCCAACATTTTCCACACTATGCTTTTCTCTGGGAAGCTGATTTTCATCAATTACATTCATTAATCCTTTTTGGCAAGTGGGAAATACCTGAAAAACATTTTAGGGTGAAGACGTTTTGTAGTTGAATATATATTGTCCAGACTTCCACCAGGTCTATGAAAGGCCACAGATTCTACCTTCCACCTAGAACTGAGAATGGTGAGAAGTCATCATATGTGCTTTGGACATGTCATCAGGAGGGAATAGTCCTTTACATCATGATCCTTTACATCATGCTTGGTAAAGTGGAACCAAAAAACAAAAGTAAATTCAGTGCCATCAAGCTGATTCTGATTCATAGAGACCCCCATTGAGTTTCCAAAGCAGAAAATCTTTATGGAAGTAGATTGCCCCATCTTCCTTCCATGGAGTGGCTGGTGGGTTTGAATCCCCTACCATCTGGTTAGCAGTCAAATGCCTTAGGCACTGTGCCACCAGAGCTTCTTTGGTAAAGAAGAGGGTCAGCAAAAAAAAAAAAGGAAGACTCTCAATGAGATGGACTGGCACAGTGGCTGTAACAATGGACTCAAACATAAAAATAATTGTGAGGACTGAGCAGTTTTTTGTTCTGTTGTGCATAGGGTCAATATGAGTCAGAACTAACTCCACAGCACCTATTACAACTATTGTTATTTTTGACAGGTTCTAGAAATTGCTCCAATTGACTGTATGGATAACAACAAATTATAGAAAACATCACAAAGAGTGGTAATTCGAGAACACTTAATTTTGCTCAAATAGAATCTGAATACAGACCAAGAGACAGTTGCTTAAAGAAAACAAGGAGATATTCTGTGATATAAAATCAGAAATGGTGTGCATCAGGTGTCTATCTTTCACTATACTTATTCAATTTGTAATCTAAATAAATAATACAAGAAGCTGGACTACATGAGGAAGAACATGGCATGAGGATTGGAAGAAGACTCATTAACAACCTGCAATACTCAGATAATACAATCTTGCTTGCTGAATGTGAGGAGGGCTTGAAGTACTTACTGATGAAGATCAAAGACTACAACCTTCAGTATGGATTACACCTCAACATAAAGAAAATAAACTGGACTAATGCAGTGTAGTAAATTACCTGGTATGGCTTTTCTAGCCATTAGTCTTTGTAAACTCCGTGGTGGAATTTGCTGTGAGCAACTGAGGAGCTCCTGATTATAAAAGTTATCCACCTGGGGTACTTTTGTTGGGTGGGGCACAAAGCAATGTTCTGAGATGTTCATTCTCTCTCAGGTGCTTATAATTCTGATGTTATGATTGGTTAGTTTGGCCACTCTGCCAGGCTCAAAAGGAGGCCTCCTGGAGGCAGAAGTCTCTCTCTGACTGCTGGCTGAGGAGGACATGCTGCTGAGAGAAATGTGCTCCTGAGAGAAATGTGGTCTTGAGAGACACACACCCCTGAGAGGCATGCACTTCTGGGAAAGAGATGCAAGAGACATGCATTGTTGAGAGAGATACCGAAGGACACACACTGCTGTGAGAGAGACTGTGAGAGACTGTTGACTGAGAGATGGCAGGCTGAAAGAGACTGAAGATTTTTCCTGAGCTTGAATTGTAGCCTGGTTCTTCCCTAATAAACCCCATAATCTATGAGTTCTGTGTGGCCAATGTAGTGAATTATCAAACCCAGCATAAAGGTGGTGAGTGCTGCGGGAGGAATGGTTGCTGTCAGGGTTGGTGAAAGGGCTGGAGGGAGGCAACATGTCTGGCCTCGCAGGAATAGGCCTGGGGCTACTGATGGTGATTCTGTCTTCCTCTTGTATGGTTAGAGGAGGTCAGAAGATGTGGTCTCCTTGCCTCTTTAGCAACTAACAAGCAACAAAATAATAAATGAAGAAAATATTGAAGTTGTCAAGGATTTCATTTTACTTGAATGTATAATCAATGCCCATGCAAGCAGCAGTCAACAAATCAAATGGCATATTGTATTTGGCAAATCTGCTGCAAATGACTCTTTAAAGTGTAAGAGACCAAAGCCATGGTGTGTTCAATCACCTTATATGAATTTGAAAGCTGGACAATAAATAAGGAGGACAGAAAGAGTTGAGACATTTAAATTGCTGTTTTGGTGAAGAATATTAAACATACCATGGAATGCCAGAATTAAGAAATCCATCTTGGAAGAAGTACAGTTACCATGCTCCTTAGAAGCAAGAATGGTGAAAGTGCATCTTATGGACCCAGACATGTTATCAGGAGAGACCGATTCTTGGGGAAAGAGATCATGGTTGTTAAACTAGAGAGCCAGTGTAAAAGAGGAAGACCCTAAGTGAAATGGATTGACACAATGGCTACAACAATGGATTCAAACCTGCTTGTGAGGATGGAGCTGGATGGATAGTGGTTTCTTCCATTGTATATAGGGTTGCTATGAGTTGGAACTGATTCCACCACACCTAACAGTAAGTGCTGTTGCTGTTACATTTTACCCCTTCAGATCTATGAATATCATGGTAGTTAAGTTTTTGTGTCAACTTGGCTGGGCCTGGTTGAGTGGCTGGGCAGCTGGAGGTAGTATTCCCCATGATGAGACTGGTAATCAACTCCATGGTGGAATCTACTATGAGCAGCTGAGTAGCTGTCTTTGGGTATGTGATCTGCTTTCCATATATAAGCAGGAGATTTAGGAATGGTCTGTAGCCTATGGCATGCTCGGACCTTGCATGTAGCCGTGTCATTGCTCAGCAGCCTGCTATGCTCTGCCGACCTTGAGACTAACAATGGACTTAAGTTAATGACCTGCCGTGTGGTTTGGAAACATCGGGACTGTGTCTTTTTACTTATCAACCTTGGGGCTTCAAAGCCTCAGCAGCCAGCAGCTGTCTGAGTGAAGAAACACCTCTAGCTCCAGTGGGCCAGGAGCAGGAGGCAGAGCTGGACCCCAAGGTTGAGGGGCTTATACTCAGCCCCTAGAGCCTGGCATTTTGAACTTGGACTTAAAGTCTCCAAATTGTAAGAATAAACCCTTGTTTGTTAAGACCATCCCATTTGTGGTATATTCTTGTCAGAGCAGCACTAGGTAACCAGAACAAGTGTTAACACCTCATAGCTCTTGTTACCCCTGATTTGCTTCACCAACCTTGCTTGCTTCTCTTAATTGCTCATATTTTGTGAACACTTATGTTATTAATTTTTATTTAACTGTATTTCAGAAACACTCTGTTTGAGTGTGCAATCTATTTCTTATTGGGAACCTGATTGATACAAAAACAGAGTAAGTACAATGTTAAATATTAAATATAGGTAAAATATTAAAAATTCAATATTTTTTTCTTCTATCTCTTAAGTATAAAAATATTCAAATTGGCTGGTAAAATAGTGTCATTATCTTAGAAAATGTCAGTGAGACCGTATTTCCCTGTGGCAATTCAGTCCCAGTTTTGATGAGAGGGTAATATGAGAATAAATGGAGTTTCTTTGTCTTTTTGTGCATGTTTTAGAAAAATGACCTTTAGAAGGAGCACATGGGAATATAAATGCAAACTGCCTTTAAACACCTTTGGCTAGCTTAGTGCATTCAATGCTTCTATTACTATTTAAAGAACAAATTTGCTGAACAATTTCTGTGTAATAGTTGCTAATAATTACAGTTTTCTCCATATCTTTTGAGTTTTCATCATCTTACATATTTTTATTATGGTTATAAATAATTAAAAACATTTTATTCAGGGTGAAATTTTATATCAATGAGAAATCAATTATGGCATTGTAAAATAGAAATAAATAATCTAAGCTTAAGTACAGATTTGGATCACCCTGCCCAGTTATTCTGAATAAAACTAACTGATTCAGAAACACTTAAAATAAATAAATATATTCAAGCAACATTTAGCAAGCAGAAAATATAATGTTGCATGTCACAATATTTCATGTCAATTAATATGTTAATCATTCCTACATTGTAAAAATGAAAACATAATCTCATAAAATTATTTTTTATTGTTTATTTTTTGTTTCCATGTCTTTATTAATGTTAATACTTTTAATCTACATGACAGTTTGTAAAATATCATTTCAAGAACTGAAGAATTTGCCCAAAATAGAGTATATCCATATTTGCTACATGTATAATTTAAGCATATTTTTGAATATATATATTTATGTACATTTGAACATATCAAAAGATAAGCATATGTGGATGATTTCTAAAATCTACCATGTAAGTGATAATCACAGTTATATAAGAATAAACAGAAGGATCAGTATCATTAATTATTCTCTTTAGAATTTTTTTGAATATCAGGCAATTAGGAAGCATTCAAAGCTTCTCTAGCTTCTGCAAGTAACAGTAACATGAATATTTATTTCTAGGAAGTAGATAAATAGAGCTCAAAGAATCTTCCAAAATATTTTTGAACATATTTTAAGACAAAAGTTATATTAAAGCTCAATTGATTAATTAAACCTAGGAAATTTTATCAGTATACTGTTTTTCATGGAGAAGAGTGTGATCACAAAGGTGGTATCATAGGTACAATAAATAAAATGTCATGTGGAAATTTCTACCTCCCTCCTCATAGCTCAGATTAACATTGTAACAATTTTTCACTCCCATTTACTCTTTTGATTATTCAAAATCCTCTGAACCCCAAGAAAATAGTGAAACAAGTTACTTTGTGGAAGTCTCAATAATTTTTCTAACTGCAGGTTTTTATGAATTAGTTCTATTTCTGTATTGTCTTGTACAAGACATACAAACATCCACTGCTCACTTATTGACATGGTTAGGTTGCAAAGACCAGGTCACTGTGTGAAAATCCGCATTAACCAAAAATGAAGGATGATTACATCAGATCATAAAATTAAGGATGACTGAATCATTATTATATGGCTGCCAAATTACATGATTACATAACTGTCAAGCCACTGAGAATCATGGCTCAGCCATGTTGATACATGACCTTAACCATCATAGCTAACATTTACTCTTGCCTGGTACTTTGCATTCTTTAATGCCACACATGTATCTTTAATGTGAAAATCAGTCAGACAGTAGATTTTTTACTGTTGTCATAAATTCAAAATGTTGGATAATGACATCATTGATAAGTGAGAAGTGGATGTGTATATATATGTGTGTGTGTGTGTGTGTGTATACATATATATATATA
>NW_006921981.1:704214-709126 GCF_000298275.1 Orycteropus afer afer | reverse complement strand
AGAAATAATATTTTTTTTTATTAGTAAGGAAACAAAAAATAAGGTAGAAGAGGAAGAAAAAAAAAAGCAGTAAGTTTAAAGAATACTATTCTGGAGAACTTTAATATTTTCCTAAAGACCTGATATGTTTTTTCAGTGCTCTCTAGCTCTGTGAAGTGGTGGTTTGTATAATTACAAAAACTAGCACATACAAAAGACTTTGTAATTATTAATTCCATAATTAAATTCATTAAATCTTCTAAGCCCTAACTGATTTTTTGATCCTGATATGTTCTTCAGGTATTTGATCAAACATCACTTAATGAGGCCATCTCTTACCACCCTATATAAATTTGCAAACAAAAACATGCTTCTCTAGGATGTCCTTCCTCAATTAACAGATTTAATTTTGTCCATGCTGTTGTTGTTATCATAGCATGTATTATCATCCTTCACATCATATAGTTATTCATATGTCAACTTACTTATTTGTTGATTGATTTTCTCCTATCACTGCAAGGTAGGCACCGTGGTGTCTAGGATTTTGTTTGTCTTGTTTATTGCTCTATCCCCTGCACCTCAAACAGTGTCTAGCACAAAAAAGGACACAGGATATATTTGTTGATTGAAAGAGATGAGATTTACCTATTTCTGTATACTCACATGGGGTTAAATGATGCTGTAGAAGGTTGTTCTGAAGCTTTAAAGGTACACTACATATGAAGAAATTAACATAGTATCTGGCTTATGTTCTGCACCAAATGAATGACTACTTTTATTTCCATTAACACAGTGCACACTACTCAACATATAATAGTAAACCAATAAGTTTTAATACTCTTTCCTTTCCTTTTCAATTTCTTTGATTTATTTCCTATTTTGAATTTCTAGCTTCTCTCATTTACCCTGAACAAAACCATGGAAATGTAGGAAAACCAAGAACAATGAAAAGATTACATAGACCAACATTAACAATAACATGTGCTGCTCAAATTATGTGTAGATTAATTTCAAATGATTGGCAAAAATAGAAAAAAGTGTCATTTGATAACATAATATGGCCTTATTTTAAAATCTGCCATTTTGGGGTAAGAGGAAAAGTACTCATTTATTTAAAATCTTACTTAGTCATGGATTCATGTTACGATCTCCTGAGTAATAGAGCAGTAAATTAAAAATCATGTAACTCACAATCTCATTTAAAAAAAAAATAAAAACTTCAAACCCAATTCACTGCCATCCAGTTGGATCCAACTCATAGCGACCCCTCCTTGAGTTTCCAAGGCGATATCACTATGGAAGTAGGTTGCCCAATCTTCCTTCTGAGGAGTAGCTGGTGGGTTTTTACTGCCAGCCTTCTGGTTAGCAGTCAAATGCCTTAGACACTACGCCACCAGAGCTCCCCACAATCTCATGTTGTTGTTATGTGCCATCGAGTCATCTCCAACTTACAGTGACGCCTCCTTGGGTTTCCGAAGCGGTATCACTACCAAAGTAAATTGCCCAAACTTCCTTCCAAGGAGTGGCTGGTGAGTAGGAAAGAAGATTTGATTGAATAAAAACAGCTTCATCAATCCAAAAGCAGGCAAGGAGGAAGAGGAGAAGAAAAGTGTAATGAAATTGATACACATAAACTCAAATATGTAATTAATTCCAATAAATGATCAGGAAATAAGTAATCAAAGTATTGTCACTCTGGATTAAAATGGGAATGCAAAAACAGAAGCCATTTACCATCAAGTGGATTCTAACTCTTAGACCCCCATAAAGCATACCTGAAATTAAAAGATAAAAAAACAACAACAACAACAACAAAAAACACATATACAGAGAAGCATGATTATAAAAATATGGAAAGACATACTATGAAGAAAAACAAACATGCAGTAACACAAAGAACCAAAGAAATATAGTATGGCCATTCTAACATCAAAAAAAAAAAAAAAAAAAAAAAAATTAAACAAGAATTACTAGAGTTAAAAAGAAATACTTCAAAATGTTAATATTATCAATCTGTCAGGAGGATTATCTAATTTATTTATTCTAAATCTTTACATGTATGAAATAAATGTAATAACGTAGCTTCATTCCTTAAAGAGTAAAGCTGATAGAAATAAAAAAAAAATAGAAACTATAATATTTATATTGAGAAAATTTTAATGTGGCTTTCTTAGTAACAGATTTTGTCTACTTGTTTAAAATAAGTAGGCAAAATATCAGTAAAAATATTTGTAGTTTCCCAGAGCTGCCTTAATAAATTACCCTAAATTGAAGGGCTTAAAAAATAAAAAGATTTTTTTCTCTCAGACCCTGGAAGTGTAAGATCAAAGTGTTGATCTGACTATGCTCCTTCTGAAGATGTTCTTAATCTGATAAGTATAATTACAAAAACTAGCACATACATAATGTCAAGTGGAATTTTGAGGGATTTCAACTTTGGGTAAAAATGACAGAGCTGCCTACTTTCACCACTTTTGTTCAATATTTTACGGAGGTTCTGTGTGGGACAAAACCAGAAAAAAAAAATATATAAGGCATAAGAGTTAAATGGAAGAAGTAATATTTTTATTATTTCATATGACATGATCATATTCTTAGAAGGAGATGCGAATATACAGATAAACTGTTAGAATTTATCAATGAATTAGCAAAGTGCTTGGATGTAAAAAAGTATACAAACTGCTTGGAACCAAACAATTACAAAGTGTTTGGAATTTTAAAACAAAACTAAAATTAAAAAAATTATCATTTATAACAGCAAGAAAAAAATCATGAGTACTTAATGAAAGATGTATAAAAGTGCTACCTAGGAAATTGTAAAATTTTATTACAAAAATGTGCAAATACCTACATAAATGGAGGGATTTACCACATTCATAGATTGGAAGATTCACTGTTGCAGATAGGTCAATTTCCCTTAATATTTCAATAAATTTAATGTGATCCCAAATTTAACTTTATTTTATGCTGAGTTGTTGTTGTTGTCAGGTGTTGAGTTGTCTCTGACTCACAATGACCCTATGCACAGCAAAACGAAACACTGCCCGTCCCACACCAGCTCCATGATCCTTGCTATACTTGAGCCCATCGTTGCAGCCATCATATCAGCCCATCTCTTTGAGGGCCTTCCCCTCTTCTGTTGACCCTCCACCTTACCAAGCATGACATCTTTCTCCAGAGAATGGTCCCTTCTGATAACATGACCAAAGTAGGTGAGACCACGTCTGGCCATTCTCGCTTCCAAGGAGCATTCTGGCTGCACTTTCTCCAGGACAGATTGGTTATTTCTTTTAGCAGTCCGTGGTACTTTCAGCATTCTTCTCCAGCACCAAAACTCAAATGCTCCAATTCTTCTTTGGTCTTCCTTATTCATTGTCCAGCTCTCGCATGCATATGAGGTGATTGAAAATACCATGGCTTAAGTCAGGTGCACCTTAGTCCTCAAGGAGACATTTTTCCTCCTCAGCACTTGAAAAAGGTGCTTTGCAGCTGACATGCCCAGTTCTATATGTCGTCTGATGTTCCAGCTGCTCCTTCTATTGGTGTCAATTGTAGAACCAAGTAATGTGAAGTCTTTGACAATTTCAATCTTCTCTCCATTTATCATCACATTGCTTATAGGTCCAGTTGTGAGGATTTTTGTTTTCTTTATATTGAGATGTAATCCATACTGCAGACTGTAGTCTTCAATCTTTGTCAGTAGGTGCTTCAAGTCATCCTCATTTTCAGCAAGCAGTTGTGTCATCAGAGTACCACAGGTTGTTAATGATTTTTCCTCCAATCCTGATGCCACATTCTACTTCATATAGCCCAGCTTCTCAGATTATTTGCTCAGCATATAGATTGAATAAGTATGGGGAAAGGACACAAACCTGACACACTCCCTTCTTGGTATAAACCATGCAGTGTCCCCTTATTCTGCTCAAACAGCCTTCTGGTCTATGTCCAAGTTCCTCATGAGTACAATTAAGTATTCTGGAATTCCCATGCTTAATGTTATCCATAATTTGTTATGATCCACACAATCAAATACTTTTGCATAGTCAATAAAAACACAAGTAAACATCTTCCTGATATTCTTTTATTTCAGCCAAGATCCATCTGGCATCAGTAATGGTAACCCTTGTTTCACGTCCACTTCTAAATCCAGCTTGCACCTCTGGAAGTTCTCTGTCAATATACTGCTGCAACTGTTTCTTAATTATCATCAGTAAGATTTTAGTTGCATGAGATATTAATAATATTCTTCGATAATTTCTACATTCTGTGGGATCACTTTTCTTTGGAATGGGTACAAATAGGGATCACTTCCAGTCAGTTAGCCAGGTAGCTGTCGTCCAAATCTCTTGGCATAACCTAGTGAGTGCCTCCAGTGGGGCATCCATTTGTGTTCCTGAAGCCTTGTTCTTCACAAATTCCTTCAGCACGGCTTCAACTTCTTCCTTCAATATTATTGGTTCTTAAACATATGCCACCTCCTGAAATGGATGAAGACTGACCAGTTCTTTTGGTGCAGTCACTCTGTGTATTCCTTCCATCTCCATTTGATGATTCCTGCATCATTCCATATTTTGCCCATAGAATCTTTCAATATTGCAACTTGAGGCTTAATTTTGTTCCTCAGTTCTTTCAGTATAAGAAAACGCTTGTTTTTTCCTTTTGGTTTTCTAACTCCAGGTCTTTGTACATTTCCTTGTAGTAATTGGCTTTGCTTGAGCTGCTCTTTGAAATCTTCTGTTCAGCTCTTTTATGTTGTCATGTCTTCCATTTGCTTTAGCTACTGATTCAAGGGCAAGTTTCAGAGTCTCTTCTGACATCCATTTTGGACTTTTCTTCCTTTCTAATCTTCTTAATGACTTCTTGCTTTCTTCGTGGATTATGATCTTGATGTCATCCCACAAATATTCTGGTTTTCAGTCATTGGTGATCAATG
>NW_006921981.1:699246-704024 GCF_000298275.1 Orycteropus afer afer | reverse complement strand
GGGTATTTGCAATGAATAAATCATTGGTCTTGCAAAATTCTATCATGTGATCTCCAGCATTATTTCTGTCACCAAGGACAAATTTTCCAACTACTGATGATTTTTCTTTGTTTCTAACTTTTACATTCCACTCACCAGTGATAATTAACACATCTTGATTGCACTTTCGGTCAATTTCAGACTGCAGAGGTCGATAAAATCTTCAATTTCCTCATCTTTGGCATTGGTGGTTGGTGCATAAATTTGAATAATTGAAATATTAACCGGTCTTCTTTGTAGGCATATGAATATTATCCTATCACTGACAGCAATGTACTTTGGGACAGATCTTAAAACATCCTTTGTGATGATGACTGCCATGCTATTCCTCTTCAAATTTTCATTCCCAGCATAGTAAGTCATATGATTGTCTTATTCAAAATGGCCAATATTGTCCATTTCAGCTCACTAAGGCCTAGGATATCAATCTTTATGCATTCCATTTCACTTTTGACAACTTTCAATTTTCCTAGATTCATACTTCATGCATTCCATGTTCCAATTATTAATGGATGTTTGAAGCAAATGGCCAATACCAGTCCATCTCAGCTCATTAATGGCTAGGATATCAATCTTCACACGATCCATTTCATTTTTGACAATTTCCAATTTTCCTAGATTCATACTTCATGCATTCCATGTTTCACTTATTAATGGATGTTTGCAGCTGTTTCTCCTCAATTTGAGTTGTCCCATGTCAGCAAACGGTAGTCTTGAAAGCTTTACTTTATCCATATCAGTAAAGTTGGTTCTACTCTGATGATGCATTTCCTTCCTAGTCATATTTTTAGAGCCTCCGACCTAAGGGGCTCATCCTCCTGCGCTGTACTGGACAGTTTCCCAGGCTATTCATAAAGTTGTGCAGTAATGTTTCATACAGTGTTTCTCTGCTATTCATAAGGTTTTCCCTGGCCAATTCTTTGAGAAATGGATGGCCTCTTCCTTCTTGCTAGTCTGTCACAGTCTGTAAGCTGCATTGAAACCTCTGCACTGTGTGCAAACTTGCTGGCATTTAAAACACTGGTGACACAGCCTCAAGCCTCACGAAGCATGCAACCCACCACAGTAGGACAAACTGACAAACATATTTGTTTCCCTTAGCTGTTTGAAACCTCTCTGCTCTCCCCTGGATCCTTGCTGCTGCTGCTTGATCAATTGTCCCCTGACTTTTCTTTCCCCAGCTTTCCTGCCTCTTGTGGATGTGGCCTGTATTCCTCCCCTTACCTGGATCCCTGCCTCTGCTGCTGTTCCAGCAGTCATCTCCCAGCTTTTCTTTCCCCCACTTTCCTTCCTTTTATGGGTGGTTCCTTTATATTGAGATCATATTAAAACAAGCAAACAGAGAAACTCATTGCCATCACATCTGATCTGACTCTTAGTGACCCCTTCTTGGGTTTCTAAGGCAGTATCTCTATGAAGTTGATGATTGCCCAGTCTTCCTTACCAGGAATGGCTGGGGGTTTGAACCACCAACCTTCTGGTCAGCAGTCAAATGCCTTAAGCACTATGCCACCAGAGCTCCCAACTATAAATCACTAGGTGCATAGCAAGTAACTAAATAGAAAAATGGGTGAAAGATTTGAAGAGTCAGTTTAGAAGATTATATCAAAGAGTTGATAAATAAATATATAAAAAAGGTGTCCAATATTATTAGTAGTCAAATAAATGCAAATTGAAACCAAATTGAGATATGTTATCACATTCCCATCATACTGTATAATTTTTAAAACATATATATCACCAACTGCTTGTAAGAACTCTTATACGTTTCTGGTACAAATTAGAATATCTCTTTGGAAAAACATTTAACTCTATCTCTAAGGCTAAACATACACATTTATTATGACTTAAAATCTATTATTAGGTAAATCTATTATCAGGTATATACCCAAGAGAATTATGCGTATATGTCCACCAACAGACATGAATAATAATATTCATAGCAGTACTATTTGGAAAGCCTCCAAATTAGAAGGAACTCTAATGTCTATCAGAAGTAGAGTGGATAATTATATTAATCTAATGAAATATTTCATAGCAATGAAAGTGAAGAACTACTGCTATACATCACAACATGGATTATCCAATATAATATTAAACAAAACAAGCCCATTTTAAGTGAGTGTGTATTATTTAATTTAATAAAAGATGGTGGTTTTCTTTGAAGAGCTCTATGAGGGTAACATAAAGGATTTATGGTAATGGTATGCTTCTTGATCTGTTATTTGGCTATATGAACATGTATTCATATGTACACTTACTGTATTTGTTCTTGTTTGTATTTATGTTATTAAAAAAAAAAAAAACTCACTGCTGTCTAGTCAATTTGACTCACAGCCACCCCTCCTTGGGTTCCTGAGGTGGTATCTCTATGGAAGTAGATTGCCCAGTCTTCCTTCTGAGGAGTGGCTGGTGGCTTTGAACTGCCAGCCTTATGGGTATACTTCAATAATAATTTTACTTAAAAAATTGTGCAGCCAATTTCTTCAGTTTTGGTTTGAAATGTTATTGAAGATTATATTAGCTTTCTGAAGATTATTTTAGATTTCTGAATTGCAATAACAAATTACTGCCAGCTCTGGAGTCCAAAATCTGAAATCAAGGTATGAGCAGAGTTAGTTCTCCCTGTGGGCTTTGAGGGATAATCCATCTCATGCCTCAATTGTAGCTTCTGGGGAGAGCTGGCAATTTTGAAAACATTTTCTCTGTAGACACATTGCTCTAATCTCTGCTTCTGTCTTCACATGGCTTTCCCCTCAATGTCTCTTCCATGTTTATAGGTCTTGTCTTTTTCTGTTTCATATAAAGTCACTCATCATTGGATTTAAGGCACTTAATCCACAACATGGATTACACAAAATACAATGTTAAACAAAACAAACTCATTACAAATCCACTATGATTTCATCTAAAATTCTTAATTTTGTTATTTTGGAAATAATCTACTTTGGTTAGGACTGAGACATATTTTTGATGGTGGTGGTGGGAGGAACATAATTCAATGCACACAAACATCCACAGGGTTTCTTATACATTTCTCTAAATCACTCCTCTTTCTGAAGCAGGAACTCATCAAACTCGTGTTGCTCTTAAATGCTGCATTGTATTCATTTAGATCTCTTTCTCCAAATCCATATCTGCAGTGGAATATTTGACTGTTACTCTTCTCCATCAATAAATTGTGGAGAAGAATATTTCCAGACTTATTTCTTAGAATTTCTTAGCACCAGTTTTTTTTTTTTTTTCTTTTTCTAAATTATAGGGTCTGAGATGATTGCAACCTACTAGCAATACGGAAAAACACCATAAAAATATCTGTAAAATTGATTTTCTAATTATATCTTCTAACCCATTATATTTAGGAGAAATTCTCACAGATATTTTGTCTTCCAGCTTGGCAGTTCACTTCTCCTTAGCACAAGTAGAAATAGCTACCACAGAATATGTTTTTTGACCTCTGCTTTTAGAAATGACCTGTTCATTTATCCACAGGTATGAAACTATGTAAATTTCCTTTGTGAAAACTGAACAACTTTGAGAACATGTTGGAAGTGAGTGCATGAAGTTTCTGTCATTTCCCTCTAAAATCCACCAGCATTTCTTCCTACTTACTGATCTGAAAACAACCTCAAATTCAGGTTTTATCTTACAAAGTACAAATCCATAGAGATATTAAAAAATTGTGAATTTGACTATGAATTCCAATAATCACTTGGTCTTTCCCAAAGGAAGTGAAAGAAATTAGAGAAAATTAGATTTTACTGAGTTAATGAGACACACAGGAAAAAGTTTCGTTTTGCTTTCATTTTTTCATTAAGGCAAGCAATGTGAGACTTGCAGCTAATTTTGTTTGCACGATCCTCTATTTAAGTCATAAATCAGATAAATGCAAAAGTTCTACTGAAAATTCTGTAAGTCAAAGGGGATGATGAGAAGAAATTAAAATTTACTGGGTACCTATTATAATTTTTCTTATTTAATCTTCACAAGAATCTTACAAAATAACTATTATTTCCCTTTTATTAATGAGTATACTACATTCAATATCTTTGAATGCATTCCGAAGGTTCCCAAAGCTAGTATATTACAGCATTAGGAATCAATGTCCATATTTTTATCAGTAACCACACTGCTGCTGCCCATGGTAGAACTAGTTATCTTTAAGCAATGGTCATTTGATCCTTGTCTCTATGCATAGATTACCTCTTTCTGCCCTTTATCCCTTTGTGTGCATGAAGTGTAATTTAGAGTAAAAATAATTTTAGCTTTTACCAATCATTACTTTGTTTGGTGTGGATGGCATTTTCATTTCTGGAAAATGTGTGAAATATTACCAATATATATAATGGACTTCAGCTTTTCTAAAAAGCAGAAAACACATTTTTAAAAATTCAATTTTTACCGAGGTGTCTGAAATATAATTAGAAAAGATTCCCACCATAATATCCATGTTTCTCTATATCAACTGCTGAATGGGAAGGAAGACATTCCTGTTTGAAATTAAATTTGATGTTAAAGCATAATACCATGAACCACATAACTGTCTTACATAACATCCCATCAATGATGAGGATAGAAAAAGTACGTGGTGATTAACATCACAGAGTTTTGTAATCAAGGTAATGTATTTTACCATATAGTATCAACTCTAAAACAATAGACTGTAAGAACTAACATTATTTTATAAACCACTAAGAAAGAAAGAAAGAGAGAGAGAGAGAGAGAGAGAGAGAGAAAGA
>NW_006921981.1:698439-699013 GCF_000298275.1 Orycteropus afer afer | reverse complement strand
ACCAACACACCAGATATGCAATTTGAAATGATGTCTGCCAGAATATTCATGTTTCTTGGTGTTCCTCACTGTGGGAGTCTGCCCTCCGAGAGGTGATTCAGGAATCCAGACTCTTTCCATCTTGGGTCTGGTCAATCTCAACACATGATTTCCAAGGTCCCTGTACTCATGTGCATCAAGGTGGTGGAAGGGGGAAATACTTGGGGAATTATGAATGGAGATTTTATGTGACCCAGGGCTAGGAGTGAAACATACTCTAATTTCACTGTTAGAACTCAGTCACAGACCACATGGGAAGCTGGGAAATGCCATCAAGCTGCGTGCATAGAAAGAAAAAAAAAAAATCACTACCTTTGAGTCATTTCCAACTCATAGGGTTAACCCGTGTTCCTTCTGCGGAGCAGCTCTTAAGTTTGTACCACTGGCCTTCCAGCTAGCAGTCAGGTGCCTTATCCACTATTGTTGTTGTTGTTGTTGTTGTTATGTGCCATGGAGTCGGACCGACTGATAGCCACCCCTCTCTGGGTTTCTGAGGCAGTATCACTACGGAAGTAGATTGCCCAACCTTCTTTCC
>NW_006921981.1:686636-698339 GCF_000298275.1 Orycteropus afer afer | reverse complement strand
AGGAGTGGCTGGTGGGTTTGAACCGCCAGCCTTCTGGTTAGCAGTCAAGTGCCTTAGGCACTATGCTACCAGGGATACTACCGCTTGATTAGTTAGGGTCATTCTGCTCACGTGGGTTTGGAAGGTCTCTATCCATTCATGAGAACACACAATCTGTTCCAAGACCCCTTCTAGTTTGATAGGTTACTAAATGGACACACGGAAGGTAGCTGCCCTTAAGATTCACCCACACCCACTGTGGACTTTCTGTGTACAATACATTAGCATTAATTGTCTTAATCTTCTGATATTTAGATTATTTTTGTTTGTTTCTGCAGTGTTATGAATTTAAGACGACTCATAATTCAGCTTCCTTGTATTATTTGTTAAAGATAACAGTAATTACCTCATAAAGTATCTGTAGAGATTAAATGTGGCATTTCATCTAAATGTTAAATGTACCAAAAAAATCCAAATGCACTGCCATCAAGTTGGATCTGACTCATAGGGACCCCTCCTTGGGTTTCCGAGGCAGTATTGCTACAGAAGTAGATTGCCCAACCTTCCTTCTGAGGAGTAGCTGGTGGGTTTGAACCAGCAGCCTTCTGGTTAGCAGTCAAATGCCTTAGATACTGACATATAGTAGCTATTGATTAAACAAGACAAAATTTATCAGTACTCTTATTTTTTTATAAAATCATGATTAAATTCTACTTCCATTCATATGTAAATATTTTAAATAATTTTCTTACTATACAAGTATCACATTGTACTTTATTTTACTTAGATTATTCAATCTTTTAAGTTTTCTGAAAAAAAAAAAAAAATTCCAAGCATAAATCCTCAAGAGGAATTAGGATTTTTGGAACACTTTATTTGATAGTATACTAAGATGACTTGATTAGAGATATCAGGAAAACTATTGTCCATTGTAACCTCCCTATCTGAGGTTATGTGAGTTTTGGTATTGTTTCAATTGAAGTGAGCACAAACAAACAAAAGTACAATCTTTAGCTTCTTTGAGAATTTATTCTGAGCCCAAGACTTTCTGAAGTTTTCATGACCCAAGAGGAAGTAATGAATTTGCTCCAGAAGGAAGTTATGTTGCTAGACTTGGGCTGGAATATTCCTCAACCCCATGCCTTATTTCTATCATGTTACCGCCATACTCTGCACTTCTTGGACCCTGAAACTGTCTCCTTAGTTTTAGATATAAAGCTAAGAAATGCTGGATTGATGCCAAAATGAGTGTTAGGGAAAAGTTGATCTTATGAATTGAGATTAGTGATTAATTATCTCACCACATATTAAAGTACAGAGCAAAGACACTAAAAAGAGGAGGCATGTCCTATAACTAGTTAAAATATATCTGCAGTTTTTTAAAAAAATAAGATTACACTGTTGTTGTTGTTGTTGTTGTTTGCCGTCGAGTTGGCACCGACTCATAGCGACCCCTTCTTGGGTTTCCGAGGCAGTATCACTACGGAAGTAGGATTGCCCAACCTTCCTTCCGAGGAGTGGCTGGTGGGTTTGAACCGCCAGCCTTCTGGTGAGCAGTCAAGATTACACTAGGACACCCTTTTATGCCATTATGAACAAAATAAAATGCATAGATTTGGAAGAGAATGAGTAGCAAAAAAGAATAATTTAGGGTTAAAGATAAGTGAAGGTCCATGTTAATGGCCAAAGGGTAATTTTAGTTTTATACTTCCAAAACACACGTTCGCCAAAGTTAAATTATTATTCAAAAATGATTTTGGTTTATAAATTACATTGCATAGTCAGGTGTATGTTAGGGTACTTGGCTATAAATACAGATTTTCCATCTGCTGTTGTCTTTGAAACTTCGGGACCATAGATCTTGATTTTATTGCTCCTTTGTTCTCATGCTGTCTTAAGTTCAAAGGGAAGACCACTCACAGCAAAGATATGCAGGGGATACAAACGTAAATGTAAATCAGCCCTAATGTGGATTGATTTCTAAACACAGCCGTTATTTCACTTTTAGAATAGTCATTGCACTTCCGTATTTTTCTAAAGTATGAAGGTCAGTATTTTAACTGCTTCCTATAGAATAGTTCATAATATCTCCTTGTGTTTTCACTACTTAAATATTTTACTGGAGCATCAATTATGTCAGTGAAATAATTCTCACTTTGAAAGTAATCATTGCTTTGTGCAAGGCAGTAAAATATGTGTACTCTTGATATTGATTGCTACCAGAAAAATAGACTTTCATGCTTTATTTTTTGAAATCTTTACCTTAAAACCATGTTATAAAAATTTTAAAAGGTATCTATCCTCTGAAGATGAAATAATTACTTTGTAATTTTTATAAAGCTGTTACTTTCCCATGTCTGTATAATATATAATACCCTGGCACGAAAAAAAGAAAAAAATGTTATATTTCATACATAGTATGGTATTTATCATATGTTTCAGAAGTTATACTTGTAGCTTGTCAGTTCAGAAATGGAAGGCATCATACTATTAATTGAAGAAATGCATTTTTACTGAGTTTCACTAAATTTCCTTCATTTATCTTTGGAATGGAGACCTGAAAACAGTTACACATTTTAGTTTTTACTTCCAAGGGCTGCTTGCCAGTCATATTATGTATTCACATTAAATTGTGTTCTGTGGTTGCCCTTAAATCACTGAAGGTCCCTTTTTTTTTTTATCATTTTTGTACTAATTGGTGTTAAAACACTTGACAATTTATTATGTGTTAGTTTTCATTAATTTTCATCTCTTTCCCTCACTAGATGATTAATAGAGATGTTAAATAAGATTATAACCTAATAACTATGCCCTCTTTACCCTACTTGTTTCTCAACACAAATAGGGAGCATTATGTTTTCTTGATGGAAATGAAATGTGGTATGCTAATTTTCACAGCAGCATGTGAAAAAAAATTGGCATAACAGTACTTAAGAAAATACCATCTGAAGGCAGGGAGTGATTGGCAAACAAACTTAGAAAGGGTGTGCTATTTGCATAAAAAATATGGTATATTCTTTGAAGAATTAGACTTACTCATCTTTGATGATTTTTACATTAAAGCTTCCCTTTAGCATATGACATATATGAATAAGAATAAAATTATTGTATTTAATTTTAAAATATTTATATTTGTTTTTGTATTAAGAGTCCCTGGGTAGTGCAAATGGTCAAGGCTGGTGACTCTGAACCAACATCTCAACATAAAGAAAACAAAAATCCTCACAACTGGGCCAATAAGTAGCATCACAATAAATAAAGAAAACAATTGAAGTTAAATATTTCATATTACTTGGTTCCACAATCAACGCCAATGGAAGTAGCAGTCAAGACATCAGACAACATATTGCACTGGGCAAATCTGCTGCAAAAGACCTCTTTCAAGGGCTGAAGAGCAAAAATGTCTCCTTGACAACTAAGGTGCACCTGACCCAAATCATGGTATTTCAATCGCCTCATATGCATGTGAGAGCTGGCCAGTGAATACGGAAGACTAAAGAAGAGTTGATGGTTTTGAGTTGGAGTGTTGGTGAAGAACATTGAAAGTACCATGGACTGCGAAAAGAATGAACAAATCTGTCCTGGAAGAAGTGCTGCCAGGATGCTCCTTGGAAATGAGAATGGGCAGAATTCGTCTCACTTACTTTGGACATGTTGTCAGAAGGGACCATTTTCTGGAGAAGGATATCATGTTTGGTAAAGTGGAGGGTCAGCAAAAAAGGGGAAGGCCCTCAATGAGATGGATTGCACTGTGGCTGCAAAGATGGGCTCAGGTGTAGCAAGTATTGTGAGGCTGGTGCAGGACCAGGCAGTGTTTCATTCTGTTTTACTTATCGTTGCTTGAGTAGGAGCTGACTCAAGGGCACCTAACAAAAGCAACAACAGACACCTTACAAGGCAGGGCTGGTAATTTGCTTCCAAAAGGTCATAGTCTTGAAAACTCTATGGAGCACACTGAACTCTGGACACATGGGGTACCATGAGTAGGAACTGAGAATACAACAACATACATATAAAATCAAAGTTAAATGTCTCAATCTTTCAAAAGAAAAAAACCAAAAACTTTATTGCCATTGAGTCAGTTCCGACTCATAGCTACCCCTCCTTGGGTTTCCCAGGCGGTATCTCTAGGGAAGCAGATTGCCTAGTCTTCCTGCTTAGGAGTGGCTGGTGGAAAAAATGAACCTTATGTCCAAGAAGAAGAATTAAATGCACACAACTTTTATAAAAGGGAAAAAAAAAAAAAAAAAGAATCCAAACTCAGTGCCGTTGAGTCGATTTGATTAATAGCAACCCCTCCAACGGTTTCTGAGTTGATATTACTACGGAAGTAGATTGTCCAGTCTTCCTATGAAGGAGTGGCTGGTTGGTTTTAAGCATCGGGCTTCTGGTTAGTAGCCAAATTTCTTAGGCACTATGGCACCACAGCCACTACACAACCTTAGGATATAGATATTTTAAACAAATTTAAACTTTTCAATTCTTGATGACATCTTAAAAGTGGATTTCCTCTAAAAGGTGGCCTTCAGTTAATCTCATCTTAGGCTGAAAATTCTTCCATCATTATTTTTATTTATTTTTTTTTAAGTAGGCTTATTGCATCTCCTCCCCAACCCAGATATAAGCAGTCACTAATCTACTTTCTGTCTATGGATTTGCCTATTTTTGACATTTCGTGTAACAGGAATCACACAACATACATTGTTGTGACTGCCTTTTTTCACTTAATATAATGTTTTCAAGGTTCATTCATGCTATAGTATGCATTAGTACTTCATACTTATTTATTGACGTAATAGTCCATTGTACAAATATAGCACATTTTGTTAATCAATTTGTCGTTTGATGGAAACTTGAGTTGTTTCCACTTCTTGTCTATTATGACTAATTTATTTTTATGAATATTCAAGTGTTTGGTGGACATGTGTTTTCATTTATCTTGAGTATATACCTGCAAGTACCATTGTTGGGTCATATAGTAATTTTATCTTTAACATTCTGAGGAACTACCAAACTTTTATTATTTTCCAAAGCATATGCATATGCATTCTCATAAGTAATTTATGAAGGTTTCAATTTTTTCACATCCTTGTTATTGTTCATCTATTTTATTAGAGCTCTGGTAGCATAGTGTCTAAGGCACTTGACTGCTAACCAGAAGGCTGGTGGTTCAAACTCACCAGCCACTCCTTGGAAGGAAGATGGGGCAATCTACTTCCGTTGTGATACTGCCTCAGAAACTCAAGGAGGGGTGGCTATGAGTCAGGTCTGACTCGATGGCATATAACAACAACAACAACAGTGGAAAGGAAGTAATATCTATTTGTGGGTTTGATTTCTTTACCTGCTATCTAATGATGCTGAACAGCTTATCATATGCTTCTTGGCCATTTACATCTTCTTTGGAGAACTGTCTACTTAAACCTTTGCCTAGTTTTAAAATTGAGTTTTTTGTCTATGTATTGTTGAACTTCAACAGTTCTTTTTGTATTTTGAATACAAGTCCCTTATTTGATGGGCAAATATTTTCTCTACTTCTTTTGTATTCTCTTTTTACCCCCTTGATGGTGCCCATGAAAGACAAAAGTTTTAATTTTGATGAAGTTCAATTTGTTTATCTTTTTTCTCTCTCATGTTGCTTAAGCAGTAGGAATAATATCGAATTAAGCCTAGTCCAAGGTCATGAAGATTTACGATCATGTTTTCTTCAAAGGGTTGATAGTTTAAAGTTACACATGGTATTCTATCTATTCTGAGTTAATTTCAATATATAGTATGATAGATTGTTGTTGATGTTGTTATGTGCCATTGAGCCTTCTCCAACTCATAGAGACCCCTCCTTGGGTTTCTGAGGCAGTATCACTATGGAAGTAGTTTGCCCAATCTTCCTTCTGAGGAGTGGTTGGTGGGTTTGAACCGCCAGCCTTCCAGTTAGCAGTCAAGTGCCTTAGGCAGTATGCCACCAGAGCTCCCATAATACCTTATATATAACTAATTACAGTTTATATGTTTGCTGTTATTGTTAGCTTCCGACTCATGGTGACCCTCTGTGTAACATAGTAAAACTGCTCCATAAGGTTTTCTTGGTTTTAATGTTTATAGAAGTCATTCAGCAGGTCTTTCTTTCATGGAGTTGCTGGGTGGTTTTGAACTGCCAAATTTTAGGTTAGTAGCTGATCATAACTGTTTACACCACCCATGCTGCTGTTTATATGTTAACTTCCTAGGTATTTTATACAGTCATATTTTTTCTTAACACGATTAGAAGTTCTTTATTGTTTGGACATATATGCTTATAACAGGATATTTAATTGTCAGTTTTGAATGTAGTTATCAGGGTAAAATAGATATGAAATTCCAAAAAGAGGTATTAGTCAGATCACACTGAGCTTTTCAAAGACCTCAAATACCTTTGGACAACTGTCTTACGTAATTTTCATAAATCCCAAAATGTGGTCTTTGCTCTCTTTGGACAGTCAACAAACATATGAGTACCCTTTTGCGATGATTAATGTTATGTGTCAACTTGGCATGAGTACAGTGTTATTTATTTAGTCAAACACCAGTGTAGGTGCTGTATGAAGGTATTCACATGTAATTAGCATCTACATCAGTTGGCATTAAATAAAGTTAATTACACTTCATAATATGGGTAGAACTTATCCAATGAATTCCAAGTCTCAAAAGCAAAAAACTAAAATTTTGCAAAGGAGAAAGATTTTTTTCAAGATTATAAATAGATACTCTGCTGGAATCCCTCCCCTATCTGCCTGATCTATGGATTTTGGACACAAGACTGCAAGAATTTCCAGTCTGTCACTTGACTTATAAATTTTGGACTTGTCAACCCTAGAATCTTGTGAGCCAATTTCCAGACTGGCACTATATATATAGAGAATGATGTTGTATAAGGTTGGGCTTCCAGAATGCTATTAATAGACATTCCCCCCCACCCCGCCAGGACAAGTTTAAATTAGAAGGAAAGTTAAAAAAAAACAAATTGAACTGAGACTGATAAGAAATGTCGAGTGACTGACTGATCATGCTCTGACAGCAAGAGAAGGACTATCCATGAGCAGATTTAAAGGGTGTGGGAGAAAGAAAATGAAGTTCTACTTTGGTTACACTCATGAGCGCTGTTAATTAAAGATATCAGTCAAACTATTTTGTATCTAATATACGATCTCATACAGGTCATGATATGCAGAGTAAAATGGAAAGATGGAGTAATTTTTCTCTTTTACATCATTAGAACGGATTTTCTTTCTTTATACCTTAGATTTCACAGTCCAGTAATTCAAATTCTCTCTTAAGAATTTTGAAGCAATCTTAATCTGATGTCTTTTCATCCCACTTGCTCAATAAGCATCTGAAAAAACAAACAAGCAAACAAACAAAAACAACCAAACTCACTGTCATGGAGTCAATTCCGAGTCATAGCAACCCACTTTGGGTTTCTGAGGCAGTAAATCTTTAGGGAAGTAGATCTCCTAGTCTTCTTTCCATGGAGTGGCTGATGAGTTTTAACCACCAACCTTCTGGTTAGCAGTCAAATGTCTTAGCCACTATGCCACTGAGCTTCTAGATTTGGGTAAATCCTACCACCTGTGTTTTTTTCTGCACATAGACTTAGGAGATTGCTGCCCAAATCCTCACATCTGAGCCAACTGGTGCCACCATGTGTTCATGGTCACCTGTTTCATTAGTTTTCCAAGAGGTGACAACTGAATTATTTCTCAGTAGGCAATGTTCTTTTTCATTCCCCACAAGGAATATATATTTTTTATCTTCCATCATTGCTTACCTTTCTTCCATAACTGCTTTTACTCTTAATAAATGATCTAGACCCCCACTTTACAAAGAAAATAGAATACATGGAGAAGTGAAATCCAATCTGGCTTCCAACAAAGCAACAACCTACCTTCATCTGCACACTTCTATTCCTTTTATTAAAATGCAAATCCTTCCACCAATGTCAGGCCTAGAGTTCCTCCTGTATTTATATGTTGTCTTGTCCTGACACATTAAAATCTCTCATTATTAATCAACTAACACTTTTCTAAAATATCAAGCCACTCTTTCATCTGGAGTCATCTCTATCTTCATATGAGCTTGGTAAAATCCCTCCCATCTAATGTAACAATACCATCCCATAGGGAAAAAATAAAAAGCATACTCTTTCATCTTAAAATAACAATGATAATATACACATATACAAATGATAGGAAAAAAAGGACAAAAAAAGACAGAAACAGATGATCATATAATATACATGGTAGTGTAAAATGATTCAATATTAATGGGCAGGTTTTTTTTGGTAATATTTATTCAATTTACAAACAAAATTCATCATTTTTCTATAGTGAGAATTATCCTAAAAATGTATTTGCACATATGTAAATATCTTATGTGCAAGCTTATTTATTGCAGTGATAAAAATGTAAATCAAATAAATTCATTTCTGTGCTTCAAGCGCTACAATAGCTTTATATTTCACTCAGAGAAAATACTCAAGTACATCCAGTGTCTTCTGAGGCTCTCCTCTTAGATATCCTCTTTGTCTTCTACTATCCTCCCCTTTACCTACGGTGCTCAACACATATTTTCATCCTTGCTGTTCTTCAAACTCATCAAGCAAGTGCTGAAAGAAGACCCTTCCCTTCTATTGGATCACTGTTTCCAACTCATCTGTCTCTCCCACATGGATTATAAATTCCATAAGTTTTAGTAATTACCTTTTTTATTCACTGATAAAGGGCTGAAAGAGAGCCTTGTACATAAGGAGATACTTAATAAATGTTTGATGATTTAATAAATAAACTTAAATTCCATTAAAGCTGAGTAGTAAGTTAAAATATGATAAAGACATAAAACAGAATGTTATACACTACAAAAAAGTTGAACAATGAGGGCATATTTATATGAAAAAAAATTCAAGATACATTATTAAAACTAAAAAAAAAAAGGATGCAAAATATGCATAGCATGTTACATTTGTATAAAAATGTGTAAAAAGAAACTTAATTCACAGTTGTTTTTATTTTCATCTAAAAAAAAAAAAAAACCTCTGGACACATATTAAAACAGTTAAAAGTCTAAAAATTGTCATATTCATTGTTTTGACCTGTGCTTTATACTTGAGCAGCTCTTCATTACAATGGAAGAAAAGGAGAATGGGTTTTGATGGACAGGTGGTAGTGTCTCACATGGCTTTCAAAAATATCCTACATGGCTACATAGGCCACATAGTACAAATATTCTGTTTATATCTCCATATTTCTTAAATTCAGTTGTTTTCTATGGTTCTATACAAAATGATAACTGCCACTTAAGTTCATCAATAATGCCAACTGCTAACAGTTTGTTCCCCTTGTCCTTTCCTTTGAAATAAAATAATTCTTCAGAGATGCTATTATTGTTAATATTTCCAACACTCCTACCCCAGACTTTTTGTAATCCATCCCCAAAATTTGCCTTCCCTCAGAGTTTGAATTCCCCAAGACTTCAATCACTTGGTCTATATATCCTGGGATATACATTTCTGGTGTGTCTTTTTCTTCAGTTGTTTCTCTAGGCATTTCCAGCCCTAACTTCAATCTAACTTCCTCTTGAAGATACATCCTTGTATGAATGCCTCTCAAGCAACTCAGAGTCAAATCAGTGAATAGACAATCTCTTTCCGCCTCATTCTCACTTTCGAGCCATTTCTTCTTCAGAAAAATTCGATCTTTGAAACTTGGCAAAATCCCCATCATCAACCAACATCATGATTCCAAAATATTACTTATTGAAGATTTTAGTTCCTCTCACATTGGTTTTCTCTGTAACTCTGCTCATTGTTTTGATAAGTTTATCAATTGGAACAAGGTTGCAATTCCAATGCATAGTGACCCTATAGGACAAAATAGAACTGCCCCCAGGATCTCCAATGTTGTAAATCTCTACAGAAGCAGATTGTCTCATCCTTCTTCCACAGAGTGACTGCTGGGTTCAAACTGTCAATCTTTTGGTTAACAGCTGAATGTTTTAACCAAGTACCACCAGTGCTCTATGGAACACTTAAAGGAAACATAATTCCTACCAGATGGTTCACAGAAATAGATTTTATGGAAAAGATAATTTACATATGGGAGGGCAAAATTAAGGAAAAAAATTATGAAGTACCCCGAAAAAATTATGAACTATCCAGGAAAATAAAATAAAAACCAAAAGGAAATGTGAAAAAAGAGGGTGAACAACTAACTAGAGTGTAAACACATATTAACTTGAGAGAATGACAGGCAATAAACAATAAGAGAGAGGTCAGCAAAAAATTATCAAGGCAAAGAAGACTCTGGGTGAAGTTCAACAGGGAAATGGAACAGAGGTAAATATATGCACAAAACTGCCATAAAGCAATAACAATAATCTAAAAATGGGTACATAGACATGCAGGCTGAACAGGTATGGGAAGAAAAATGGGTGATACCACGAATATATTTAGGTTTGACAGATAACATTTCTACACATGTATGTACAAATTCTGCAAATATGTCCATGACAATAATAAAGCATACGGGGGCAAAGTTATGAAAACATCTTCACTCACTGTTGTTGAGTCAATTTCGACTCATAGCAACCTTCCCTTGGGTTATGAAGGTGGTATCACTATGGAAGTAGATTGCCCAAGCTTCCTTCCTAGGAGTGGCTCATGGGTTTGAACCACCAGGCTTCTTAGTCATAGCTAAATACTTGAGAGAAAGATTCACTGGTCCTGGGGACTCAGGTTTATAGTCTTGGGGGGGGGGCATCAAGGTCAATTGGCACAATATAGTCTACAAAGAAAATGTTCTGCATCCTACTTTGGTAAGTAGTGACTGGGGCTTTAAGCGCTTATGAGTAACCATCAAAAGTATAATAATTAGCCTCTCCAAGTCTAGAGCCAAGAAGAGTGAAGAAACTCAAACACACATGAAAATAATTAGTCCAAAGAACTAGTAGACCACACAATTCTCAACCTTCATGACACTGAGAGCAGAAAAACTAGATGATGCCTGGCTACCATCACCAACTACTTCGAAAGGGAACACATGAGAAGGTCCTGGATAGAGTGGAAGTAAAATGTGGAACAAAATTCAAAATCGAAGAAAAAAGACAAAGTTAGTGGTCAAATAAAGGCTCTTGGAACTCCTGAGACTATGGCCTTTAGACACTCCTGACTTGCAACTGAACTAACTCCTTGTAGCTCAATTTTCAGTCACAGGTCTGCAAGGTGAACAATAGCACTACAGAGGCATGCCCTCTTTAGAAGAACAATCAAACATTAGCAACCAAAAGGGGAGCGTTTGGCAAAGGAAAAAGGTCAGAAGGGAGAAATGTTAGAAAAGAAGGAAGAATGGAAATGAGAAATGCAGCAAATGGGAAGAGTGATGTTCATTGAGGGGTTTACAATCAACTGCAGAAAACAAAATTTGTATGAATTGTTGAAAGAAAAAGGGATTTTCTCTGTAAACTTTCACTCAAATAACAATAAAAAGTAGAAAAACAAATTTCAAAAAGAATTTTGCTTTACTAGCTAAATAAACAAGTCTTTAAAGAGAAGGCTCCAGTTCCGGTAAGATGGCAGACTAGGCAGAAAGACTGCACAAATCCTCTTCAACAAAGAAAAGGGAAACCAATTAACACAGACACAGAAGATAATCCTGGACCCCTGAGCCTTGAAGGGAAGGATATAGAAGTGTACTA
>NW_006921981.1:680812-684356 GCF_000298275.1 Orycteropus afer afer | reverse complement strand
AAACAAAAAGAGGGAAAAGACTGTGTAGTTACAGAACTTCTAAATGGTGAGGAAGTTAAGAGAGTTGTAAGATAGAATGGACTGTTCTAAACTCGGGGAGAAAATTATAAATCATAGGGTAACCTCAAAGAATGTATTTGTCTGTATGTATTGAAGTGCAATGATTTATACAAAGCTAAAGATATGCTGATAAAATATCATAATTTGAACTCATAATCCTACATGAATTTTTTTTCATTATAAAATATTTCATATTTATTGCAGAAAATTATATTTGAAACAGAAAGAAGATAAGAAATTTCTCTTGAAATGCAACATTCAGAAAATAATGTAAAATATTTTCCCAAGGGGATATATTTTTAAGAATTAGCAAATCTACTCTGTATATTAGGAGCTGTCATAGCTCAGTGCCTAGGGCACTTGATTGCTAACCAGAAAGCTGGCGGTTCACTCCCACCAGCCACTCATCGAAAGGAAGATGGGGCAATCTACCTCCGTAGTGATACTGCCTCAGAAACCCAAAGAGGGGTCGCTATGAGTCGGGGCTGACTCAACAGCACATAACAACAACAACAACTCTGTATATTAGTTTTCAACCTTAACTCTTTCATAAGTTAATAAACAGTGAATAACTTTTAATGCCAGAAAACACACTTTTAAGAAAATGTTTCAAATTATTTAGTGTTCTATTATACAATATTATATTTATATTATATCTATTATATAATATTCTGCAATCAGTTCTGTAATGTTAGACTCACAAGCTGTTTCCAATGTATCTATCTATAATAAAGCATGCTTTGATGATACTCCTGGAATCATAAATAAAAAAAAAAAAAGAAGAGAAAAAAAAAGAAAGCAGAAAGTAAGCAAGCAGGCTTTAATAAGCAAAAAGAAGGAAAAAAGAAAAGAATGAAAGAGCATGTAGGTGAAGACTGAGATCTGTTTTCCTATTCATAATCTATGGATTGTGATTATGAGTAAAGCTTTGTGATTAGAATTATGATCCCTGTGACCAATTAAGCTCTTCCTTTCTAAGCATGCCTCATCAGCTTTGTTGGCAATGGACTTTTTACTTGTCTCTCTCTCTATTGGAGGGCAGAAAAAGAGTCTGAAAAATATGCAAGTCCTCAATAAATGATTTTTGAATGATTTAGTAAATGAATGAATGGATGGTGAATAAGCTAAATTAACTTATTAGGAATCCAATTTGTAGAGCTCTTTCAATGACAAGAAGTTTTTAAGGAAATTTCCATACGTCTCTTTCTGCTGTGCTGTTCATCAAACTGTCCGCCAAGATAAATGTTTATTCACTCACTAACTCTATATAGTGGGCTCTGGTGGCACAGTGTCTAAGGAATTTGACTGTTAACCAGAGGGTTGGTGGTTCAAACCTGCCAGCCATCCTTGGAAGGAAGACTAGGCAATCTACTTCTGTACAGATCCTGCCTCAGAAACTCAAGGAGGGGTTGCTATGAGCCAAATCGATTCCACGGCAGTCACTTTGGTTTCTTCTTCTTCTTTTTCTTCTTTTGGTTTAACTCTATATAACCCAGACTCCACAGACCTCACCAGTTTCTGACTCCCTTTTAATCACTACGTTATGTTAGATCAAAATTCTTTAGACATCATGGCCTAAATTTTGTTTTTTGAGAAATTATTTTTTAAAAGGGTACTCTTCAGGATGACTAGCTAACAAGTTCATTAACCACCATTGGCCTTGTTTTCCTTCTACTTCTCTACTTCAGCTACCTTAGTATCTGTGCACTTGCTCACCCCAATTCCTGAAGGTGCTTCCCTCAGGGCCTTTGAATGAGTTCTGTTCCCATTTTTTCAGGCCACAGCACAAATACTACTTTCTAAGAGAGGGTCTCAAACATGGCTTTTCTGAAGGAGTTCCTCTGTATCCTACCACTTCATAAGACATCAGAATAGCTATTCTCTTTGCAGAACTTCATGAACTTTGAAATATTTTGTTTTCTGTTTATTTACTTAAAAATTGTCCATTAACTCCTTGTGGGGAAGCACCTCGTCGTTCTTGTTGACTGCTGAATCCTCATAACCTAGCACAGTGTGTTCCCTTTAAACATCATGTATAGATTATTGCTATCTTTTGATAAATTGAGATCTAAAATTTTAAAACTCACATTCTCAAAAAAATTGTATTGATAGGATATTGTTTTATTTTTACATGTAGGAAAATACCTTATATTTTAAGAACCTACAAATAATGGAGTTACATATTCTCTATTTGGAAAAAAAAAATGTATTTAGAAGCAATGAGTTATGTTCTAGATTGTTGTTGTTATTTCCCATTGAGTCGGACCCGACTAGATTAGCTAATACAAAAGCATTAGATGCACTTCCAACTTTTATTTATTGAGTTTGAGTTGTCAATCAAACATATCAGTCTCTTCTATATGGAATAATTAAACTCTATGCTTTCACTCTCCAGATTTTAGAGTAGAATTTAGTCTTTCCAGTATATGATGTTTATTAGAATGAAGAAGGAACAAATTCTATTTGTTTCCTAGAGATAAACAGAGTAAATGGCTGTACTTATAATTGGAAAACACAGCAACCTAGCAATGCAATGCAAATTAATAACTACTAGTTTTTTGACATCTAATACACACGTTTCACATTATTTTAATTTCTTGCGTTTGTCATTATAATATTTGTATACCATATACTTTGACAGACAATGGTGGTTTAGTGGTTATATTCTTATAGTCCATGCAGGAGACCCAGTTCATTTCCAGGCCAAGGCACCTAGGGCACAACCACCACCTATCTATAAGTGGAGGCCTTAATGCTGTTATGATGTTGCTCAGATTATAGTGGGGCTACAGACTAGCATGAACCAGGAAGAAAGGCCTGGTGATATACTTCCAAAAATCAACCAATGAAAATCCTATGGATCCCAAGAGCTGGAAGAGTAACCAATCACGGGAATAACACAGGCCTGGGCAATGCTTTGTTCCTTTGTACATGGGGTTGTCAGGAGTCAGGGGCAACTCAATAACATCTAACAACAGCAACAACCACAACTTTGTACTCTATTGGTGACAAGTTTGGGAAATTGTATCTTTATCTCTCTACCTATTTATTTATTTATTTAAGCTGTCAAGTTATTGCATGTGATGAAAAATAATGTCTTCAAACACTGTAATGAAATCTACTTATGGTCCTGTCTCTGAAGAATTGGCCTCTGACACCTTGTAATGCATGAAGGAATTCCATATAGTATTATGGGGCTGTTAGGTCCGGAATACCTATAAAATCTGAAAAGTGGACTGTATGGTTGTTTTATGTCTCAGCTTTCTGATATGTCCCATCAGATTCATTTTATATTTTCTCTTCATATTTTTATATTCCTCTTTACCTTCAGTTCTGCTTGCAATTTTCATGCCAGACTTCTCTTTAAATGTATTAGTAACCTAGAGATTTAAAGAGGGAAATAAAACAGACAAGTAAAGACTCATATTATGGCTGATGTCCATCTCTTAGTGATAAGACATAGACAAAGGAATTTTTTTTTTTT
>NW_006921981.1:679185-680712 GCF_000298275.1 Orycteropus afer afer | reverse complement strand
ATAATCCTGGACCCCTGAGCCTTGAAGGGAAGGATATAGAAGTGTACTAAACCCCAACTAGCAGAAGAATTTGCATGAAAATACCAAGAAAGGAGACAGATGGAGCTGCTGTCTGGCAGCAATCCTGAGCAATCCTGACAGCATGACACAGACAGCTTGGAGATTGCCAAGTGGTGGTAGGACCTAAGAATTAACATAAAAATTGGCTCTACTAGCCAGGGACCGAACGAAGGACTGCTCTGGTGGCTGGGGAATAAACGGAGAAGGTGAAGAGAAGTGCGGGCTGAGCTGTGGACTTTTGCCAGTCTGGAGGGCACCAACATTTTGAATGTTTAAAAGTGGCTTGATATTTTGGATATTTAAAGAGACAGTGCTCTCGCAGATTCCTGGGGCTTAAGAACATGTTCTGCTTGCCAGCAACCCCAAGGACACTCTGGACCTGCAAGACTGAAAAGGAGCGACATTCCTCTTGTTACTCTTGTACCCCACACCTGCTTGGTGAATGGAGGTGCGGCCATCCCCCACTCCCACCTACCTTCTGGGACCACAGGAACTCAATCACAGTCTGTGTGCTCAGACAGAACCTGGGTGCCCTGCCCTGTCCTCCACCAATTTTTTTATTTTTATTTTTTTCTTTTTTGCTTTCTTTTTTCTGGTGATTAGTTTGCGTGTATTTGTCTGTTTTAAAACAACTATTATTATTAATACTTTTGTCCTTTTTTACTATTATTCTTATTCTTCCCCTCCCAGGTCCTAATTTTCAGCATTTTTTCTTTTCCCTGTTCCTGGTTGAATTTTATTTTTTTTTATTTAAGTTTTGTTTCCCCCCTTTTTTTTCTCATGGTTAACCCCATTCCTTGTTTCTCTTTTCGTATTTTTCTCAATTTTTTTTCTTTCATTATTCTCCTTTTTTATCTTTTTTCTCTTAGTGTCCTATTCCCAGATATTGCAGGTTTTCTTGTTTTTTTCTTCTTCTTTTTCCCTTTTTTCTTTTTTTGTTTACTGTTCCTGTGCGACTACATGGGGTGTGTTTTTTTTCCATGTGCTTTTAGTTTTTTGATAGTTATTCAATTGTAATTTTTGTCTAACTGAGTGGGAGACAGCAACAGTCCCTATAAGACACAACAATACCCACATTTCCTGCAACTTCACTTACTGAGCGACAGCCACAACCTCCTTCTCCACTAATGGGCCAATGATAAAAACCCACCAAGAAGAGCCTGAATCACCCTTGGCTGCTCTTCACAAACAGTTAACAGAGATCTAAATACAATGCCACGATGTCTCGGAGACAACAGACAATCACAGTCCACACAAGGAAGCAGGATAAGTACAAATGAGGGAGCAGGATACAGATCCAGAATACATCTCTGAGGAAGAAGCAGCATTGGAACTCTCTGATAAGGAATTCAAAAAAATGATATTTAGGTATCTTCAAAGGAATGAGAGACAGACCAAAGAAAACACAGAAAAAAAACCTTAGAAGAATTTTGGAAGAAAATACAAGAACAAAATGACAAAATAAAT
>NW_006921981.1:667954-678081 GCF_000298275.1 Orycteropus afer afer | reverse complement strand
CCTAAATTTTCCTTGAGAAACTGTATAGTTCTAGGTTTCACATGTAAGTCGACAAAGGAAATTTTATAATGCCAGAATAGAGCAAAAATTGTGACCTAATGGACAAAGAAATACAAATAACTAAAAATTGTTAGGAAATCTCTGTCTTTAACGCTATTATGAGTCCTTTGAGCATGCATATGGAGGTTACTTATGTGTAGCATCTTGTAGGTGCTTTTATACTACCAATTGCAAAAATTATGAGTAAATGAGGTGACAATTTTCAGGTTGTGCTGGAGTTAACTGTTTAAAATCTGACAGACAGTTATCCTATATTAGGAATCCAAGCTACACTCCATGGATGAGTTGGCTTGTGACTTTGCTGGAACCTAATCCAGTGAAAAGACACAAGTGACTTTCTTTTTTAAATAATTTTATTTATTTATTTTTATATTATTGAGAATATACATAGCAAAACATATACCAATTCAACAATTTCTACATTTAGTGATATTGATTATATTCTTTGAGTTGTGTAACAATTTTCACTCTCCTTTTCTGAGTTGTTTCTCCCCCATTAACATAAATTCACTGTCCTCTAAGGTGCTTATCTAATCTTTTAAATTGCTATTATCATTTTGATCCTATGTAGATTGTTCTTTAAAGACATAATGCATAAGGAAGACATTTTTTACTAGTTAAGCTATTGTTTGATTTTAAGAAGACTTCAAGGGATATATTTGGTTTAGGGTTTCAAGATGATCTCAGGGAAAGAGGACTTGAAAAATCTGTTCTGCCTTTGAGTCAAGATTCTTCCATGAAAATGTCCAGTAATAGTAGTTGCATACCATCCAGTTCTTCTGGTCTCATGGCAAAAAAAAAAACAAAAAAAAAACAAAACACAGTTATTCATAGAGGAAATTAGCCAAAGATTCCATATGTTTCTCCTATTCTGGACCCTCTTTCTCCTTCTGTTGCTGCAATTGTGCCTTAGATCACCACTAGTAAGTTTTTAAGGCCTCAGGCACTATACATCAAACGATAAGGCAGAACAGAAGCCCTAAGTATATTATTAGGCTAATTAACTTGGGGATCTGAAGTAATCATGGCCCTAAACTTCCAAACCAAGCAAACCTATGAGGTTTTTGGTTGTACATATGTAGCCTCACCAATCACACTTTTTTCTCCACATGACATATCTATTATACAACTTTTGCCAATTCAATTTTTTACAGGTATAAGGTTGTTGTTGTTGTTAGGTGCCATCGAGCCATTTCCAACTCATAACAACCCCATGCACAGTAGAATGAAACACTGCCTGATGCCTCACCAGCTCCATGATCCCCACTATAGTTGAGCCCAACATTGTAGCCACCATGTCAATCCATCTCATTGAAGGCCTTCCCCTCTTTTTTGACAGCATATTCCAAATATACAAACTAAAACCATAAAATATTTAGAAGAAAAAAGAGGTGCAATGCTGTCAGGCCTAGATTTCAACAATGGATTATTTAATATTATAACAAAAGAAAAATGGCAAAAGGCAAAATAAATAAAGGAGATCTCATAAAAAGTAAACAACTTTTGTTGATCAAAACAATTTACCAAAAAATTTAAAAGACAAGCTACCAAATTGGAAAATATCTTAGGAAACCATATATCCAATAATAATCTAATGACCAAAATATATTAAACTTAACAACAAAATTGTAAATAACCCAACCATAAAGTGGTCAAAGGACTTGAATAGAGATTTCACCAAAGAGCACATTCAAATGTTCACCAAACATGAAAAATGCTCAGTAAATTAGCCATCAGACAAATGAAAATCAAGATCACAATTGTATACCATTTCATTTCCATTGGACAACTGACTACATTTACCAATCAGTTTATCATACTGTGGTAACTTTCAGTTTGCTGTGATGCAGGAAGCTATCTATGCCACCAGTATATCAAATAAATGCAAGGTCACCCATGGTGGACAGGTTTTAGCAGAACATCCAGAAGAAGACAACTAGGAAGAAAGGCCTGCCAATTTACTTAAAAAAAAAAAAAAAAAAAAATAAGCCAGTGAAAACCATATGAACATCAGGGGAACATTTCCTGATATAGTGTAGGAAGTTTAACCCCTCAGGTTGGAAGGCACTCAAAATATGATTTGGGAAGAGCTGCCTCTCCAGAATGAGTGGACCTTAATGACATGGATGAAGTAAAGCTTTAGGACCTTCATTTGCTGATGTAGCAAGACTCATCATGAGAAGAATCAGCTGTAAACATCCACTAATAATCAGAACATAGAATGTATAAAGTATGAAACTAAGAAAATGGGATGTCTTAAAAAATGAAATAGAATGTATAAAAATCAATGTCTTAGGCATTAGTGAGTTGAAATGGACTAGTATTGGCCATTTTGAATCAGACAATCATAGGGTTTGCTATGTTGGGAATCAAAATTGAAGAGAATGGTATCACAATCATCATTCAAAAGAATGTTTCAAAATCTATTCTGAAGTACAAACTGTAAGTGACAGGATAATATCCTTGCAGCTAAAGAAGATCCGTTATTATGGCTATTATTCAAATTTATGCACCAACCACTAATACCAAACTCAAAGAAACTTCAATTTTGACAAAATTCTGCAGTCTGAAACTGATCAAACATGTAATCAAGATGTCTTGAGAATTACTAGTGATTGGAATGTGAAAGCTGGAAACAAAGAAGAAAATATGGCTTTGGTAATAAAAATGATGCCTCAGATAGAATTTTGCATGTCCAGTGGTTTATTCATTGCAAATAGTTCCTTAAACAACAAAAACTGCAACTATATATGCGGACTTCACCAGAGAGAATACAAAGGGATCATATTGACTACCTCAGTGGAAAGAGAAATTGCAAAAGCCTGATATCATCAATGAGAACAAGGTCAGGGGCTGACTGTAGAACAGACCATCAATTGGTCATATGCAAATTCAAGTTTAGGATGAAAAGGAATTAAAACAAGTCCAGGAGAGCCAAAACACAAGCTTGAGTATATGGCACCTAAATTTTGAGGCCATCTCATGCAGACATTGGACACAGTGCATATCAAGGGCCTCATATATGAAGAATGCAAAAGGTAATTAAAAAGACAGGAAAAGAAGAACAGAGCAAAATGAATATCAGAAGAGACGGAAACTTGCTTTTGAACTTAGAGTAGCTAAAGCGAATGGAATGAATGATGAGGTAAAAGAACTGAACAGAAGATTTCAAAGGGTGGCTCAGGAAGACAGAGTAAAGTATTAACCAAAGATGCTGGACAATATGAAGAAGAATGTGGCTTCAGTATTGGAGGAAGAGTCATTAACAACCTGCAGCATGCAGGTGATGCAACCTTACTTGCTGAAAGCTAGGAGAACTGGAAGCACTTACTAATAAAGATCCAAGACTACAGCCTTCAGTATGGATTACACATCAACTTAAAGAAAACAAAAATCCTCACAACTGGACTAATAAACAACATCATGACAAATGGAGAAAACGTTCAAATTGTCAAGGATTTCATTTTACTTGGATCCACAATAAACGTCACTGAAGCAGCAGTCAAGAAATCAAACGACATAGTGCATCAGGCAAATCTGATGCAAAAGATCTCTTTAAAGTGTTAAGAAGCACAAGTGTTGCTTGGAGGACTAAAATGTGCCTGATCCAAATCATGCTATTTTCAATCTCCTCATATGCATGTGAGAGCTGGACAATGAATAAAGAAGACTGAGGAAGAATGGATGCATTTGAATTATGGTGTTCAGGAAGTATATTAAATATACCATGGACTTCCAGAAGAATAAACAAATCTGTGGAAGAAATACAGCCAAAATGTTCATGAGAAACAAGGATGGTGAGACTTTGTCTCACGTAATTTAGACATGTTATCAGGAAGTACCAGTTCCTGCAGAAGGACCTCATGCTTGGTAAAGTAAAGGATCAAAAAAAAAAAAAAAAAACAGATGGCTGCATCAGTGGGATTGAATATAGCAACGATTTTTAGGATGGCACAGTACCAGGTAGTGTTTCATTCTGTTCTGCATAAGGTTGCTATGAGTGGGAACAGATTTCATGGCACCTACAACTACAAAGGGAGCTCTGCTAGCATAGTGGCTAAGACACTTGACTGCTAACCAGAAGGCTGGCAGTTAAAACCCACCAGCCACTCCTCGGAAAGAAGGTTGGGCAATCTACTTCTGTAGTGATACCACCTTGGAAACCCAAGAAAGGGTTCCCTATGAGTCGGGTCTGACTCCATGGCACATAACAACAACAACTACAAAAGGATGGTGAAAACATTTCACTTATTACAGCACTATTTACAATAGCTTAAAGTTGGAAATAAATATCCATCAACAGATGAATGGATAAACAAAATGTAGAACATACATATAATGGAATACTACTCAACCGATAGCAGAAATAAAGTCTTGATACATGGTGCAATATATATCAACATGTAAAATAAATCAATCACAAAATGAAAAATATGGTATTAACTCACATAAAAGGTCAAGGAAAGACAAAAATATAGAGAATAAAGTTTATTAGTGGTTACCAGGATTGGGAGGGAAGGAGAAAAGGGGTTTAACCATGATGGAAATATCATGAGCAATTTTTTTTGAGAGTTGAAACAATAACATGGTCAGCCAAATGATTCAATTCCAGTGTGTAACTGGTGGTTTGAACTACATCACCAACTGTCCTTCCAGCTCTGATGAGTATGCATCTGAGCATAATGTTACCCATGTTGTTGTTGTTGCTGTCATTAGGTGCCTTTGAGTTGGACTGGATTCATAGCGACCCCTCCTTGGGTTTCCAAGGCAGAATCACTACGGAAGTAGATTGCCCAACCTTCCTTCCGAGGAATGGCTGGTGGGCTTGAACAGCCATCCTCTTGGTTAGCAGACAAGTGCCTTAAGCACTATGCTACCAGAGCTCCCAGTGTTATCCATAATCCATAGCATTTTATGAAACACTCAAGAGGCCAAAACTAATACCATTTGAGAGTTGAAGAGGAAACATATAAGTAGCTTGGTGTTACTTTAAGCTTACAGAAGATAGGAATTCTCAGCAAACTTTTAATAAAATTTGAAATCACTAAGAACTTGAATATATGTAGTAATTTTACAGTTCTTTTACTTTCTCTCTCTTTAGATATGTACTTATGGGAGTTTTGCTGATTAGCCAGTAAATTCTGAGTCTGAAGAAAAGCCTGAAAAAGAAAATGCTGAGCCAGAGGGAATTTTTTTTTTTTTTTTTTTAAACACAGGTGAAATGTTCTTGCTTATAAGAATAGGAAAATCTACTGAATATTTTATGATAAGAGAAATTTTATTAAAATACCTGTTTTCATTCAATAAATACACAACTGAAATACCTATGCAAATGCATCCAAAATTAAAATCCCAAGTTGCTACATTATTCCTTTGCGTAGCATTCATCCCAGTTCTTTGCAATAACTAAATCAAGAAATCTTGATTAAATCACCACTAAAATGATTTGATTTTTTATCTAATTTTATTGTGCATATATGAAAATCATTTGATATATATTTAGTAGACAAAATAATTTAAAATAATAAAAAAGTGTTTTTTTTTTAATCTGGTTAAATTTGACATAGACACTTTTATGAAAGAAAAATAGCCTATAAGTTTGGTTATTAATTTGCATGCCAATTTTACTAACATAGTCTGACTCTTTGTGAACATCTGGTAGTGAGGGAACCAGGCTGGTATTTTTTTAAATAAGAAGTTTATCATGAGTTTCACTTCTTTTTCTTCTTATTGGGATAAGATTAGTTCATGTAATTGCAATAAGGTAAAGCCATAGCCATTTCACCATGCACCCAGAACCTGTGGATCAGGACTTTGAATATGTATATGGGAATGGCTCATGTCTACTTCTCAAGGTCTGAGTCCTTAGCAGGAAATATCAATTATCTGGGGGTGACCTACAGGTCTAGAAAATGGAATCTGGAGATTCACTAGTTCACCATCTGAGCTGGAGTCACTCAAAATCTAGATTAAGGTATAACTTTTGAACCAAGTTCCTACCTGAGTCCTTTCACATGACTTGTGGCCTGAGGGTTGAAGTTCTTACATCATGCCCATGGCTCCAAAAGAAAGTGTTCATGTGAACAAGTACAAGACAATAGCTTAGTGAATTAGCCTCAGAAATCACACAGAATCACTTCTACCCTATTCCCTTTCAAAGTGGTTATACACCCATCTATATATGTAGAAGGAAAGGGGATCTCACCTCTCAACAGCATGAGTGTAAAATAATTTTTGGCCATGTTTTAAATTAAAATCCTCTGATATCTAAGCAATTATACTTTCAGTTAGACCCATAGTGTATGTATTGAGTACCAATAAATAAACATATATTTTCAGTCAACTGAAGTTAAGCATATACATACTTTTAATGTCAACTGAAGCTTTTGAGATCACACTATAGTTCCATTCCTAATTGAACTAGATCAAGCAGCGTATCATGAGGAGTTCATTCTCCTTTCTAGGTCTACTGAGTGGAACATGCTCAAATTATGACGGAAGACCTTTAGTATTTTCCCAGTACTTTCTCCCCTTGAGAAAGCCTTAGGCTGATAACTCTGTGTTTTAGTTCTAGCCTTCCAAAATTCAGTAATCCCATGAAAAGTTTTACAGATAATTAAATTTTTCAAATAAACCAATCCATATTTTTAATAGTAGTGGAGACAGTTAAGAACTCCAAAGGTAAAGATATTTCATTTTATTTTGTCCCTGTGAAAATTAATATCCATTAAAGGTTCAAGAAGATAACTTCAAATCATATAACTTGTTTTAAAGTGTTGCGTATGACCCATGTGCAGAAGATAATTAGAAACAATAACTGAGGTAGGACAAACCTGGGAGTAAAATGAGCAGTAAAATGACAGTAATTATTTTTGGGTGGGAGAGGTGACATTCTTTTCTATTAGTAAAGGAATAACTTATTATGAAAGAGTTTCTCCTCCAATTAATTATGCAGGAAAAAAATAATAAACTGATTAGATGAAAGGGACTCTGAGTGAAGGAAAAAGAAACACTTTCTTAATCATCACTATCAGAAGATTTTTTTCATCAAAAGTGGAGAAGTACTGTGCATTTATAGAAGTGAGAAGACTAAGTGTTTTGATGTTCCAATATACTGTCATTTGATGCTGTGAGAACAAATGTGAGAGCCCACCTTAGGCTATATATATCATAGTGAGAGTAAAAGTATATAGCTAATGCATGCTGAAGATAAAGTGCTGTGGATTAAGAAGCAACAAGTAACAAATAAAGTTATGTTTCCATCCTTATGATTGGAGAAGATGAGAGCTAATGCTATGATTTTGGTAAAATTCTCTATTATTCAACTCCAGTGTAAGAAATACCCTGACCCTCATCAGTTTGTCAAATCAGGCTCTGATGACTACGAAAGACTTCCCAAATGCTTCACAGATCATGTAGAATGTGAGGGAGTTGGATCCGACTCATAGTGACCCCTCCTTGGGTTTCTGAGGCAGGGTCACTATGGAACTAGATTGCCCAACCTTCCTTCCCAGGAGTGGCTGGTGGGTTTGGAACGCCAGCCTTCTAGTTAGCAGTCAGATCCTTTAGGCACTATGCCACCAGAGCTCCCCGGGAAGAATAGGCTGTAGTAATTAAAATACCTTTTCTCCTATTTCTTCATTTAGGTTTCTACATAATCTTTAATTTTCTATTGTATATACCCAAGATTGTTATCATGATAAATGTATGATATTCTAGATTATACATTGTATATGATTTCCACACATCACCAACCAAGAGTTACATTTAGCATCTCTAGGATACATGGCAATATGCTGCCTAAATCCTACTTCAAGAAAGGACTTGGTGACTCTGTGCCATTAATGGCAGCTATCAGTTTTTGACTCTTTCTCAGATTGCTTCAGTTGCACTAAGCTATCTCCCTCAAGATCACATCTTTCTGGGGTGCCCATATTCCATATCTGAGTAGGACATAAAGTCCTGGCTATTTGAGACATGCTGATGGGTCATCTGAGCACCAGAGCTCAACATAGATTAAGGTAAAGTTTATGACAGGCCTGCATCACAGCTGGACTTCTTCCTCCGTCCACCGCTACTTCCAGTTTCTCTTTCCACAGGTGTTGATCCCAGCCAAGGTTGCTTCCAACCAAGGTTTATTCCTAAACTTCACCACAGAGTGTATTTCAGAAAACACAACCTACAATCCAAACCAAATCCACTGCTATTAAGATGATTCCATCTCATAGCGAATCTGTAGGACAGAGTAGAATAGCCCTTGGGGTTTCCAAGGTTGTAAATCTCTATGCAAGTAGACAGTTTCATCTTTCTCCCACAGAGCAGCTGGTACATTCAAACCACCAACCTTTTGATTAGCAGATGAATGTATTAACTACTGTGCCACCAGAGCTCCTTTTGTACTAGTAAAGGAATAACTTTTTCTCATTGTGAAACAGTTTCTCCTCCAATTGATTATACCATTTTGAATTTAAATAATGCACTTGCTGATAATAGAAAGTGTCAATGTCAATGGCATTGCACACTTCAAGAGCATGCTTGGAGTATTGAGTAGACATTTGATAAACAGGCATTAGCTTGATAGATAATACTGGTCTTATTTATTTAGCCCAGTGATAAATAAAACTGTTTAAATACCATTAAATATATGACATTTTTTTCTCTCTACACAAAGTAAAAGAGAGATTAGTCTTTAAGGACAGACTAATCTTGGACCTATAACTGACTAAATAATTGACTGAAATGAACAAAAAGGAAGCCATTTGTCATTGCAAAGTAGAGAAATGTCAGTTTTGTTATTTGCTTTGTTTTTCCATTTCTCTTCAGTTCAGTGTTTTGTTTGTGAGTGTATGTAGTTCTTAGGTGTACTTTTGATTTTTCCACTCTTCAGTTTTAGAGTGATATACTACATAAATAATTTATTTGTACATATCTTTGCCCTTCATTGCATTATTTACTTCTTTTTCTTCACTTAAAATTTAAACACATGTGACTTATGGTAGGTAAATAATTATTGAAAATTGGACATAGCTATTAAATAAAAAAAAAATAATAATAAAAATAAATAATAATAATAAATAAAACTGAAAACTCATTTTCCTACTTTTAGTAGATAATTACTAGATGCATTTTAAATCATAAAATACTATTCTAATAAATTTCCACAAATCAGTTATATTTTCATTAATTCATTCCTTCTTCATAATTTTTGTTGAATGTCTATGTTCAAATGATAAAACTAGGTGTTATGTAGAATACAACTTTTTTTTTCACAAATATTATTTTTGTCTCCAGAAAGTTTAGAATTAGCAAGAGAAAAAGGCATGGAAAAAAATATTTACATTACAGCAGAATAAAATGAATATAATATACATCATGCACTCTAAATACCATCTGATTAGGATGATTTGGTAAGGTTATTAAGGCTATTTTCACTCAATCATTTAAATGGTAATCTGGAATAGCAAAAACTTAAAAGTTAATTTTCTAAATTTTGTTATCATGTATGACAGACAGATTTTGTCCATCACCAATGCCCATGTTAGATTGTCTTAGAAGAAAAATAAATTTCCCCGTGAAGGCAGAACCACTTCTTTCTGGGTTGGTGACTAAAAATATGAAGGAAGAGCTAATTTTGAAGAAGGGAAGTTTGTTTGTTGCTTCTGGGTTGTCATTGATCTTCAAACTATGGACAGAACTAGGCAAGGCAATGGGTTGTTGTTGTTGTTTGCCGTAGAGTTGGCACTGACTCATAGCGACCCCTCCTTGGGTTTCCGAGGCAGTAACACTACGGAAGTAGGATTGCCCAACCTTCCTTCCGGGGAGTGGCTGGTGGGTTTGAACTGCCAGTCTTCTGGTTAGCAGTCAAGTGCCTTAGCCACTATGCTACCAGAGCTTCCTTGTTGTTATTAGTTTCTGTCAAATTGATTCTGACCCGTGAGGATGCCATGTGTTACAAAGTACAACTGTTCCATAAAGTTTTCTTGGCTGTAACTCAGTAGTTTATAGAAGTTTTATTCATAATTATCAGGAATCAGAGCAACCAAGATGTGCTTTAATAAGTCAATGCA
>NW_006921981.1:647065-659280 GCF_000298275.1 Orycteropus afer afer | reverse complement strand
CCCCCCACTGTGGTATATTCTTACAATGAGGTAGTACCAACAATAAAATGAAATGAGCCATCAAGTCACAAAAAGACATAGAAGGACTTTGAATGAATGTTGTTAAGTAAATCCCTACTGTTGGGTGTAATTTCAACAGAAAAGAGATCTCCAGGCCTTTTCTTCTACGGTGCTGCTTCATAGGTTCTGACTATCAGGGTTTAAGACAGCAGTCAGGCATAAACAGTTTGTGCCACCAGTTTTTTTTTTGTTGTTGTTGTTGTTTGTTTGTTGTTGTTGTTGTTAGGTGCTATGGAGTCAGTTCCAAATCATAGCCAACAGAATAAAACATTGCCACTCCTGTGTCATCCTCACAATCCTTGGTATACCTGAGCCCATCATTGCAGTCAGTATCAATCCATTTTGTTGAGGGTCTTCCTCCCTTTTTCTGGTGACCCTCCACTTTACCAAGCAAAATATCCTTCTCCAGGGAATACTCCCTTCTGACAACATGACCAAAGTAAGTGAAATGAAGTCTGGCCATGCTTGCTTCCAAGGAGCATTCAGCCTGAACTTCCAGGATTTGCTCACTCCTTTGGCAGTTCATGGTACTTTCAGTATTGCTGATCAACACCACAACTCATAAGCATCAACTCTTTTTCAGTCTTCCTTGCTCATTGTCCAGCTTTTACATGCATATGAGACAATTGAAAATACCATGACTTGGGTTAGATACACCTTAATGTTCAAAGAGACATTTTTGCTCTTCAGCATTTTAAAGAGGTCTTTTGCAGCAGATATGCCCAATGGAGTATGATGTCTGATTTTTTGACTATTCCTTCCATTGGTGTTGATTGTGGATCCAACTAATATGAAATCATTGACAACTCCAATCTTTTCTGCATTTGTCATGATGCTACTTAGTCCACTTGTGAAGCTTTTCATTTTCTTTATGTTGAGGTGTAATTCACACTGCAGACTGTAGAATCTTCATCAGTAAGTGGTTCAAGTCATCTTCCCTTTCAGCAAGCAAGGTTATATCATTTGCATATCACAGGTTGTTAATGAGTTTTCTTTCATTCCTGATGCTATGTTTTTCTTCTTATAATCTAACTTCTTGGATTATTTGCTCAGCATAGAGATTGAACAAGTATGGTGAAAGTATACTACCTGACTCACTTCCTTCCTGATTTTAAATCATGAAGTATCCCCTTGTTCTGTTTGAATGGCAAGTCTATGTATAGTTTCCTCATGAGCACAATTAAATATTCTGAATTTCCCATTCTTTGCAATATCCGTAATTTGTTATGATCCACACAGTCAAATGCTTTTGCATAGTCAATAAAACATAAGTAAACATCTTTCTGGTGTTCTCTGCTTTCAGCCAAATTCCATTTGACACCAGCAATGATATCCCTCATTCCATGTCCTCTTTTTAATCCAGCTTGTATTTCTGGCTGTTCCTCATCACTATACTACTTTAACTGTTTTTTAATTATCTTCAGCAAATTTTTTACTAGTTTGTGATATTTATGGTATTGTTTGATAGGTTCCACATTCTATTGTTCACCTTTCTTTGGAATGGGTGAAAATATTGATCTCTCCCAGTCAGTGTGCCACCTGTTGTTGTTATGTGCCATCGAGTCGGACCCAACTCATAGTGACCCCTCCTTGGGTTTCCGAAGCAGTATCACTACGAAAGTAGATTGCCCCATATTCCTTCCAAGGAGTGGCTGGTGGGTTTGAACCGCCAGCCTTCTGGTTATCAGTCAAGTGCCTTAGGCACTATGCTACCATTATACCTTTTGTGTGGCATCAAATTGATTCAGACTCATAGTAGCTTAGTAGCACTCTATAAAAACTTGCTTAGTTAAACTTCATTGAGAATATTATTATTATTATTATTATTATTATTACAAAAACTAAGACAATTTTTTTGACAGTATAATTTTTATAAATGGTTGGAGATTTTAAACTTTTGTTTTCTAATCAGATATTTCATTAGCTATAGAAACTTGAATCTCATACATATAGTTTTGGATCATAAAAATTCAGAAAGCTCAGGATACATAGAGTGTGTATCCAAATTTATTCAAATTAATCTTCACTGTATTTTTTCTCATTGATATATTTTATTTATAGATATGATTACTAGTGAATCTTGGGAACTCTGGTGGCATAGTATTTAAGCCATTTGACTGCTAACTGGAAGGCTGGTGGTTCAAACCCACCAGCAACTCTTCGGAAGGAAGGTTGGGCAATCTGCTTGCTTAGTGATACTACTTCGGAAACCCAATGAGGGGTCTCTATGAGTAGCAATCGACTTGACAGGCAGTGAGTTTTTGAGTTTAAGTAAATCTTACAAATAAAAGGATAGTAAATTTAAAAAATATTGATGCTGTATTTCCTACAATTACACATAAATTGAAACAATCACTGAATTGTAAAAAAAAAAGTATCTAAAACAAATAAAAATTCTAAAAGTATTTTTAAGGCAAACATACATACATAAAATTTCCAAATACATGTTGTACTAATATGTGAAAGATATCAGAAGATATGATTCAACTTCCCAGGCAAACAATTATCCGACTCATAGCGACCCCTCCTTGGGTTTCTAAGGAAGCAGGATCACTACAGAAGATAGAGAGGATGTATGAATTGAGCTTCAGTCCAGCTCAGCTCTTAAGGAACTGAGTTATCATGTTTACTTATCTGCCTCCAACCCAGGAAATAGACAAGATGGAGACTGAACTTTGATTATACTAGGCTTCAGGCTCTTCTTTGTAGATATGCAATGAAATGTTAGATCTGGGGTTGAGGAACTAAAAAGCTGAGAGGAGAGTCTTCCAATTAGAGGGATCAGATTTGAAAAGGCACTGATCCAGGCAGGAAAATGACTTACAGAGCTGCTTAAATAGAGCAGTGAGTGTGAGTTGAGTGCATAAACAAAGTGAATTGTTGGTAAAGAAATTTAGTATCATACAGGATTTTGTGTACAAAGTAAAGAATTTTAGTCCTAGTGCTGGCTCTACCATTTAATGATTAGTATATTAACAAGTAAAGTATAATTATACTTGCTTTACATCTCCATGAAGTAGCTATGGGTTCACTTTTAAACATCATAATAGGCCCAACAATCTCTGCACATGTACAATGAACTAAATGTACCTTTCATGTTAGAAACAGAAATAAAGTTTATGGTCCACAAAGATACAAAGGTTTGATACTGTAGAAGGTTGAGTCTTCTGAGAATTGTTTGGGAAAGGGGGGTGAATAGGACTTCCATGAGATTACAAGTTTACATGAGCTAAAATCTGAGTCAAGTGTTCCAGTATTCAATTAGGATAGAATATGTAGTTTAATAATAATACAGGTTTTATGACCATGAATCTCAAATGGACCCTTAATACTCCAGGTTTTTCACACTAGATGACAGTTATTCACTTTCCTCTTTCTACTCATTCCCTCAGTATATTTTCTCCCAGTGTTTCTCAGCTGAAGATCTTGCTTATTGTTTCACAATGAAAATTGAAGCTATAAGGAGAGAACGTGAACTGTCATTATCACATTTACCTACTTACCTGCATCGGGTCCATATACTCTCTTTTCCCACTTAAATGACACCTTCTATATGAAATCATTCACATTTGCACTAAATCACACTCTTTCTGGCTTACTCAGTGACTGCTTCAGAGCAGCCCCCCCCCACACACTTGTAGTTGTTACCTTATTGTTTTTAACTTTTTGTTAGGTTATTTCTATCAGTACACAAAGAAGCTTTTATTACTTCCTATTAGCAAACAAAAATAACAATCTCAATTCCTACTTCTCCACTGAAATTAGCTCTATTTCTTTGCTCTCTTTCTAAAATCTTAACTCTGCAAGAAAGTCTGTATATTAGTACAGACTCTGAATTACCTGATTCTCTTTTCTCTTAAATTTAGTCTAGTGAGAATTTTACTCCCACCACCCCAGCAAAAGTGTTCTTGTCAGGGTTTTCAAGTATCTCTTTGTTTATAAATTTAATGAGTAAACTCAGTCCTTGATTTTCTTAATTTATCAACGGCATTTGACAGTGTATCATTCTCCTCTCTTTGCCTTCTAAGATGTTATAAACTCTTGTTTTTTTTTTTTTTTTCTTTCCTCATAGCTACTTTTCCTGTTTCAGTTAATATTTTCCTTGCCTGCTTAAAGTAGCTGTATGTTGTTGGTGTTAGGTGCTGTGGAGTTGGCTCCGACTCGTAGTAGCCCTATGTACTGTAAGGCCTGAATCCTAATGGCCTCCAGGTAATTCTTTAACCAGAAGCCTTTAGTATCAGGGATTCTAACACGCCCCATGCCTCAGGGCTTTTTATCAGACCCTCCGGATTCCCGCACATATCAGAGATTTACCTGGCCCCTGCAAGTCTCCCACGCATCAGGGCTTTACATCCTCCCTAGGTAATAATTCCCTAACTAGACTTTGGAGTCAGGGGATTCCAACACGTCCCCCCACGTCTCAGAATTCTGCCCTAAACCCCTTAGCAACAACCAATCATCTGTACCCCTTTGCCCTGGTGCTACTCCACCCTATATTTTTCCTATAAAAATGTAATAGTAAGAGAGCACGGGGTCTTTTGCCCAAGCCGCTGTGTCGGTGAGAGCAGGGACCCTAGCTCAAGCTAGCAATAAACTCTCCTTCTTGCACTTGCATTGTCGTGTGTTGGCAAATTCCTCTCGCCGACCAACTCCTTCCTAACCTGGGCTCAACAGTACAACAGAACGAAACACTGCTCCAAGGACCATTCCGGCTGCACTTCTTCCAGGACAGATTTTAGTTCTTGCAGTGCATGATACTTTCAGTATTCCTGGCCCACACCAGAACTCAAAAGTATCAACTTTTCTTCCATCTTCCTTACTCATTGTCCAGCTTTCACATGTGTATCAGGCAATTGAAAATACCATGACTTAAGGCAGGTGCATCTTAGTCTTCAAAGAGACATCTTTGCTTTTCAAACACTTTAAAGAGGTCTTTTGCAGAGGATTTGCCCAGTGCAAAATGTTCCAGGAATAAATCCTTGCTATTATAATTATGTTTGTAATTGAAAATGTTATCCAGTAATATCTAGTTTTCCATACAAATATCATTTAAATTCCTGCTGTTTTCAAATTTATATCTTTAGTCCAGACAACTCTTCTGAATTTCAAACTCATGTATGTATTTGCTTACGATATGTCTATTCTTGGGAGTCTAATATACCTCTCAGACTCAAAATACCTAACAGTAGTCCCTGGAACTTTCAACATCATACCTTCTTTACTATTCAATTGACAATAATTTTGTCCTTCTAATACTCAGGATAAAAACCTTGAGGCTATTCTTGTCTTTTCTATTTCCTTTTCATTCCATTTCTAATCTGTCAGGAAATTCTATTGTTGCTACTCTCAAGTTCATAAAGATAGCAGTAACGTCTTTCTCTTAATACAGACACTAAGACCTCAACATGTCTCCAAGCACTGCTACTAAGCCCCTATCATCTATTCCGAACTTTTATCACCTCTCACCTGAATTGCTAGTTTCCTAAAAGGTCCTTGCTTCTCCCACTGCCACTCAGAGTGAATCCTCACCATAGGATTCAGAAAGGTAAGTTTTAAAAATAGGTTGAACCAGAGTCTCCCTCTACTCAATACTTTCTAATAGTTTCCCACTTTACTTGATAAAATTCAAAGTCCCTTCAACAACATAAAAGTTTTTACACAGTTGGTGTTCTTTTCAATCATTATCTCTCTGATTTTCTTTCTGCTACTCTTGTCCACACTCCACTTCAGCCACACTAGCTTGTTTGCTGTTTCTTAAAGAAATCAAGCACATTTTTACCTCAGGGCTTTTGTGCTTACTGGTCATTCTTTGTAGTGAGTTCAAGAGATTTCAGTAAAGGCTAGTAAAGGAAAACATATATGGCCAGTGTTGTACAACAAGTTATTTGAGGAGGCCATTCTTTGACCCAAGATTTGCTTGGGAGGAAGGGAGCAGTACCCTGCAATAGGTCACTGTCCAGAGCAGAGATGCTGGGGGTGGGAGCTAGGGAGATGAGACACTAGAAGAGGAGGACAAGGGAACCCACAAAAGAGAGAGGGTAAGTGGGGGGTGTCTTGAGCATCTAGACAATGTTCCTTAACAGAAACATGGGGAGTTCTTGGGCCAGAAAATTAGGAAGGGATCTTGGGGTCTTTATAACTACAGAGTTTATCTTATCTATAGATAGTAGATTTTGAGTGAAGAATTACAGGGTATACAGAACAAGTGTGAATGAAATGGCTAAAAATCTGCTTATTTGGAGAGCACAGAGGAAGTGATTTGTGTATTTAGGTTAGGGAAAAATTCTCAAAAAGATATTTGAACTAGGAGCAACAAGCTATGTCAATTTAATAATGCCCTTATCCATGTCATATAGTTTAATTATGAAATGAAATCATGTATCATAAAGTGTTTTATTAATGATTATGCATACCTCTGCTTCACTATCATGAAGATTACTTGGAAAGGCATTTTGAAAGGAAAAAACAAATCATGTTCTTGGTAAGAATTAAGTCTTAAAGATAGGCAAGATAACCAATTTCTGAATTCTCAGATTTCAAAAAATATTCTAAGTCAAAGTTGTAGGGCTTAAATTTTAAAAACTGTGTTTGTCTTTAGTCTGTGTCAGAACAAACAGTTCCTATAGAATGATAATATAAGTATAGAAATACTCCAAATTGCTAAGGAAATAATTTTTATTTACCTAAAAGTATTTTTATTTAAAAATTTTATAATTACCATGAAGGATTTTATAGATGTAATTCAGAATGAGACATGTTTTTTAATATAAAAAGAGCTATAATATTTCTGAAAACAAAAATGCAGTTAAATATAACTAGAGGAAGCAATATATTTAAAAGATGATGTCATTTTTTTTTTCTTTTAGAAACAAAATAATAGAAATAAGATTTATTTGAGAAAATACTTTTGTAACTAAGATATTCCTTTATCTCAAACAGAAATTCTCTTTAGTTTGGTCTTTCCAGAATATGAGTTGTTTTTCTCCTGACTTGTCCTCAAAAATCATTTTAATTCTTGATCATTAATGGAGTAAATGACTATACAATTGCTATTGCATTGAAGGTACTTGTTTTATAAAATCTTAATCATTCATATTTTATTATAAATTGTCAAAACTGTGAACATGTACAAACATATCACAGAGTGTACATTTTTATTGATCTGGACAAGTATTGTTTTTTTTTTTTTTTTTAATTGTGATTTGGGTGAAAATTTACAGAGCAAATTCACTTTCCATACAGCAGTTCACATACACTTTGTCCCATGACATTGACTACAATATACCACAATGCAACAGCTCCCCTCCCACTTCCTCCTGATAGTTACCTCTTCCCTGTGTCCATCTCTCCATGCACTCCTGCCCCCTGAGCTGTCTCCCTGTGCATAAACAGCCCTTCTTTCTCTCTTGATAGTTCTCTCCAAGTAGAGTATCAATTCATATGCCTGTCTTTTGTTTGGCTGGAAGCCACAGGTGTGGTTTCAATTCCAGACCTGAAGGGCAGCTAGAGACCATAGTCTCAGTGGTCCTACCAGGCTCTATCAGACCAGCAAAACTGGTCACTCCCTCTTTTTTTTCCAAATGATTTTGAGTTTTATTCTACATTGTTCTCCCTCTCTATCCTGGATCTCCTACATAGATCCGCCTCCCCTCTAAGTGATTGACAGTAGCAGCCAGGCACCAACTAGTTCTTCTGGTCTCATAGTTGTATAGGCTATGTATTGTTTAATTTCAGATATAAGATTGCATTTTAAAGCGTATTGGTAAATGAGCTGTTAAATTTATGTTTTGACAAAAAATAAGCTCTCCATGATAGTTGATCTCATCACTGCTTCCATTTATTAAAGTCACAGTGAGATTTTTAAAAATGATGTCATTAAGATAAATATAAAGATACTTAGCAAAAAGTATTCTCTGCACTACATGGGGAAGCACTGGTAGTGTAGTGCCTTCTTAAGACACTTGACTGCTAACCAGAAGGCTGGCGGTTCAAACCCACCAGCCACTCCTCAGAAGGAAGGTTGGGGAATCTACGTCTGTAATTACACCACCTCAGAAACCCAAGGAGGGGTCACTATGAGTTGGGTCCAACTAGACGGCACATAACAACAACAACAGCACTACATGGGGAGGTGGTATTAAGAATGGACCATTGTCCAGGAAACTGATTATCTAGAGAAACTGAAAGAAGACTGTCCTTCAGGTGGAGTGTTCTGAACATTTGCCTTAACTCTCCACACTGATACAGTGTCCTTTATATTACACATGCTTTAGTTGGAAAATGATTATACTGAAAAAGTAAAAAAAAAAATTCTACTGCAAAAATTGACAATGAAGAGCTATGAAAGTGTATAAAGACTATGAAGAGCATGTTTGTTGTTGTTGTTGTTGTTTATAAGTGCCACCGAATTGGTTCCAAGTCATAGAGACCCTGTGTACAACAGAACAAAACACTGCCTGGTCCTGCACCATCCCCACAATCCTTAATGTGCTTCCACCCACTTGTTGCAGCCATGTGTCCATCCTTTGCATTGAGGGTCTTCCCCTTCTTTACTGACCCTGTACTTTGCCAAGCATAATATCCTTCTCCAGGGAATGGTGTCTTCTGACAATGTGACCAAAGTAAGTGAGAAAAAGTTTAGCCAATCTCACTTCCAAGGAACTTTCTGGCTGCACTTTTACCAGGACAGATTTGTTAGTTTTTCAGGCAGTCCATGGTATTTTCAGTATTATTTGCCAACACCATGATTCAAAGGAATCAACTCTTCTTCTGTCTTCCTAGTTCATTGTCCAGCTTACACATGCACATGAGGTGATTGAAAATACCATGGTTTGGGAGCTCTGGTAGCATAGTGCCTAAGGCACTTGACTGCTAACCAGAAGGCTGATGGTTCAAACCCATCAGCCACTCTTTGGAAGGAAGATTGAGCAATCTACTTTCATAGAGATACAGCCTTGGAGATCCAAGGAGGGGTTGTTATGAGTTGAGATCAACTCCATGGCAGTGAGGTTTTACCACCAAAAATGAGAGAGGATCAAAATATTCTTCCCTTCACCTAATTCTCTTCACCTAGTGTGGGAGCTCTGGTGGTGTAGTGCCTAAGGCATTTGACTGCTAACCAGAAGGCTGGTGGTTCAAATCCACCAGTCACTCCTCAGAAGGAAAATTGGGCAATCTACTTCCATAGTGTTACTGCCTCACTCAAGGAGAGGTCTCTATGAGTCAGATCCAACTCAACTGAAGTGAATTTGGTTTCCTTTTGTTTTTTTCACCTAGTTTATTAAAATAACATTTAGGACACTTACTTTAGGTCTAAGGAGCTCTGGTGCTATGATGTATTTAATGTATTTGGATGATATCCAAAAAATCAGTGGTTTGGACTTACTAGCTGCTCTGTGGAAGAAGAAAGATAAGGCCGTCTGCTTCCCTAAAGATTTACGGCCTTGGAAGCCCAATGGGGTTCTCTCTATGAGTAGGAACAGACACAATGACAGTGAGTGTGGTTCAGTTTTTGGCATATTAGGTTTGGGAAGATTTTTATTCAGTTGTAGAAAAGTTCACCATGAGTTGCTGTTAACTCAACAGCAACATTTATCTATCTATCTAGTCTTTTTAACATAAAAATAGGAAGCATAAAATGAAATTACAACAATCCATAAAATTATATATCTCAGACTTTTAAAATTAGTCACATGCAACAACTCAGTCCATTGGTAACACAAAGTCCACATTCTGCATCCTTGTGATGTGAGTACCATCGAGGATATTAAAAGCTTGCCGTTGGCCATTTAATATGCAACTATTAGTCTCTACTCATTTGGAGCAAGACAGAAGGAAACCAAAGTCTCAGAGAAGAAGCTAGTCTACTGGGCTAATAGTCTACACAAGCCACAGCCTTATCTAGTCTGAGACCAAAAAAAAATAGATGGCGTAAAAAAATTAGCTACTTATAGTGTACTGATGAGAGGCATAACAGACTGACCTGGATAAAACAGAAAGAAAATAAAAAGGTGGACTGGAACTCAATTCCTTAAATAATTTAGAATTACTGGAGTAGTTGAGACTGTAGAACTCTCAGAGACTATCTTCCTGAGATACTCTTTAAACCTTGAACGCAAATATCCTATGAGGACAACTTTTAGTGAAATAACAGATTGACACATGAAATAAATGATATTATCTTTGATCAGGGGGCTCCATTAAAAAAAAGAAAAAAAAATCTATATGAGAACAAAGGTCAACAATTACTCTGCAGCAAAAATGAGAAGAAATGAGAACAGAATAACTAGAGTACTAGCAACAGAACAGCCAGAATGCAATTACTGAGAATGTTGACACATTGTGAAAAATTTAACTAATGTCTCTGAACAATCTGTGTAGAAATTGTCAATTGGGAACCTAATTTGCTGTGTAAACTTTCACTAAACACAATAGATTTTTTATTTGAATATCCTGTTTTCTGAAAGACTCTGTTAAAAGAATGAAAAGGCTATCACAAACTAGGAGAAAATTTTTCAAAACATCTATCTGATAAGGAGGAGCTCTGGTAGCATAGTGCCTTAGGCACTTGACTGCTAACCAGAAGGCTGATGGTTCAAACCCATCAGCCAGTCCTCGGAAGGAAGGTTGGGCAATCCTACTTCCGTAGTGATACTGCCTCGGAAACCCAAGGAGGGGTCTCTATGAGTCGGGGCCGACTCGACGGCATATAACAAAAAAACAAAAATCTGATAAGGTGCTTATATGCAAAATAAGCAAAGAACCTATAAAACTCAAGAAAAATAAAACAAACAATCCAATTATTAAATGGGCAAGAGATCTTACCAGACATGTCATCAAAGATGACATACAGATGGCAAATAAGCAAATAAACATATGCTCAAATTTATATGTCATCAGAAAACTGCAAATTAAAACAAGAACAACATATGTCTATTCATCTATTAAAACCAAAAAAAATCCAAACTCAACTGCTATTGAATTGATTCCAACTCATAGTGACCCCCGTAGGATTTCCAAGGCTGTAAATTTTTATGAAAATATACTGCTCCATCTTTCTTCCACAGAGTAGTTGGTGGGTTTGAACCAAATATATTTTGGTTAACAGGCAAATGCCTTAGCCACTTACCACCAGAGCTCCTTATACATCTATTATTAGTATGGCTAAAAGCCAGACCACAGACACCACAAAATGCTGGGCAGGATGTTAAGCAATAAAAACTCTCATTCATTACTGATGGGAATGCAAAATGATATAACCACCCAGGAAGGCAGTACCGCAGTTTCTCACAAAGCTAAATGTAGCATGCCATACCACATAATCCAGCAATCATGCTCCTAAGAATATGCCCTAATGAGTTGGATATGTATGTCTACACAAATCCTATACATAAATATTTATAGCTGCTTTATTCATAATTGCCCAAACTGGAAGAAATCAAAGTTTTCTTCAATAGGTGAACAGACAAACAAACTCGTTACATGCAAACAATGGAGTATTATTCAGTGATACAAATAAATGACCTATAAAGGTACAAAAAGACATGGAGGAAACTTAGAAGCAAATTGCTCAGTGAAATAGATGAACCTAAAAAAGATACATACTCTATAATTCTAGAAAAACAAAACTATAGAGATAGCAAAAAGATTAGTGATTATGAGGTATTCAAGGGGAGGAATAAACATGTGGAGCAATTTTAGGGCAGTGAAACTATTCTGAATGATACTGTGATGGTGGACACATGGCAGTATGCATTTGTCAAAATCCATAATATGGTATAACAGAAAGAATACACCTTGATATAAATTATGGAATTTGTTGTTGTTGTTATGTGCCATGGAGTTGGACTGGACTTACAGAGACCACTCCTTGGGTTTCTGAGGCGATATCACTACAGAAGTAGATTGCCCGAACTTCCTTCCAAGGAGTGGCTGATGGGTTTGAACTGCCAGCCTTCTGGTAAGCAGTTAAGTGCCTTAGGCACTATGCTATCAATATATCAGTATTGATTCATCAATTTTAATAAATATCCGATAAGAATACAACATATTTGATAATAGGAGAAGTGTGCTAGAAGGAGAGAAATATATGGCAATTCTCTGTATTTTTGACAGTTTTTCTGTAAACATGAAACTGTTGTAAAAGATAAAGTCTT
>NW_006921981.1:645988-646510 GCF_000298275.1 Orycteropus afer afer | reverse complement strand
GGCACAGTTCTTCAGCTGCTTTCAAAAATATGAAAGCTACCTGACAATAGCTGGGATTATACAACCTCTTTTTCCTGGCATGGAGGGTGCATGTCACAAATATTTATTTGATGAATAAAGAAATTATTATTATTTTTGGTCAAACTCAAACTTCTCCTTTTTTCTTCGCTGAGCTCTTTGTGCCATTGACAGAAGAAATAATGTTTCCCAGTTGTGTTAAACATGAATCCATTAAGAGCATGTTTTTCTTGGCTTGTATTTTGCAAATTTACAAAATAGAAAATTAGACCCAAGGGTCAGAGAATTTTTTAAGTAGATGGGGAAAAAAGTTCATAGAACGTGTATCTATAAAAAACAAAAACAAGGCCCATGAGATCATTTTTCAGCTTAAATAAACATGTTTGATTTCATTTAAAATACATAACTTCAGTTAAGTAAATGAATATTGTATAATTTCCTAAAAATAGCTTAAATATTTAAGCAGTCATACATTTATCAACCTTTTACTTATTTCTAAGTAAA
>NW_006921981.1:644102-645773 GCF_000298275.1 Orycteropus afer afer | reverse complement strand
GGGCAATCCTACTTCCGTAGTGATACTGCCTCGGAAACCCAAGGAGGGGTCGCTATGAGTCGGGGCCGACTCGACGGCACATAACAACAACAACAACAAGTAAAAATTGGTAGATTATTTTGCTCACATGACAGAAAAAAAATAAAGTACAATTTAATCTTAGAAGAATTTTGCTCCATTTATTAAAGGGTTTTTTTTTTTTTTTTTTAGATAAACAAAATAGACAATTTCTCCGATGACTTTATCTTTCTTTTACTCATCTTGCTGGGGTGGCCTAACATTTTAGCTTTCACAAGACTTGCTATACATTTTAATTGGAGCTTACAATTCTATATTTGTATTTTCTGATATTTAAAAAATAAACACATAAACAAATACTTTCCACCCCTTTCCTCCTTAGTATCTCCCAACTCCCAAACTGATTCTCACACGTAAGAAGTAACAAATGGATAGTTTTTAAAAACAATTTGTCTACCTCAGTCCCTGTTCAATTAAAATGATGAAGATGTTAGGAAAGCTTCTTTTCAACATAGAATGATTTTTAAAATATTTAACAAAACACAATGCCTTAAACCTTCATTCATTATTGGACAACTTCCTTGTTACGTGAAGCTCATTCACAGATCATGTGCAATTGACCCTTATTGACATGTTACTGTCTGTGGCACATGATGGATTGACACGGTGGCTGCGCTGTTGGGCTCAAGTACAGCAGGGATCATGGAGCTGGCGTGGGATCCGGCAGTGTTTCCTTCTGCAGTGCATGGGGTCGCTATGAGTCAGAAACGACTCGGCGGCACGTAACAACAACAACAACATGGCACATGAGTGTTCTTATTTTTCACTGGCTTGATCAATTTTATTTACTAGGACTTCAAAACACAAGGGGCTGGGGAGGGGAAAATACTATCTTTCTACTCATCTATATATTTAAAAATTTTTTTAAAAAAGGAAGAAATATATTTCAATATTTTCACATAAAACTAACCCTCCGTATTTGTTAACGTATTATTAACACAGGGGGCATCAAGTCAATTCTGATTCACAGAGATACCATGTGACAGAGTAAAACTGGCTCATGGGGCTTCCGAGACTGAAATCTTTAAGGGAGCAGATCTCCAAGTCTTTTCCCCACTGAGTGATTAGTGAATTAGACCATCACCCTTTCAGTTAGCAGCTCAGCACTTTAACCACTGCATTGGCAAGACTCCATGTTAACATGTTAATGTTCTTCAATGTGCTACAATTTGGTATATAGCATCTTTTAGGAAACTCAGCTGTAGGGCATCAGACCAACTGGAATTTAAGTAGGTTTGTCTCTCATTAGCTGTAGACATTTAGTAAATTATTTTAACTCATTGAGCTTCAGTACTTTACCTGTGAGCTAAGGATTAGTCATACTCTTATGGTGTTGATAATCTATGTAAACTATATATTGAAATATTTGTTGTTGTTGTTGTTAAGTGCCATCAAGTCGTTTCCGACTCATAGCGACCCTATGCACAGCAGAACGAAACACTGCCCAATCCCATGCCAGCCCCACAATCCCTACTATACTTGAGCCCATCATCGCAGCCACCGTGTCAATCCATCTCGTTGAAGGCCTCCCCCTCTTTCGTGGACCCTCCACCCTACCAAGCATGATATCCTTCTCCAGGGAATGGTCCCTTC
>NW_006921981.1:639192-643672 GCF_000298275.1 Orycteropus afer afer | reverse complement strand
CTCCGGTGGCATAGTTCCTAAGGCACTTGACTGCTAACCAGAAGACTGGTGGTTCAAACCCACCAGCCACTCCTCGGAAGGAAGATGGGTCAATCTACTTCTGTAGTGATACTGCCTCGGAAACCCAAGGAGGGGTCACTATGAGTCGGATCCGACTCGACGGTACGTAACAACAAGGTAACATATTTTTTATTTATTTATTTTTTTTTTCTGAGAGTGGCTCTGGTAGCAAAGTGCCTAAGGCATTTGACTGCTAATCAGAAGGCTGGCAGTTCAAATCCACCAGCCACTCCTCGGAAGGAAGATTGGGCAATCTACTTCCATAGAGATACTGCCTTGGAAACCCAAGGAGGGGTCACTGTGAGTTGAATTGACTTGACAGCAGTGAGTTTGGTTTTTGGGTTTTATGTTTAAAAACTACATGTTAAATTGAAATCCTAGAGACCATCCTACCCCCCTTTCTTTTTCCTGGGTTGCACTTGTTGCAGCGATCATTGTAGGATACTCCATAGCCGTCCTCAGCCTTTTCTTAGTAGCAGAGTGGTGATCCTGGTTTATTTTAGGTATTTATCAGTCCATCTCTGTTTTCAGATGATTAATCATATTGTCTAAATCAAGCAGGATAACTTTGGTTCTCTTACCAGTGAAAGTGGATGACTTTCAAAAACAGGAAGTTAGTGTCTCATAGTTTTGGAGAAATTGTTCCCTGCTTCTTCCTAACTTCTTTGCCTCCCAACAATCCTCGGTGTTCCTTGGCTTGTAGATGCATCATTATATGGAATCTTCCCATCGTGTCTACCTCTCCCTGTCTGGTCAGTTCTCCCTTTGATAGGGATGGGTGCCATACAAGATTATGACCCACCTTAGTCCAGTATGACCTTATGTTAAACTTTAAAAACTGTAAGTCCAAACAGAGCAGTTACTTATAGGTATATGAGTTAGAAAATCAATACACCTTTTGAGGGACACAATTCAATCCAGCACAGCTAATAATACCAAATTTTTTTTTTCTAATTTTTGATATTTAAAACCATGTCTCCTAAAAATTTTTATCTGTATAGCTATGCAAATTTATCTCCTTAGAGTTCTTAGAAGTGTTTGTACTATTAAATCATACTCTTAAATAATATTTTGAAATGGTACTTCTAGAAATTTTACATAAATTTTAACCCCTCTTAGATATTTATGCCAATTGACCTAGAATTTCTAAAACAGTGTATTTAAGTCTTTTGCATCTTTTTGCATATGATAGGTCAAAGAAAATAATGTATCTGATTTAAGTTTTTTTCCTTTCTACTGAGGTTGAAAATTTTCAGTTCTTTCTCATATTTGTCATTCACTGTTTTTTTTTTTTTTTTCTTTTGGAGGGGATTGAGAAATTGAATCTTCTTTGTTAATTTTGTCATCTTGATTTATTTGTAAGAGCTATCAATACTTAGTTTATTAATTATAATATATTTTTCTAGTTAGTCATTTGCTTTTTTATTCATTTGGCAGGTTTTTACATCAGGAAGCTTGACTTCCCCTATTAACTAGTCATATATATCAAATATCTCTATATAATTTATTTCCCTAGTGCTGTACTTAAAATTTTATACTACACTCCAACATGTTATAAATACGTTCCTCTGTCTTCCTTTAGCCATCCTATGATTTCCCTTTTACCATGTACATCTTTAACATATTTTAAATTTATTTTTGTGTTCTTACAACAGAATTTGCAAATAAGGCATAGTGGTAACAAACATCTGATCTCTTCTAACTTCACGAGATGGGTAGAGGACCACCATCAGCAGCTAAGGGCTGAGTCCTATGAGGTCAGACTTACTGCTGTCATCCAACCGTTTTACTAATTCATATCAAGCATCCTTTCCATGGCACTCTATTTCTCTGTGTTTGCGAATTCCTTGCAATGGAGTTTATTAGGGAAGCAACAGGTTCAGGAATACTCAGGATACATTTCTTTGATCAGGATAGCCTCTCATCAGCCATGCCCATAGCCATGACTCTCTTGGGCCCTCGGCTTCTCATCCTGGCCTCTACCCTGCTCAGGCAAGTGTTACAAGCTTTCTTAGCTTTGTTGGTGCCAAGAGAGGCATGCCACTGTGTCAGCAAGCCTCCTGCTCTGAGTCATTCAGCTTTCTTGTTCTGTGGGCTGGGAATCCTCCACTCTGTGTCATGCTGATTTTGCTGCTTCTGCCTCTGCTGCCACAGTCTCTCTGCTGTCTCTCTGCCATCTCAGCACAGGATCTCGCATCCAAAGGATGCACTCCACTCCTGGCTTTCCTTCTGTCTTGATGGCAGTGAACTCCCCAACTTCTGCCTCCAGGATGGCTCATAGTAAGCCTAGTGGAATGACAAAACTGACCAATCCCCACAATTAGTGTTCCATACACCTTATTTCAAGGTCTTACCCTCACAAGGGTGAAATGTACCTTATTTACATTATTATCCAATCATTTTGGTGGGTCACAAAGCACCACATGCTTACAAAGTCCCACCTAGTCATGTTGTGAGAGTCACAAAGACCATGGCTAGAATAGCCTTACCATTATTCACTGTACCACGTAAGATCTAACTTTATATTCTGTTAAAGACCAAAAATGATGAATATAAACCTTTTCCCACTTGCTTATATATATTTAGGTATTTGTAATCACATACACAAACTTAAAGTTTCAGGAATCATAGAGGACATACAAAAGAGACACATCTCAATAAGCCAGAACTTAGATTTGTGTCGAGAAAGTATAGTGAGAAGCTAAAGTTGAGGGGGAAAAAGAAGATGTAAACTAAAAAGCTAGTGCAGTACAGGCAAAACAAAACAAAACAAAAGTTCAAGTTCTAGTTAGGGATGTCGAGTGACTGACAGAGGAAGAAAGCTTTTATTTATTTACTAATAAAGGGCAGACTTTGTACGGAATACTTTTCTTTGCATTTAATAATCAAACTAATTCAATGAAATGGTGATTATTATCCCTACTACGCATATGAGGAAGATGAGTTTTATACAAAGACTCACATTAGCATTAATAGTGTAAAGCATACTCCATGGGTGCCTGACAGTTCTCCACTTGGTTACAGCTGTTAGTAGTCAGCTAGTATGTTTTCCTATCTAGCTTATGCTGTCCTTATATTCTAGCCCAGTGAACTGTTACCTTCTCTCCTTGAAATGTCCAAGACTCTATTTGGATACTGAATAGGAATGTATTTTTGTTGTTGTTATGTGCCTTCGAGTTGGACCCTACTCATAGGGACCCATCCTTGGGTTTCCGAGGCAGTATCACTACGGAAGTAGATTGCTCCATCTTTCTTCTGAGGAGTGGCTGATGGGTTTGAACCACCAGCCTTCTGGTTAGCAGTCAAGTGCCTTAGGCACTGCACTACCAGAGCTCTCAAACAGGAATATACACATTTGTAATCTTATATTTATTTTTGTTATAGTCTCATCTCATAGTTCTATTTTCTCCCAGCACTATTCCTGTATTATGATCATTTTATTCAAAGCTATGCTTGACACAAAAAACACAATATTCATTTGTATATGATTTAAAAAAAATGAATTTCGGTTTGGGATGTTACACATACGTATCTAGAAATTAATGATAGCTGGATAGCTAGAAAGCATTAAATCGTTTATCAAGAGAATCTGTCTACAGCATCCCTTACTTATTTGAAAATATGTTTGATATAAAATAATCGTGGCAAAGACAACTGTCTGGTTTTTTTACTTGAAATTTAGTGATTTTATAAGGCATGGAGGTGAGTTTCTCAAGCAGGAATCAAACTGAAAATAAAGCCTAAGCTTTCTGGGAACTAGTGATTACAGTGAAATTTACAATGGGTTAAACAGCATTTTAAAAATTGTTGCTCAATATAACAGTATGAGCCAGAATACTTTGATACTTATATATATAAAAGGGAGGATGTTTTACATGCAAAATTTCATAAATGTTCAATTAAGCTTATTGTTATTGTGCCTACTTTTTCAAGATTAAATGACCTATTTCATTCATCTATAACATCAAGAATCATGTGAAACCAGTGATGTAGAAAAATTTTGTCAGGATTCAGGAAAATTCTGTGTAAAAATATCAACATTTACTAACTCAATGATTAATTTAGTTACTCTGTAAAAAAATTACAAGTGTATATTCACAGGACATAGATTTCGATCATTTTCTTTGGCCAAGGAAGACTAGGGTTTCATGGGAAAAGAGACTAGGGACTACGTAGATAAAGAGGATGTATGGAAAAATGTTTTATAGAGGAGAGGGAAATTCTCATCTTTGTGTTTCAGGTAAATATGGATGTTATGATTTGGGAGACATCTTACAATTGATTTCAGGATAGCAATGATAGTAGCTATGTTGTTGTTGTTGTTGTTATGTGCCGTCGAGTCAGCCCTGACTCATAACGACCCCTCCTTGGGTTTCCGAGGCAGTATCACTACAGAAGTAGGATTGCCCAACCTTCCTTC
>NW_006921981.1:627831-639092 GCF_000298275.1 Orycteropus afer afer | reverse complement strand
CACTATGCTACCAGAGCTATAGGCAAGCAATTTAATATACACTTGAAATAAGGGAGGAAAGCATGTCCAGGTAGTTTATAAAGAAAAATAAAACAAACTTGCTATGTTGTTGTTTTAGATACTGTCAAGATGGTTCCAAGTCACAGCAATCATATGTACAACAGAAGGAAACACAGCTCAGTCCTGCACCATCTCCACAGTGGTCGTTAGGCTTGAATCCACTGTTGGAGCCACTGTGTCAATGTATGGTACATTCCAGAACTATGAAAAGCCCATGATAGCTTTGTAATATATTTTATGAGACGTTTCTGAAGGTTGTTGTTTTAGGTGCCTTCAAGTCACTTTTGATTCATGACAACCCATATGATAGAATAAAACAACCCCGTAGGATTTTCAGGAGCTCTGGTAGCATAGTGCCTAAGTCATTGACTGCTAATCAGAAGGCTGGTGGTTCAAACCCACCAGCCACTCCTCGGAAGGAAGGTTGGACAATCTACTTCCATAGTGATAACGCCTCGGAAACCCAAGGAGGGGTCGCTATGAGTTGGGGCCAACTCGACGGCATATAACAACAACAACAACAACATAGGATTTTCTAGACTGTAATCTTTACAAGAGCATATACCAGGCCTTCCTTGTACAGTATCATGGGTGGTTTTGGACTGCCAACTTTAGGGTTAGCAGCCTAACCGTTGTTTCACCAGGGTTTCATTTTAAGGATTAGACACATATTTAAAGAGGTACCATGATATGGAGCTGTAACATGCATTTTTCCACGGTGGTTAGCTTTATTTATGGTAGATGATTTAGAATCTTTCTCTTTATCACCTGGTTTTATACTGATCTATCGATAATTGATAACAGACATATAACAATGGAAACAAACAGGCTGGTTGCTTAAGTATTAAGGTTCTGACAACTAAATTTCAAATATGAACTCTACCTCAAATTACTTATCAGGTTTTTTTTTTTTTAATCTGTAAAAAGGAGAATGATAATTACAACTATATCACTGAGTTGCTATTAAGATTAAATGAGATATTATGTCATGGAAAGGGTACTGACAGAGTACCTGCACATGGAGCAGAAATTCATAGAACAAACAAAAAAAACAAAAAATCTCTTGCCTTCCTTTAAAGAGATGTACTTGGGCTAAGGCAAAAATATGCAATGTTGGATTACTCAATAAACAAGTAAGCACTGGATAACCTGTAGTGAACAATTCCACAGCTTTTCATCATATCTGATTCTGTTTCTAGGTATAGCTAATGTCTGTTTCACTCCCAGCCCCACAGTACCATCTTCTAGATTAAGAGTTACAGTCCTTGACAGAGATGGAGTACCCACCATGCAAGGTAAGAATGGGTTTACACATGCTTACTTACTGATCTGAAGTGAATCTCATGTGAAATTGTTCAACACAGATTAGTAAATAAACACAAGTAAGCCCGTCCTTACTTTGTTTGGTGAGATATCCACCTTGATAACAAGGCACACCGTGAGTCCTAGTTTTTGTAGAATAACTCCAGCTGAGAAAAGCCTTGCCTTGGTTCATTTTTGTTTTGTTTTCTGTTTGTTTTTATCAAAAGAACATGTGATAAGACTTGTGAGACTCAGGAACAAACAGGGTGCCATGGCAATAAAGATCTTGGGGATGATCCTTCTGGGCAGCATAGGGAAGTTGGCTGGGATCCCTGAAGACTGTGAAGAATTCAGTGTTTGGCTCCCTCTTGGGAGGGGAAACTCAGGTTCACAGCCAGCTCCTTAACAGGCAAACCAGATTGCTCCTGAAGTCACTGGAAGGGCAGCACCGTTTGGGTGTAAAGCTCACTGTGCATTGTGTGCAATGTGATAAAGATGTAAAAAGGGATGCATGGCTATTTTAACTACTATGCACAATTTTTCTTTCTTTCTTTTTTTAAATCTTTTTATTAAAGATACTTTAATAAAAGTATTTTCCATTTTCAGTTTTTCCTATTGGTCAAAAGGTTGGTTTTTGTTTGTTTCTGGGTTTTTTTTTTTTTGGTGACTTGGATGAAAGTTCGCAAACTCATCATACCTCAGTTCATACACATTGTTTCATGATATTGATTGCAATCTCCATAATGTAACAGCTCTCTTCCCACTTCCTCCCTGTGGCTACATTTTCCATGTCCTTCATGCAGAAGTATTTTAAATCAGCAGGTTGAAGTGAAGGTTCATTGTGAAACAAAATATGATACAGTTCTACTCAGGGCTCACTTCTAGGTTTGTGGCTCAGTCACAGATGGTTGAAATAATTACAGCAATTTGATTTGTCATTAGGAAAAGATAAAGTTGGGTTCATAGATTTGAATATTAGCTGTGCTAAACTTAATTTACTTGAAAAAGCTAACATTCATTTAAGAGATCAACGGATCTCTCAGAACTTCAAATTACTGTTGTTATTATTCTTATTACTCATATAAGTAAAAAATGTTAATATTCCCAAAGCAATCTCAAATAAAAATAAAAGTGTGGAAGCTAGGTCAATAACATGCAATGCATCAGTACATTCCATATATTGAATAACACATTTCAGATACTGAAAATCTAATACATATTTACCATTAACAAGAATGCCTAGTATCTATCCATGGAACATTATCACACCATTTCAAATCAGTGCACTTACATGAGCCACTCTTTTACATTATAATAGATAGATAGTGATTTTTATTTCTGAAAAGTAATGTCATTCTCACTGTGCATATTTTTTTTTTCCCTCTTCTGAACATAAATAAAGTGTGGATGGGAAAAACTAATGGAAGTGACTCTAATCCATTCAGTGATCTTATAAGAGGACAGTCAGACTGCCAAACTATGGATGCTATCAATACAGGTTATTCTTATTTGATTATTCTATGAAAAACAAATAGTAAAGTCTCTCTCAACCTGCCTTTCAACCACTTACCTTTTCCACCAGCAATTACTGTTATCAGGTTTCTCTGTACATAGTTTAAGGGATATTCTATACACGTATAATCAAATTCATGAAATATTTCTCTTTTTTAAAAATGGAATAATAATGAAATGCTGTTGCTTGCATAATTCTTAAAAGCAGTAATATTTTCTCCATAACAGTCATAGATAACTTTCTTTCTTTTTGAAAAGATGAATCCCTTTTAAACATGACACTTTGCATAATTATCTCTGTAGATCAATTCCAGGAACAGCAAATACTGATTTAAATGGCATAAACGTTTGCAATTTTTACAAATTTTACTATGATGGAATTATGTTCCCACTAGGAAAATGTGATTGCCTGTTATATATTTATCATTATAGTGGCTCATCGAATATGTAAAAACCTGACCATATTTTAGAGTACTTTTAAATTTCATTTAGTTTTTTCATTTTAAATATCCGTCATTTCTAATTGGCTCAAGTGAGAGGCCAAAATATAAAGAATTACACATTTATCTATATCTAAATTAATGTTATGAATACAATAATCAGTACAAGCAAAGTTAAAATTCAAATGACAAACCAAGAAAAAATGTTTGCTACCTATAGCTTATAATCAACTCAACAGCTGTGGATTTTTCTTTGGTTTAGTATATCTAACAGATCTAATTTCTTTAAAATATTAATGTCTTATACTAATTAACATGAAAAAAGCAGTGGCCCAATAAGAACCAAAAAACAAACTCACTGCAGTTAAGTTGGACCCAACTCATAGTGACCCCTCCTTGGGTTTCAGAGGCAGTATCACTATGGAAGTACTTTGCCCAACCTTCTTTCTAAGAAATGGCTGGTGGGTTTGAACTGCCAGCCTTCTGGTTGGCAGTCAAATTCTTAGGCACTATGCCACTAGAGCTCCTGACCCAGTAAGAGAAATAGCAAATTATTTGAACTGGCAGTTAACAAAATAGGTAATATATATTTCTCTTAAATAAATGTAAAATGCATAACTTATTTAAAATAAGTAGTCTATACATTATTTCAAATATACCTGTTTTCCACTAAATCTGAGATAGAATGAGCTTTCATTACATGTTTCCTGAATGATGTTTCTCATCAATGCACTTCCCAAAAGTAATCCATTCAACAAAGTAATTGAGAGAAAGTGCACTGAACATACCTCCTAATTTTTTTAGCTAGACTGAGGAAAGAGAAGACAGCTTGACTTTGATACTCCAGCATATTCCTGACTATGCCTCAATTATTTCCAATCTCAAATTTATGTTCCCCAGCCCTGGATATACATTGGAATGACCTTGGGAGATTTCAACAGTTATGTATGCCTGTTTCCCACTCAAAATTCCAATGTAATTACCTTGGATGAGGCCTGGATATTACTATTTTTTAATTTAATATTTTAATAGTTTTCCAAATAATTCTAACATGAAGTCAAGATTGAAAATTACTATCCTATGTCATAGAATGGGAGCTCTGCTGGTGCAGTGCCTAAGGCATTTGACTGCTAACCAAAAGGCTGGCAGTTCAAGCCCCCAGCCACTCCTCAGAAGGAAGGTTGGACAATCTACTTCTGTAGTGACACTGACTCAGAAACCCAAGGAGAGGTCACTATGAGTCGGATCCTACTCTACAGCTGTGAGTATGTCATGGAATACCCTTTACCTATAAACGTCTGTCATATGATGTTAGCTAATCAGCTGATAGTGGAAAATGCCAGTTTATAAAAGTAGAAACTACATGTTGGAGGGAGTCCATATGTGGGTTTACATGTTTTTAATTTAATGACATTAATTTTGTTTACAGTATATTTATGGAAAGAAGCCTGGTGGCACAAAGGTTAAGCACTTTGTTGTTAACTGAAAGGTCAGTAGTTTGAACCCATCAGCTGCTTCCTTAAAGTGCGAATCTGCTTCCTTAAAGATTACAGCCTCTGAAACCCTATGGGAAAGTCCTACTTTTATCTATAGGGTTGCTATGAGTCTGGCTCTAGGTTTCATTTTTTAGTTTAATTTATTGAGGTATCTGAGGTAGTTATCAGAAAAAGAATTCCTTTTTAATATGGTAGGGTGACTCTAATACTAAGCTTTTCATCCATTAGGAAAAGCAGAATTAGTTCTGAATTATATTTTTTAATCAATAACCACCATATTTCCACAGGTTCTAGAGGATTGAACTTAATTTTCCCTATTAGAATTACAATTAGATTCTATGTTCAATAAATAGTCAAACATGTTTTTGGCTAATAAGAAGGAACAGAAATATTTTGTGCATTTTGTGTGAAGCCATTAACTGTAACACTGAATTTATGGCACTCTAAACTTTCTGGTGTTGCTTTTACCATTTCTTATGCTTCATTTTGTTATGATACCCATACCAATCCAGCACTGGACAGAAAGTGATTGAAGAGATACTGCTTGCTTTTAAATTGATAATAATACCTAAATATCAACAAAATATTTTACTATATATTGAAAGATGTGAAGTGTTTCCAAAGTAATACATACATTTAAAACATTTATAATCAAAATTGTAAATGATTTTAATGACATTGGAAAATAAGTCAATTGAAAGTGTAAAATTAAGAAAGGAAGCAAAAATGTTTGAAAAGAAAAGCCTGAACTTGTCTGACCATCAAAATATATAGTACAATGACAGGAAATAAGATGGAGAGGTCCTCCTTGTAAAGTGACAAATATATTAATAAAACAGAATATAGAATCTAATAATAGGCATGTATAAGATAGCATATGAAATAGAGATGTGAAGATTACCTAATAAATAATGTTGCTATTAGCTCTGGTAGTGTGGTGCCTAAGGCACTTGACTGCTAATCAGAAGACTGGTGGTTCAAACCCACCAGCCACTCCTCGGAAGTAAGATGGGGCAATCTACTTCCATAGTGATACTGCCTCGGAAACCCAAGGAAGGGTTGCTATGAGTTGGGGCTGACTCAACGGTAAATAACAACAACAACAATATTAGCTAAGTAATTGAGGGAAAAAAAAGTCAAAACATTTTTAATCTCTGTGATATTTATTTATTCCTCCTCCAAAAATGTCTATTACAAATCAGTTGAAAAAATAGAATATTTGAACATGTAGTTAAACAATGCAAAGGAGATAAATATACAAAGATGTTTAACCCTACCTTTAATTCCATATAATTAAAATTAAAATATATATCAATTAAATAAAATGCAAAATAAATGTGATGTATATATATATATATAAATATACAGTTTTAATTATGTAAAACAAAACAAAAAAAATTACCAGTATTATACATAAGAATCTTCCCCTTAACTGAGAATGCATTTATTCTGTCAGTATTTGAGTATCTATGTAAATGTTAATGATATGAGAAGCAATGCCCTCATGTATAGTCTTTCTTTTCTTTGTATAATCATTAAATGTTAGCTATAATCCAAGCTATTCAGTCTGTATACTGGGCAAATAACCCAAGAAACTAGACTATGTGAAGAAGAATAAGGCATCAAAACTGGAGGAAGACTCATTAATCACTTGTAATATGCAGTAACATAACCTTGCTAGCTGAAAATGAATAGGAGTTGAAATACTTACTGATGAAGATCAAAGACTACAGCCTTCACTGTGGATTGAACCTCAACATAAAGAAAACAAAAATCCTCACAACTGGGCCAACAAGTAACATCATGATAAATGGAGAAAAGCTGAAGGTGTCAAGGATTTAATTTTACTTATATCCACAATCAACATCCATGAAATTAGTAGTCAAGAAATCAAACATTGTACTGCATTGGGCAAGTCTGCTGCAAAACACCTCTTTAAAGTGTGAAAGAAGCAAGATGCTGCTTTGAAGACTAAGATGTGCCTGCTCAAACCACAGTATTTTTAATGGCCTCATGTGCTTGTGAAAGCTGTACAATGAATAAAGAATACTAAAGAAGAACTGATGGCTTTGAATTATGGTGTTAGTGAAGAATTTTGAATACACCATAAACTGCCAGAAGAATGAATAAATTTGTCTTGGAATAAGTACAGCCAGAATGTTTCTTGAAAGAGAATATGGAAGGATTTCATCCTCCACACTATGGACATCTTTTCAAGAGGGACCAGTTCCTAGAAAAGGACATAATGCTTGGAAAAACAGAGGTCAAAGAAAAAGAGGAAGGCCATCAACAAGGTGTGATAACATGTTGTTGTTGTTGTTAGGTGCCATGTAGTCAGTTACGACTCATAGAGACCCTGTGTACAACAGAACAAAACTCTGCTGGGTTGTGTGCCATCCTCACATCGTTGCAGCCACTGTGTCAACTCATCTCATTGAAGGTCTCCCCTTTTTTGCTGACCCTCCATTTACCAAGCATAATATCTTCCTGCAGGGAATGTTCCTTTCTGGAAACATGACCAAAATAGGTGGGATGAAGTCTGGCCATTCTTGCTTCCAGCACTTCTTCTAGGACAAATTTGTGTTTTCTTCTGTCAGTCCATAGTATTTTCAGTATTTTTTGCCAACACCATGGTTCAAAGACATCAACTTTCTTGGATCTTCCTTATTCATTGTCCAGCTTTCACATGCATATGAGGTGACTGAAAATACCATGGCTTGAGTTAGGTGTACCTTAGGTTTCAAACTGACGTCTTTGCTGTTCAACACTTTAAAGAGTTCTTTTCAGTAGATTTTTTCCAGTGCAATACATCTGATTTCTTGACTGCTGCTTTCACTTGAGTTGATTGTGGATCCAAGTAATATGAAATCCCTAACACTTCAATCTTTTCTCCATTTTTTATAAGGATGCTTATAGAGATAACATCAAATAAAAAACAACACAAACAAACTCACTGTCATTTAGTCATTTTCTGACTCATAGTGACACCACCTTGGGTTTTCAAGGAAGTATAACAACAACAAAAATCACTACGGAAGTAGATTGCCCAATCTTCCTTCTGAGGAGTTACTGGTGGGTTTGAACCACCAGCTTTCTGATTAGCAGTCAAATGCCTTAGGCACTATGCCACCAGAGCTCCCCTATAGAGATAACATAGTGGCTGCAAAATGGACACAAACAGAAAAATTTGTGAGGATTGCGTAGAATTGGATAGTTTTGTTCTGTTGTACTACATGGGTTGCCATGAGTTGGAACTGACTTGCTAGCACCTAACTACAACAGCATAGTCCTAGTACTGTCTTTCTCACTGGAGTTAAAGTTAAATAAATAAAAGGTTACTCTTAGTTTGGTAATCATTTCTCTATCTTACTTACCCATTTTTTTAACAGATACTTAGTAAGCATCAGGCACTCTCTGTCCTCAAAGATTATACATGTTCTAGTGGAGAAACATGAAAAAAGAAGGCAACTAAGTAATGTACGGGCAGTAATTGAAAAAGAGTAGTTGGGGAAAACTTCTCCAAGACAGGGATATTTTAATGAAGGCATTCTATGAGTAGTTAGTCATATGAATGTCTGAAGTGAGAGCATTCCAAATGGAAAGAACACAATTGCAGAATCATGTGGGCCAAGCAGGCTGTATTCTAAACCAAAAAAAAAAAAAAAACCCAGCAAATTCACTGCTGTTGAGTCACGTCCAACTCAAAGCAGCTCTCTGGGTTTCTGATGTGATATTTCTATGGAAGTAGATTGCCTAGTCTTCCTTCCGAGGAGTGCTTTATGGGTTTGAACTTCCAGCCTTCTGTTTAGCAGTCATTAGCAATTCAGTGCCTTAGGCACTACACAACCAAAGCTCCTAGTGTACTTGTTGTTGTTGTTGTTATGTGCCATCGAATCAGCCCTGACTCATAGCAACCCCTCCTTGGGTTTCCGAGGCAGTATCACTACAGAAGTAGAATTGCCCAACCTTACTTCCGAGGAGTGGCTGGTGCGTTTGAACCGCCAGCCTTCTGGTTAGCAGTCAAGTGCCTTAGGCACTATGCTACGAGAACTAGGAATAGTTAAAAAAAAAAAAAAAAAAAGTGGTTTGTTTAGAGCAGAGAAAGAGGAAATGAAGGAAGAAGCAGAGAATGAGTCAGGGTTTTGTAGGATCTTGAACACTGTTATAAAGACTTTGGTTCTTATTCTTATTCTATTCAAGGTAAGAAACCACTGGAGAGTTTTAAGTAAGGAGTTATATGATCTGCTATAATGTAAAAGGATCATTTTGACAGCTTTGTTGCGAATACACTACAATGACAAAAGGATGGAAACAAGACTACAGTTAGATGGTGATTGCAATAAACTAGGTAAGAAATTACAACCTATTGTTTTAAAGATATTAGTAGCAAAAGTGGTGAGATGTAACATTTGGAATAAATGTAAAGATGGTATTAACAGGATTTACTGATACAGTGAACGTAAGCTGCATGAAAAAGACAAGAGTTATAGACAACTCCAGAAACACTTGTAATAACGTAAATGCAAATTAGGACTACACTGATATATCATTTCTCATTTGCCAGGAGACAAAAACTGCGTTGGGTATAGCTGTGAGTAAACAGGCCCTGTTAATCATAGCTAATAGGAACACAAAATGATTTAAGACCTGTAGAAAGAACTTGAAAATATCTAAGAAATTGTACACATGACAACTCCCCTTATAAGAAACTCCTTATAAAGATAAATAGTTTATAGTACAAAATTACATATTTACAAGTTTATTGTAGCATAATTTTTATTGAAAAATATAAACCTAAATATTTATACGTAGGACACTAGCATATTATGAAGTTGTACAAAGAAAGAGACTGACATCTATGAAATACACTGGAACAATATATGTGATTTCCAAGATACATTGTTACTTAAAGGAAAAGGTATCATGCTATATTTAACACAAGAAAGAAGAAGAAATATGCACATGTATATATATATATATATGTGTATATATGTGTGTGCATACATACATATATTACTCATTTTTGCAAAAGAAACATAAAACAAGAACAACTAAAAAAATTAGTTACTTACAGAGGATAGTTTGTAAATAAGGTGAAAGGGATAGGGAAGGGAGTGATACGTTTTGCATGAGCTTTATTGCAGTAGGAACTCTGGTGGCATAGTGCCTAAGGAATTTGACTGCTAAACAGAAGGCTGGCAGTTCAAACCCACTAGCCACTCCTGGGAAGGAAGATTGGTCAATCTACTTCCGTAGTGATACTGCCTCCAGAGGGATTGCTATGAGTCAGATCCAACGTGACAGCAGTAGGTTTTTTATTGCAGACTTTTGATTTAGAACTTAGCATATTTTCATATTCACAAGTGTGATTAAATAAAAAGAATAGTATAAAAATAAGAAATACTTGAGTTCTGGTAAGATGGCGGATTAGGCAGAAAGACTCCATAGACCCTCCTCACCAAAGAAAAGGGAAACCAATTAACACAGACACAGAAGATAATCCTGGACCCCTGAGCCTTGAAGAGAAGGATATAAAGGTGGACTAAACCACAACTAGCAGAAGAATTTGCATGAAAATACCAAAAAACGGAGACAGACGGAGCTGTGGTCTGGCAGCGATCCTGAGTGATCCTGATGGCATGGAATAGACAGCATTGAGAGTGCTGAGTGGTGGTAGGACCTAAGAATTAACCTAAAAGTCAGCTCTGCTAGCCAGGGACTGCACGGAGGACTGCTCTGGTGGCTAGGGAATAAACTTAGAAGGTGAAGAGAAAGGCAGGCTGAGCTGTGGATTTTTGCCTGTCTGGAGGACGCTGCCATTTGGAATGTTTAAAAGTTGACTACTTTGGATATTTAAAGAGACAGTGCTCTTGGAGATTCCGGGGGAATCTATGGACGTAGGATTGCCTAACCTTCCTTCTGAGGAGTGGCTGGTGGATTTGAACCACCAGCCTTCTGGTTAGCAGTCAAATGCCTTAGGCACTATGCTACCAGAGCTCCTAAAAATTATATACCCACCAAAACCGTCCCTCAAATAGGATGGTGAAATTAGGAGATTTCCAGATAAGCAGAAACTAAGGGAATTTGTTAAAACCAGACCAACCTTACAGGAGATGCTAAAGGGAGTCCTTTGAACAGAGAACCAAAAATAGCAAATAACAACCAACAATTAATACACAAGATGACATAATCCAGAAACCACAGCTATGCACATATCCAAAGTAAAATGAGCTTATAAGATTGTAAACAGGGAACCAGAGACATCACTTGGAAAGTGAGGACAACTACAAACAAAAAGAGGGAAAAGTCTGTGTAGTTACAGAACTTCTAAATAGTGAGGAAGTTAAGAGAGCTGCAAGATAGAATAGACTGTTCTAAACTCGGGGAGAAAATTATACATTATGCTGAGTGAAATAAGTCAATCACAAAAGGACAAATATTGTATTAGTCC
>NW_006921981.1:625915-626634 GCF_000298275.1 Orycteropus afer afer | reverse complement strand
CTCTGTAAATCTTCACCTAAATCACAATAAAAAATTAATAATAATTAAAAAAAATAAGAAATAATATTGAATAAAACAAAAATAATTAAACCTAACAGTTCATTAAATTACAGGCAATCTACTTCCATAAAGATTTACTGCCAAGGAAACCCTAGGGGTCATTATGAGTCAGAATTGACTCAATGACATTGAGTTTTTTTTTTTTTTTGTTATATATTAAATGAGCAATACAATCAGATAGAAAAAAAGAGAAAAAAACACAACAAATTGGATACAAATGACTTTTGATCCCAGAACCTTGACTCTGTTTCCTGAATCTGAAGATAAAAAGGGTTTCAAAAATCCTGAGCACTAATTAGTGAGCCTGCTGCTAAGTAATAGGTGTAGTTGTTGTTGTTAGGTGCTGTCAAGTCATCTCTGATTCATAAAGACCCCATACACAGCAGAACGAAACACTGCCTGGTCTTGAGCCAGCTCAATGATTCTTGCTATACTTGAGCCCATTGCTGCTGCCACCAGGTCAATTCCTCTCATTGAGGGCCTGCTCCTCTTTCATCAACCCTCCACCTTACGAAGCATGGCTTCCATCTCCAGGGAATGGTCCCTTCTGACAACATGACCAAAGTATGTGAGACAAAGTCTGGCCATTCTCGCCTCCAAGGAGCATTCTGGTTGCACTTTTTCCAGGACAGACCTGTTAGTTCTTTTAGCAGTCCACG
>NW_006921981.1:619191-624838 GCF_000298275.1 Orycteropus afer afer | reverse complement strand
ACAAATATGGATCTCTTCCAGTCAGTTGGCCAGGTAACTGTCTTCCAAATCTCTTGGCATAAGCAAGTAAGTGCCGCCAGGGGGGCATCCGTTTGTTGAAACATTTCAATGGGTATTCCGTCAATACCTGGAACCTTGTTTTTTGCCAATTCTTTTAGTGCAGCTTCAATTTCTTCCTTCAATACCATTGTGTCTTGAACATATGTCACCTCCTGAAATAGATGAAGCTTGACCCGTTCTTTTTGGTACAGTGACTCTGTGTATTTCCATCTTCTTTTGATGCTTCCTGCATCATTCAATATTTTGCCCATGGAATCTTTCAATAGTGCAACTTGGGGCTTAAATTTTGTCCTCAGTTCTTTCACCTTGAGAAATGCTTAGCATGTTTTTCCCTTTTGGCTTTCTAACTCCAGGTCTTTGCACATTTTATTACAGTAATTGGCTTTGTCTGCTTGAGCTGTTCTTTGAAATCTTCTGTTCAGCTCTTTTATCTTGTCATTTTTTGCATTTTCTTTAGCTACTCTTTGCTCAAAGGCAAGTTTCAGAGTCTCTTCTGACATCCATTTTAGTCTTTTCTTTCTTTCTCATATTTTTATTGACCTCTTGCTTTCTTCATGGATGATGTTCTTGATGTCATCCCACTATTCTTTTGATTTTTGGTCATTGGTGTTCAATGTATCAAATCTATTCTTTAGATGATCTCTAATTTCAGGAAGGCTGTATTCAAAGTCATATTTTGGCTCTTGTGGACTTGTTTTAATTGTTTTCTACTTCAAGTTGAAATTGCATATGAGCAGTTGATGGTCTGTTCCACAATCAGCTCCTAGCCTTGTTTTGGCTGAAGATATTAAGCTTTTCCATTGTCTCTGGCCACAGATGTAGTCAATCTGATTCCCGTATACTCCATCTGGTGAAGTCCAAGTGTATAGTCACTGTTTGTGTTGTTAAAAAACAGTGTTTGCAATGAATAAGTCATAAGTCTTGCAAAATTCTATCTTGTGATATCCAGCATTATTTCTGTCACCAAGGCCAAATTTTCCATGTACTGGTGATTCTTCTTTGCCAACTTTTCCATTCCAATCACCTGTGATAAACAACACATCTTGATTGCATGTTCGGTCAATTTCAGACTGTAGAAGTTGATAAAAATCTTCAACTTCCACATCTTTGTCTTTGGTGGTTGATATAAATTTGAATAATAGTAGTCTGAACAGGTCTTCCTTGTAGGCATATGGATATTATCCTATCACTGACATCACTGTACTTCAGGACAGATTCTGAAACTACCTTTGTGGTGATGAATCCCACATCATTGCTCTTCAACTTGTCATTCCTGGCATAGTAGATCATATGGTTGTGTGATTCAAAATGCCCAAAACTGTCCATGCCAGATCACTAATGCCTAGGATATCCATGTTTATGTGTTCCATTTCATTTTTGACAACTTCCAATTTTGCTAGATTCATACTTCATGCATTCCATGTTCTGATTATTAATGGATGTTAGCAGCTGTTTCCCCTCCATTTGAGTTGTGTCATGACAGTATATGGGGGCCCTGAAAGACTTCCTTTATCCCAAATTGCCCAGTAATGTATCAGACAGTGTTTCTCTGCTATTCATAAGGTTTTCTCTGGCCAATTTTTGAGAAGTGGATGGCCTTCTCCTTCTTCCTAGTCTTTCTTAGTCTGTAAACTATGTTGAAGCCCGTGCACCATGTACAACTCTACTGGCGTCTAAAACACCAGTGGCACAGCCCCAAGCCTCACAGCAACATACAAGCTCCACAGGATGACAAACTGACAGACAAGTTTGTCTCCCTTAGCTGTTGGAAACCTCTGCACCCTCCCCTTACCTAATTCCTACCTGGAACCTGACACTTTGTGGGCTCTGGCTGCTCCCTCCCTTTCCTGGCTCTAGGGGGCTTTGAACCTCTCCTTGCCTCCCACCCCTTTTTACCTGCCACTCCAGAGATCCCCAAAGACATAGAGGTTAGAATTTATAAACATATTTTTTGGGGACACAATTCAATCCATTACATAGATGTAATGAGTTAAGTTAATATGAAATCATAAAGGAGTAGGGTGGTTCCTAATCCAGTGTGACTGAAGTACTTATAGGAAGAGGAGAAGAGACACAGAAAGACTGACAAAAAGAGAAGAACACATGTGATGATGGAGGCAGAGATTAGAGTGAAGCATCTGTAAACCAAGGAGTGCCAGCAACCACCAGAAGCTACAGGAGGCAAGGAAGGATGCTACCCAGAGTCTCAGAGGGAGCACGGTCTGGCTGACACTTTGATTCCAGACACTTCTCCTCCAGAATTTTTCCTGCATTTCTGTGGGTATTAATGCAGATACGGATGCCTCTTTCCCCAGGGGGTCTAGAAGGAGTCTGAAAGTCCTGTGTCTCTAGGACTTAAGACTGTTCCTCCTTCAATCTCCATGTAAATATTGGTGGAAGTGATTAGCGTGCTCCTGGCAGAATATTCAACATCCTCACAGCCTTCTTTCCACTCTCAGCTTCCAGACCATGAGGGATAGTCCTGCTGTGCTCTTTGCCTCTGATTCTGCCCTGATGACCTGAGTCCCTTGCTGCTCTCTCCAGGTCTGGCTGCTTTCTCACTTTTACAGTCCCAGCCTTGGAGGTAAAGGTACTTTAAGTATCTTTCTTGGGTTTCGTCACAGCTCCATACCACAGCACTCTTCTTCTCTTTTTTTAATATGTGTAGAGCGAGTCATAAATGGTATGTGTGTTTTGAGGAATTAACCAAATGAGCAAATACTTTGCTGATGGGAGCCAGAGTTCTCATTGTAGAAGAAGAAACATACTGACACAGAATGGAGAAAGATTCATACATGAAACAATTCTATAATTTTAAGTTGAAAATAGAGAAATCACTTTTAGCTAATGATTTATATCTGTAAGTGTATAAATTTCTATCTATACAGACATATTTCCTAGCAGATTGGTCTGCTGGAAGCAATGATTTCTTAATGGAAATGTGTGCACCTGATACAGAGATCTTTGGTGCTAAATAACTGTTTTCCTAGAAGTAATGATGGATTTTGGGGGAAATATCTGATCCCAAGTTTAGGGAAAGGAAAATAAAGAGTACACCTGCAATATCTGAGGATTTCATAAAGTAATACCAGATTTAAAAACAATGAGATCATGTCTTAAGGCCAATAGGCACATTTGAAAGGACTTCCCTGGTCAAATCAGAGACAATTTGAGCATCAAAATGAATAATGACTTTTTGAAAACCAAAGGGAAAAATAGGAACTATGAGTTCAAGTGTAAAAATAAGTGCATACATAAATAAACAGGAAAACAAAATGCAAACTGATGAATAGAAAGCCATTGCTGTCAAATAGAAGGAAGAAATTAATGAGAAAAATCTTCTTTTGGAACTATCATAGTTATAATTAATTTGGCTAAGAATCATTAACTGATGCTAAAAATATCCAGTGTAAATTTTGTGAAGAATTGACATTTACTAAATCTTGAATTATCCTGCCCCTACTGCAAATGGAATATGGCAACTTCATGATTAAGAAATCCGGCAGACAGGTTCTTCGTAAGTAATCGATACTGAGTACAAGCTGACAAGATATACCTCCTAATGTGATGCTCAAAGAACATAACACCACTCCTATAGTGTTCCTGCCAGAAGACATAAATGAACCTAATGAACAGCACCAGACATCCTCAATTTACAAAAGAACAAGTCTGTGTCTTTAGAAACAGAAATATCATGAAATATAAAGACTAGCCAGTTTAAAGGAGAATAAAGACACATATCAGCTAAATGTAATAGGTGATCTTGCCTTGGATTCTGGATCTGAAAAAAAAATACATAAAAGATTGGACAATCAGAAACTTTTTAACATGGGTTAGCTATTAGGTAATAAACGGTATTCATTTTAAATGCTGTGAATTTGATAATAATACTAAGGTTATGCAAATGGGGGGTTTTGTTCTTAGCGTACTACAAAGCATATACACTCAAAATATTCTCAATGGCTCAGCAAAAATGGTAAGACAAATTTAAAATAGTGATAAGGGTAATAATTTATAGATAGTTGTTGTTGTTGTTATGTGCCGTTGAGTCGGACCCAACTCATAGTGACCCCTCCTTGGGTTTCCGAGGCAGTATCACTACTGAAGTAGATTGCCCAACCTTTTTTCTGAGGAGTTGCTGGTGGGTTTGAACCGCCAGCCTTCTGGTTCCCAGTCCAGTGCCTTAGGCATTATGCTACCAGAGCTCCTAATTTATAGATAAGGTGACTCTAGACAAAGAGTATAAGGGAATTCTTTGTATTATGCTTACAACTATTCTGTAAGTTAGAAATTATTGCAAAATAATGAATAATATAAAATTAGGCTTCCCTGGGTGGTATGAATGGTTAAGTGCTTGACTACTGGCTGCAAGGTTGGCAGTTCAAATTCACCCAGAGGCACCTCAGAAATGGCCGACAATCTACTTCCAAAGTTCACTGCATTGAAAACCTTAGGGAGTGCAGTTCTACTGTGCTCACATGGAGTCACCATGAGTCAAAAACCAACTTGGAAACAACTAAAAACAACAATTAAAAAGAATCAAAATTCCAAATTTTCTGCCCAAAATACCATGCTAAAAAGCCTAAGATAAAATGACATGGGAATTAGGTATTATTCAAATAAAATAAAAGAATGCTCCACTATAAACTTTAAAGACCTGGAAAATTGATAGATCTGTAGCAGCTTGTTAGAACTGGCAGGGCTTTCAGCAATGTTTAAGGATTGATACTTTTGGAATTTGTTCTTCATGTTACTAAATTATTGGTTTAACATTGTCATGTAATTGTTTGTGCTGTACTGATATATAATATGACGTCTCACCTGAGCCACATCAGCACATTAGCAGAATGCACTAAAAACATTTTGTCTTATATTTTAGGTAATTGTGTTGGACAATGTTCCTGGAAATGAAACCAAGGGTGAAAATGGAAAAAAAAAAAAAAAAAAAAAAATCAATACACCCTTGTTTTTGCCTCAAATAGCTTAACACATACTGAGGAATACTAAAGTATAAATCAATATGTTGAATATAAATTTTGAAAACTTACAAAATTAAGAGCGTGATCCACAGACACCAGTCTAAATTAATCGAATTAAAGTAGGGAGGAGTGTGTGCGGATACATAAGGCCTAGGCAGAAATAGAGTGATATAAATGAATTAAGTAGGTCAAAGTATCGGATCCCTGCTAATACTGAAAGCAATAGTATGACGTACTTGAGAAACTACATGTGAAAACTCAAATTATAGAAGGAGGAGAGAAGATGAATAGGGATAGGGGTTAAGGTGGTGATGAAAGCATTTCAGTGCTCAAACATTTTACTGGTCTCTCAATTATGTGACAAGGAGTATATATATTAGATAAACTTTACATTATAACATTCAGAAATAAGAAGGCTACTTGTACCTCTGTCTACAAACTCTAAAGTGATTTTTCTACCCAGGAAATTAATCTCTACCACTTTGCTAGATCTTAAGTTTTGTGAAGCTAAGTTCAGTCTTCATGTAGCCAGTTCTGTTTAGATTGCTCACGGGTTTAAAATTCTTGCTCATCATTCTTGCTGGCTTGCCTTTTTTTTTTTTTTTTTT
>NW_006921981.1:593271-610931 GCF_000298275.1 Orycteropus afer afer | reverse complement strand
TCTTCTGGATTTCTATCTGTAGATTTAGAATCATTTCTAATTTTTCATTTATTTTGTCATTTTGTTCTTGTATTTTCTTCCAAAATTCTTCTAGGTTTTTTTCTGTGTTTTCTTTGGTTTGTCTCTCAATCCTTTGAAGATACCTACCAGAGAGTTCCAATGCTGCTTTTTCCTCAGTGATGTGTTCTGGGTCTGTATCCTTCTCCCTTGTTTCTACCACTTTATCTTGCTTCTTTATGCGGTCTGTTGTCTCGGAGACATCGTGGCATTGTTGTATTTAGATGTCTGTTAACTGTTTGTGAAGAGCAACTGAGGGTGATTCATGCTCTTCTTGGTGGTTTTATATCATTGGCCCATTGGTGAAGAAGGAGGAAGTGGCTCTCGCTCAGTAAGTGAAGTTGCACGAGGTGTGGATGTAGTTATGTCTTATAGGGACAGTTGCTGTCTCCCACTCATTTAGACAAAAATTATAATTGAATAATGGTCAACAAACTAAAAGCACATGGAGAAAAAACACACCATGTAATCACACAGGAACAGTAACCAAAAAAAGAAAAACGGGGAAAAAGAAGAAGAAAAAAAAAACAACACAAGAAAACCTGCAATATCTGGATATAAGGCACTAAGAGAAATAAGATAGAGAAGGAGAAAAATGATGAAAAAAAATGGGATAAGTGGAAAAAGAAAAACAAGGAACAGGGTTAGCCATGAGAATAAAAGGGGGAAAAAAGAAAAAAAAATTAAATTAAAAAAATAATAATAACCAGGAACAAGGAAAAGAGAAAAAGCTGAAAACTAGGACCTGGGAGGGGAAGAATACGAATAATAGTAAAAAAAGATAAAAGTATTAATACTAATAGTTTTTTAAAACAGACAAATACAAGCAAACTAATCATCAGAAAAAAGAAAGTGAAAAAAGAAAAAATAATAAAAAAAAAAAAAGGAGAGAAAATAAATCGGTGGAGAACAGGGCAGGGCACCCAGGCTCTGTCTGATCACACAGACTGGGATGGAGTTCCTGTGGGCCCAGAAGGTAGGTGGTAGTGGGGGATGGCCACACCTCCATTCAGCAAGTGGGTGTGGGCTATAAGAGTAACAAGAGGAATGTTGTACCTTTTCAGTCGTGTAGGTCCAGGTCAGGAGTGTCCTTGGGGTTGCTAGCAAGCAGAAGCTGTTCTTAAGCTCCTGGAATCTGCAAAAGCACTCTCTTTAAATATCTAAAATGGTCAAGCCTCTTGTGAACATTCAAAATGGCAGCATCCTCCAGACAGGCAAAAGTCCACAGCTCAGCCTGCGTTTCTCATCACCTTCTCTGTTTATTCCCCAGCCAACAAAGCAGTCCTCTGTGCAGTCCCTGGCTAGCAGCACTGATTTTTAGGTTAATTTTTAGGCCCTACCACCACTCGGGACTATCAAAGATGTCTGTGCTGTGCTGTCAGGATCGCTCAAGATTGCTGCCAGGCTGCAGCTCCATCTGTATCTTTTTTTTGGTATTTTTATGCAAGTTCTTCTGCTAGTTGGGGTTTAGCCCACTTCTATATCCTTCCCTTCAAGGCTCAGGGGTCCAGGATTATCTTCTGTATCTGTGTTAATTGGTTTCCCTTTTCTTTGTTGAAGAGGGTCTGTGCAGTCTTTCTGCTTAGTCCGCCATCTTACCAGAACCTGGCTTGCCATTTTTTAACTGCTGAGAAATCTGCTGGTAAGTATTATTCTCCCCACTAAGGAGATGAGATAATCAAGATTCATGAAGCTTAGATCTCACAGAGCAAACGGGGACCTTGGTGGTTTAGTGGTAGAATTATCCCTTTCATTCCTAGAGACTCAGGTTCAAGTTCTGTCCCATGCACTTCAAGTGCAGCCACCACCCATCTGTCAGTGAACATTTATGTGCTGTAATGAAGCTGGACAAGGTTCAGCAGGGATTCCATTTAGATGGACTAGGAAGAAAGAGCTAGTGATCTTCTTTCAGAAATCAGCCAATGGAAACTGTGCATCACAAACAGTGTGATCTGCAAGCAGTCAGGAGGAGTGTTCAGGAAGGGGCAGTTATTTTGCATTGTGCATGGGGTTGTCATGACTTGAGGACAACTTGACTATGGCTAACATTGACAACAACAGCCAAATGCTCCTATTAAAGCCAGGTTATTTATTTCCAAAAATCTCTCTCTGGCCACTACATATTCTGCCTCCCTCTGTTATTATATCACTCATAAGAGAAGGAAAGGTTTAGGTTAGTGAATTGATACAGCACCCCTTCCAATGCCTATTTATTGCTTCCAGTTCTTCCTTTTTCCATTGAGGGGAATATTGACTCACTGCTGTTGAGTCGGACCCAACTCTTAGTGACCCCTCCTTGAGTTTCTGAGGTGGTATCACCATGGGAGTAGATTGCCCAACCTTCCTTCCAAGGAGTTTCTGGTGGGTTTGAACCACCAGCCTTCTGGTTAGCAGTCAAATGCCTTAGGCACTATGCCACCAGAACTCCCAGGTAATACCACAAAGGCTCTGAAATAATTTGCTTGTGTTTGACTTACAGTTCTGACTCTATATTTTACTCCATGAAAAATATCTCTTTGTTCCTTTATCTACAAAAGGAGGTAAATGGTATTACTACCTTACACATATGTGATAATTAAGTAAAGTATGAATGAAGACTATTACCACAAAGTCTTTCATATAGAGTATTCAAATATTAGAAATTATTGTTAGAAAATTATTGGAAATTGTCTTGAATATGATTTTTATTACTCTTCTTCCTGCTAGAACTGGCTGAGCACTAAATTCACTATGCATAAACTTACATCTTGAAGAGTTCATAGATGTCTGTTTCTTCATGGCCTTAAACTCTGAAAAATATGCATTGTAATAACATATAAGAACAAAAGTTAGTTGAATATGTATAAAGTGAAAATAAATGTATGTTTGAGATTTATACGTTAACATACTGAATGAAATATATGATATCTATTTACAGGGATACGTTGAATCAAATTTGCTTATCTTGCTTTTGCATCACTAAATTCAAGAATTAAAAGCATCCAAGAAGCAATCATGTGGCACGAACTGCTGGGTCATGTTGTTGTTGTTGTTATGTGCTGTTGAGTCGGATGGAAACATTGCAACCCCTCCTTGGGTTTCTGAGGCAGTATCACTACGGAAGTAGATTGCCCAACCTTCCTCCCGAGGAATGGCTGGTGGGTTTGAACCCCCAGCCTTCTGGTTAGCATTCAAGTGCCTTAGGCACTATGCTACCAGAGCTCCTGCTAGGTCATGAGTGTCCATATATTTTTCTTGTTAAATAAAAGCAAATGTCAAGTGTAATCACAATTCACAATGAAGGTTTGTGGAAGAGATACTAATTCTTTATTAGATGAGCACCAAAAACAAAAGATAAAATAAAATAAAGCAAAAATACATGCAGAATAGAAAACCTATGATAATCTTGATAATGTTTGCCTTCAGAAATGTTCAGCCTAGATGCTTTCTTTTACTATTTATGTTATATCTTAGTGACAGATTCTAGTGACTTCTGAAAATATATAAAGAACCTAAATAGACTTCTTTTAGGCTGCATACATTTTTTGAACTTCATAAAACAGAGCGATATTTGAAAAAAATATATAATAATAATTCTGTTTCACGTACTTACTACATCTCAGTTCATCAACACTTGACAAATGGTAAAAAGGAATGCTCTTGCGAATTAGATGTGTTTCTTTTAACTCCCCACTTAACCAGAGAAAACAAATTCAGGATTATATCGTTTTGATTTTACTTAGTGTTTTGCCTGTCGTCGCAAGTATATGTAATCTGCATTATCAGTCACTGTCAACAGCATACTTAGAGCATAAGGAAAATACAGCAGGTGGTTTAAAAAATATCTGAAAGCAAAAAATGCAAAACAAATGATTGCAAGGAAATGCTAATTTATTTTTGCATAAATTTTACATCAATTAAAATGCATGCAGAGCTCTCACTGAAAGTTAATATTAGAGAAAAAATGAAATAAATTGGCCAATTGTTATTAGATCATTTGTCTAAAAGCTAATGTGTTAATAATTTACAGTATACTAACTGCTTTCATTAAAGATATGCAGCTTACTTACCAAAATTTATAAAATATGACAAAATAAAATGTAGGATTTAAATAATAGTTCTACATACTAACTAATGTGAACATGTCACTTTGTCACAATGTAATATTATTTTGTAAGGCATGTTTGATTATTTTAATAACATCAAATTTAACTAATGGAAATTATAGAAAATACAAATACGAAATGTATAAGGTGATTGTTTTTTCTGATGTAATTAAAAATTGATCCAAGTTAAGCTTGTTTTCCTAATTTAAAAGGAGCTGAGTAAAACGCATTATCCAAAGTATCCTACTCATATTAAGATTATGTCATGTGCTTACTGGGAGATAATGATAATAAAGAAGATACATTTCTTTCTGGTTCCCTACCCACTGTTTCCCTCAGCCTAGGGTAGGGGAGGTGTTGATATTTCTGAGCCTTCTATAGCTATCACAGAAAACATCATTTGAAACTATGATGCCAGATATCTAACAGGAACATGTGTGATAGAAGCAATTTCATCAGTAAGAATATCACTCCAGAGAAGCATTTATCCACCTTCCAACCAAGATACAGGACTCTCACAGGGGCTCTTGTTATTTTAATCTTCTAAAAAATTAAAAGGTATGATAAAGCAATTGAGAAAATGTACTTCAGGATGGTTAACTTTAATGTCTTTTAGTGCACAGGCAGAGGAAAGAAAACAAAAATTCAAAAGGAATTCATATAATTGTCAATTGGATTTTAAATATCCACAAAATAAAATACCAAGCATTGAGAGCTGGTTGTGAGATACAATGGATCTGCTAAACTACACAACATGGACAGAATATCTACATGTTTAAGAAGTTTTAAAAAGGATGTTCATTCCTGTTTTTATATAAAACATGTAAGTTCATTACAAAGTAGGTCAAAATAAACGTTTTTTTGTAAAGTTGGCATTAATTATTAATTTCTTTAAAAATTTTATGAAAATTTTTGTTGTTGTTGTTCCCAAATATGATGTAACAAAATCAGAGCTAGTGTGGTACAGTGACCACCATTGATGATCCAAACAAGCAGCAGACCTACAGCAGTTTCTTAATAATCACCACTGCTGTGATGGTGGATATATTGAAAACACACACTGTTGTTGTTGGCATGTGCAGTCAAGTCAGACCCGACTCATAGCGACCCCTCCTTGGATTTCCGAGGTGGTATCGCTACGGAAGTAGATTGCTCAACCTTCCTTCTGAGGAGTGGCTGGTGGGTTTGAACCGCCAGCCTTCTGGTTAGCAGTCAAGTGCCTTAGGCACTATGCTACCAGAGCTCCCAAAACACACACTAGGATATCTAAAATGCTCTCTCTATACCTACTTACTCATTATCTCCACCTAAATGATACCTTCTTCCCAAAAACTTCACCCTCAAACAAAAATTATCTCAGTCACAATTTAGATATGCCCTTCTCTTTCTTCCCTTCTCATCTCTTTCTTGGAGGCTGATTCTTGTTTTTATCACCTGATTCAAACTTATTTTTTTCTTGCTCTTTATATTTCAATATGTGACTTCATTTTTTTTTTCTCTCTGCCCTTTGACCTAATTTTCCATTACTGAAACTTAGGATTCTAATTTAGACTATATAAAATTTCTGTTTTCCTTGGTGGTAGTGATATAGGAGCAAAGTGGTTCAAAAATTGGCATGATACACACATCAATAGTATTTACTTCTTTCACAATTCCATGTAAATTCCAGGAAGAGCTGATTGCTTGGAGCCAATTCCACCAAACTGAGTATTCTATTACTATCTGGGCATATTTTGAGCATTGTCAAAATGACTGTTTTGACTACTTACTGCCACTCTGACAAGAGTATATCACAAATGAGATGGCTTGAACAAACAGGAGTTTATTCCCCTACAATTTTGAAGGCTTTTAAACATGAGTTCAAAGTGCCAGGCTCTAGGGGCTGGGTTAAAGTCCCCTCAACCTTGGGGTACAGCTCTGCCTCCTGCTCCTGACCTACTGCAGCCAGAGGCTTTTCTTCACTCAGACAGCTGCTGCCCTTGAGGCTGACAAACACAAGGTCAACAAATAAAAAAGCTCAGTCTCAATGTTGCCAAACAACACAGCAGGCCACTAATTCAAGTCCAGAAGAAGTCTTAAGATCAGCAAGGCATGGAAGGCTGCTGAACAATGACTTGGTTACATGCAGGGTTCAAGCATGCCAAAAAGTTGGAGACCTTCCTCAAAGTTGCTTCTTATATACGGGAGGCAGCCCACATCCCTACAGCAGCTGCTCAGCTGCTCCAGTAGATTCCACCATGGAGTTAATTACCAATCTCGCCATGGGGAATAACTACCTCCAGCTCCCCAGCCACTCAACCAGGCCCAGCCAAGTTGATATACAACCTTAATTACCATAGTGACTAATCAATGAGTTAGGCACTGAGGTAGATGCTAAGTAATGAATAATGAACAAAATAAAGATTATCCCACATGTTTTACTCTTTAATGGGAAATACAGAAAACGACACTAAAAATCATAATACAATCTTACCACATTTAAGAATTATCTATTGGGATAAGTACATAAGAAAGAAATCAAAATGTTTTTTAAATAATTAGTTTATAGTATATTTTAAAAAAATACATTATCTGTCAGGAAATGAATCAGGACCACAGAAGAAGGGGGCAAGGAGAAGTGGGGAAGTGAAGGTTATTCATTATCAACAATGCTGCAAGTCAATACTAATTGTGATAAACATGCTTTTTTCTTTTTGGTCTGTACAACCATTAATGGGAAACTATTTATTTATTTATTTTTTAATTGGGGCTTAATAAAGTCTTGATAGCCCTAAGCAAAACAAATCCAATTTTTTCTTCAGTGCTGGCATATAGTGTTTTTCTTAAGTTAACATCAGATAAAATAGATTGTTTAAGGGCTATGCTAGAAAAAAATCAACCAAAGAACTAAGTCTTTGTTCATTAGCCTCTCATTCAGTATCCACCCAATTTGTGTAAGACAAATGTGTATATGATGTGACTCCACTGAATGATCTAGTGAATCATGAGCACCACGAGAGCAGAAAAGACCATGGATGTATCTTAATCAAGGGTGAGAAGGCTCATGGTTGAGTGATAACAAGGTATGTTTAAGGTGGATGATGTTTAAAATGGCCGGAAGATAGGATTCAAGAAAATTTGTAAGAGAGGGTACAGAAGGAGAAATTACACATTCTTCCATACCTAGCAAGTCAATCACATCACAATTTTGGCATCTTGCCAAGAGCAGTGGGCTGTTACTAGAGGGTTTAACCAGGAAAGACCAAACTTTTAGTTTCAGCAAAGTGTATGGAAAAGTTATTAGAAGTTACAAAACTGAGAGGTTACAAAATGCATTGTAAATTCATTGTGCACTTTATAGAATGAAGAAAGCTTGATTCAGTTACTGTTTGTGTGACCTTAATCTACTTCTCTTTTCTGTACCTGTTATATCATATATAGAATGAGAATGATATAATTATTACTACTTAGTAATTTGATATAATTATTCAAAGACAGTTGGTTGTTCTTATAAAATCAATTTTAAAACCCCAGCATATGTGATAAGCATTCCACACGTTTTAGCTATCACTACTCCTACTGCCATTACTACTAGATTTAATTTTTTTAAAAATTTCTTAAGTGGCTAGAGCGATCCCTGTAAGAAAACTAGTACTTAAACAAAGAAATAAATAATACAAGGAGGTCAAATGTGATGACAATTGCAAAATGTTTCTTTCAATTTTATTTGCATTGTACAGTTTGTACACTTCAAACACATTATCATTAGATATGGCTTATTTTCTGCAAATCAGAATGTCTGCTTTTTAATTTATTTAATTTTACTGTAGTTATTTGTCTGAGCTTAAATCAACTATCCTATTGTTTTCTGATAGTCTTCACTATATTTTTTCTTTTCCTGTCTTTCTTTGGCTTAAGTACATATTTTAAAATATTTTATTCTATCTTTCCTATTGGTATCTTTGTTATAATTCTTCAAATTATGTTGTGTTGGTTGTTCTAAGGATTATCATATTTATCTTGAATTTATCATAATCTACCTTAAATTAATATTATACCACTTATTTATAATGAAACTTATATCAAGTTCATTCTTTTATATCCACTTCTATGTCTTGGGGAGCTCTGGTGATGTTGTACCTAAAGCATTTGACTGCTACCCGAAGGTGGGCAGTTCAAACCCACCAGCCACTCCTCGGAAGGAAGGTTGGGCCATCTAGGGATACCGCCTTGGAAACTCAAGGAGGGCTCACTATGAGTCGGGATCGACTCAACAGCAGGGACTTTTTTCTTTTCCCCTATACTCTGTGCCATTGTTGTCATATATTTTACTTCTGTGGTATTACATGATATTAACCTATGGTTGATCATTATTGCTTTTTTGTTGTTATTGTAAGTAGTCAATTGATTTTTAAAGCATTTTAGGAAAGAAATAAAAAATATTATTTATAAAAGGCTATATGTTTACAATTTCCAGTATCCTTCATACCTTTTATAAATTTAACATTTTCATCTGATATTATTTCCCTTATTGTAACTAGCGTTAACTGTCATTTTTAGTAGTATTTTCTTGTTTGTACTGTATCTTTTTTCTTTGAGTCCTTTTAAGATTAATTTTTAATTTTGATTTTTTTAATACTTTATCTAATGACTAAGAGTGTTTTACTTTGTATTTATCCTGTTGGGGTTTGTTGAGCTTCCTAGGGCTTGTTGGACTGCTTTTAAAATCAAATGTATTGACAAAAACATTTACATAATTCAATTATTATTCAGTTTTGGTCATTTTTATTGACTTTAATTAACCAGTTCTGTCTTGTCTTGTGTTCCATCTGTCATTACTCTTGTTTGCTACAATTTGTATTTCAAATATTGCTTTATTTTTTGTTCTAAGATTTTTACGTTATTTTTTTATGGTTTCTACCTCTTTCTGGAAATTCTCCCTCTATATTTTCTGGGGTTCTGTATATTACATGCTAGGAGCTAAATAAATAACATGCCTAATGCAGCTTATAAGAATAATGAAAGTATTATAATGGGAGGAAACCAGAGGCATAGAACACTTCATGCTGCTGCTAAGACAGCTGCCTTATCTAAACAACATATACATATGCTGCTCTCTGGGCTGCTGGTGTTTTCTGTTGTTGTTTGGGGTCTTTATTTATTTATTTTTTTAATTTAACGCTACTCATTAGATTTTTCAGTCTTCCTATTTCTTATTTTTGTGGCTATTTGTGTAAGTCCAGATATTAAGTCCACTGCTATTTAAATTTTACTTTCAGGTATTTTTTATGTAATGAATATTTATAAAATTTATACTTACATATATTGGAAGAAATCCTCACTGAAAACTTCAGTTTTAAGATTCTTTTTCATGCAATCACTTTTTGAAAAATGAACTTACCAGATCAGAATGACCGTAGAAATACATCACAGAGAAATCCAAATAACTTTTCTGATAAAAAATCATTACTCTAGATTTATGGATAGATTTCTAATTTGGCAGCAGCTAATAATATCAAGACTGGGCAATCTACTTCCATAAAGATTTACTGCCTCAGAAACGCAATGGGGGTTTCTATGAATCGGAGTCAACCTGACGGCAGTGTTTTTTTTTTTTTTGGTTTGGTAATATCTAAGTAATGTTGTTGTTGTTGTTGTTGTTATGTGCCGTCGAGTCAGCCCTGACTCATAGCGACCCCTCCTTGGGTTTTCGAGGCCACCATGGAAGTAGATTGCTCCTTCCTTCCGAGGAGTGGCTGGTGGGTTTGGACCACCAGCCTTCTGGTTAGCAGTCAAGTGCCTTAGCCACTATGCTACCAGAGCTCCCATACAATGCTTTATTTGTGGAATGAAAATCAGCAATACACATGTCACTTTTGTTCTAATTGAAGCTATTCATATCATACTTTGAAGAGTTTTAATTATGATGCTTATATACTATAACTTTCATATCACATTACTGTCCTAATTTAGCTTGAATTACTTTTTAAACTATTTTTCTGTGGCACAGACTAGTTGTTAATATTCTCATTAGAAGATGTGGCTGAATCAAACTGGAGAAAATGAAATCATTTTTTGATCTCTCTTGATGCAGTGGATAAGGCATTGGGCTGTTAACCAGAAGGTCAGTGGTTCAAACCTACCAGCTCTGGAGAAGGAGGATAGGGCAATCTACTTCTATAAAGATTTACAGCCTCAGAAACCCAATGAGTTGGAATCAACTCCATAGCAAAGTGAGTTTTTTTTTTTTTTAAATGAAAAAATTATAATTGCCCAGTGTTGACTCTCCAGGAATTTCTTTGGGTTGTCTGAGACTGAGATAGTGGTGGAATACTCCTTCACTTCCAGTTGAAGGATGGCCCTCCAGTTTGTTTCATCAGATAAAAAAATAAAAGTTAAGTGAGTCTCGATGCTGAGTCCTCGTCTATAGATATGTTTATCTGTACCTTGGCCTTAGCATGCCACTCTGCTGGATGTCAGAAATCAGTTGATGCGTTTACCTACAGACTACTTTCATGTTAAGCTCCTGCATGCACCAAATTACTTTGGCCATGGTTTATTTGAAGTGTAAGGTGGGGAATAGGAGAATTCCAAAATTTTGCAGTGTAGAAGTAATAATGAAAACAGAACCAGCCACATGATTTATAGGGCTTAGTGCAAAATGGTCATATTTTTTCATGTTGTCAGAAGGGAACAATGTCTGGAGAAAGATATCATGCTCGGTAAAGTAGACTGTAAGGAAAAAAGGGGAAGACCCTCAAATAGATGGATTGACACAGTGGCTGGGATAATGGGCTTAAGTCTTTCAATGATTGTAGGGACAGCATAGGACTGGACAGTAAGTCATTCTCTTATACATAGAGTCACTATGAGTCAGAACAAACAACAGTGAAAAATAAAAATATTTAAAAAGTGTTAAAAATTTCAAGATGGTGATAGCAGAGCATCAAACCCAGTGGAGAGCCTCTAAGATCCTGTGTCTCCACAGATCACACATCGGTGTAGCTGGCCCAAAGTCGAAGAATGAAGAGAGTATGAAGACAGATGATTCAGACACAACACTAAAAAACATTTTTTTTTTTTCTTAAGAGAGTGATGTTATGAATTGAATTGTGTTCCCCAAAATATGTATTCATATATGACCCCTACACCTGTAAATATGATTCTGTTTGGATAAAGAGTTTTCTTTGTTATTTTAGTTATATCATACTTGGGTAGGGTGGGTTCTAAATCCAATTACTTCTGAGTAATAAAAAGCAGAATGGACACAGAGACACACAGGGGAAGATAGATCCTATGTGAGGATGACCTACAAGTCAAGGCATGACAAGGAGCTAGGGAACACCGAGAGCTACCGAAGAAGAAACCAACACTGTTGAGACCCTGATGTGGACTTACACTTTCAGAACTGTGAGTAAATAAATTTCTGTTTTTGAGGCCACCCATGTGTGATATTTCTGTTACAGCAGCATTAGCAAACTAAGGCAAGAGGGAATTTATTTATGCAGTAGAAACTTGGACAAATCCATATGCATAGAAAAAGCCATTGGACAGTGCATTTAAAGTCCTTAATTGAGAAGGAGATAATTGATATAGTGAAGTTCAGAGACAGTAAAGTCTCCATATGGCAATAGTTCTCAAAATATGGTCTACTTAACACTTACATTGAAATCATTTGGGGATTACTATTAAAAAATTACAATTTTATGCCTCACCCAACACTTCAGCTATAAAATCTCTAAAAGTGAGGTTGAGAATCTGTAGTTTACTAAATTCTGAAGATCTTTTTTTATGACCTATTTTGCTTTATGACAGTGGATTTTAACCTTGACTACACATTGAAATTACTTGGATGGCTCTAAAATCTTAGTCATGTCTGAGACTACTTCAAGCTGTATTTAATTGGTCTGGACTACAACTGGGCATTGAAATTCTTTTTCAGTTTCCCATGTGATTTAATATATAGTCAGGTTTCAAAACTACTCCTTAGAGAGCCTAAGCACCATTCAATGGAATAACTTTCTGCAAAACAATCAACGTTTCCTCTAAAACAGAAAGAATAGGTAAGGGAATGAAGGAAGCATGATGCAAGGAGATAAAGTTGAGAACAGATATTGTAAGCAGTATGCATGTTCTCTAGATCTGCCACAAAAATCTATCACAATATGAGTAATTTAAAGCAAAGAATTGTTTAATTCACAGTTCTGCAAATTAGAAACACAAAATCAGTGTGCCAGTAGGGTCATACTCTCTTCCAAAGCTACAAGGAAGCATCCTTCTTCAGACCATAGCTTCTGGTGGTTGCTTAAAATCATTAGCATCCTTGGTTTATGACTACATGACTACAATATCAGCCTTCATCTTCACATGGTGCTCTGTCTTGTTTGTCTGGACATATCTGTATTCTTTCCTCTTCTTATAAAGACACCAATTATGTTAGACTTAGGGCCCACTGTAATCAAATATAACCTCATCTTAACTTATTACATCTGCAAAGACACTATGGTCACTTTCCAAGGTTCCACATGGACATGAATTTGGGGTACACACTTTTTAACTCACTACACAGTGTAACTACTCTACACATGGTGTCACCTTAAAAATTCTTTTGAAGTGTATGGCAGTGATTCATCATATGCTCACAGTTCAGGTGTAAATCTTGCACTATTTGTTCCACTGCTTTCAACTTTATATGGATGAGGAGGGTGGGAAAACATATTGTGAAAAAATATAATTATATAATTTGAGCTGTCAAAATATTTTTAAATCCTTTTTTAAAAACTTATTTAAAAAAAAACTTAGTATTTTTTTATTGTGATTTGAGTGAAAGTTTACAGAGCAAATTCATCTTCCGTACATCAGTTCATATTCACTTTGTCTCATGATATTGACTGTAATCTCCCATAATGCAACAGCTTTCCTCCCACTTCCTCCCCATAGCCACCTCTTCCCCCTGTCTTTCCCTCCCATGCACTCTTGCCCCCTGAGCTGTCTCCCTGTGCATACACAGCCCTACTATTCCTCCATAATTGATCTCTCCAAGGAGTGTATCTATCTAATGTAAATGTTCAGCTCATATACCTGACTTTTGTTTGGCTAGAAGCCACAGGAGTGGGTTCAGTTCCAGACCTGAAGTGCAAGAAGTGGCCAAGTTTCAGTGGTTCCATCAGGCCCTATCAGACCAGCTAACTTTTTCCCTTTATTTTATTTTATTTATGATTTTGAGTTTTGTTCCACATTGTTCTCCCACTCTACCCAGGATCTCCTACATAGATCCACTTCCAAGAGGTTGACAGTGGTAGCTGGACACCATCTAATTATTCTGGTCTCATAGTGATATAGGTTGAAGAGTACATGGTGTATCAGTCCCTCAGAATAATTGTTTCCATGTATCTTTGGATTTCTTCATTCTTCTTTACTCTGGATGAGGAGAGACCCATTGCTGCATCTAGATGGACACTTGCAAGCTTTTAAGATCCCAGTTGCTACTTGCCAAAGTAGGATGTGGAGCAAAGTTTCTGTGTAGCATGTTATGCCAGTTGAGCTTAATGTCTCCCTGCTACCATGGTCCTGAGCCCACAGGTTCAACTACTTGCTCCCTTTGGGTAGTTGGCTGTGGCCAAGAAGTGACTACAACCTTGTCCCTTGTCAACTATACTATATACCTAGAAATTCTTACACAACATACAAATACACTTGTAGAAATATTGTCTGCCAACTCTATACATTGCCATGGGCACACTCCCTCCTTCATAGACATCCCTAATAGTTCAGCCTGTCCACTCACCTATCCACCCATACATAGATCAATGTTTGCCATCACTGACAATGCAGTATTGTATGTGAAAAAGGGTTCATCTTTGTTGTCTGTACCTCATATGTACCTCTCTATGTCTTCCTCTTCCTCAATGCCATTGTATTGATCACTTACATTCGGTATATTTCCCTTCCTTTCATCCAAATCAATACTTGTCTCTGCCTATCAAACAGTGTCCCTCCCTTCCACTCCCACCCCTGGTAACCAACAAAGAAAATTTCCTTCCACATATAAATCTTTCCTTGACTTTTTGCAATAACAGACTAATGTAATACTTGTCCTTCTGGGATTAACTTATTTCACTCAGCATAATGTCCTCTAAGTTTATCCACATTGTCCAGTGTTTTGCAGGTTCTACATTATTCTTTAGGGTTGCATAGTATTCCATTGTGTGTATGTACTATAATTTTGTTATCCATTCTTCTGTTGATGGGTATCTAGGCTGTTTCCATCTGTTGGCTATTGTAAATAGTGCTGCGATGAACATGGGTGTGCATGTATCTGTTCTTGTCTTGGGTCTCACTTCTTTAGGACATATACCTACTAATGGAATGGCTGGGTCAAATGGTATTTCCGATTCCAACTTTTTGAGGAATCGCCATACTGCTTTCCACAATGCATCATTTGTATACATAATTTAACAGCCTCACCAGCAGTGTATGAGAGTCCCAATCTCTCCACATCCTTACCAGTTATTTTCTGTCTTGTTCAACTTTTCTACTAGTGCTCAGGCAAGATGGTATCTTGTTGTTGTTTTGATTTGCATCTCTCTAATAGCTAATGATCATGAACATTTCTTCATATTTTTGCTGGTTGTCTGAATATCCTCTTTGGTGAAGTGTCTATTTATGTCCATTTTTAATTGGATTATTTTCCTTTTATTGTTGAGGTGTTGGAGTTCTCTGTAAATTCTAGAGATAAGTCCCTTGTCAGCTATGTCATTGCTGAATATTTTTTCCCAATTTGTAAGTTCTGACTCTTTTGGAGAAGTCTTTGGAAGCACATAAAAATTTGATTTTGAGTAGGTCCCATTGATTTAGTTGATCTTCTGCCGTTTGTGCATTTGGAGGTATGCTTGATAGTCTGTTTATTCACATTTAAGTCTTTGATCCCTCTGAAGTTAGTTTTGTGTATGGTGTGAGGTACAGATTTTGTTTAATTTTTCTGCAAATGGATATCCAGTTTTGCCATCACCACTTTTTAAACAGACAATCTCTTCCCCATTTAATGGATATCAGCCCCTTGTCAAAAATCAGCTGACCATAGATTGATGGATCTATTTTTGGGTTCTCAATTCTATTCCATTGGTCTATATGTCTGTCTTTGTACCAATACCAGGCAGTTTTGATTACTGTTGCTGTATAGTAGGTTTTGAGATCTGGCAGTGTGAGACCTCCTGCTTTGTTCTTCTTCAATAGTGTTTTGTTTATCTGAAATCTCTTTCCTTTCCATATAAAATTAATGATATTTTTTTCCATATCCTTAAAGAATATTCATGGAATCTGGACTGGGATTACTTTGAATGTATAGATTTCTTTGGGTAGAATTCACATTTTCACAACATTCAACCTTCCTATGCACAAGTATGTTATGTTCTTCCATTTATGTACATCTCTTATAGTTTTGATGGAATAGTGCCTGCCTAAGGCATTTGACTGCTAACCAGAAGTCTGGCAGTTCTAACTCAACAGCCACTCCTCAGAAGGAAGTTTGGGTAATCCACTTCCTTAGAGATATCACCTTGGAAACCCAAGGAGGGGTCACTATGAGTCAGAGTCGACTCAACAGGAGTTTAGTTTTTTGTCTTCTCATGGTTCTTTCTTCCTTTCTTCCCTCCCTCCCACCCTCCCTCTCTCTCTCCTTCCTTCCTTCCTTCCTTGCTTCTTTCTTTCTTTCTTCCTTTTTTTATTGTGATTTGGGTGGAAATTTACAGAGCAAATTTACTTTCCATACAACAGTTCACATACACTTTGTCTCATGACATTGACCACAATTCACCACAATGCAACATCACGCCTCCCACTTCCTCCCGACAGTCACCTCTTACCTGTGTCCATCCCTCCATGCACCCCTGCCCCCTGAGCTGTCTCCCTATGCATAAACAGCCCTTCTTTCTCCAATGATTGTTCTCTCCAAGGACTGTATCTACCTCAGGTAAATGTTCAACTCCTATGCCTGTCTTTTGTTTGGCTGGAAACCACAGGTCTGGGTTCAATTCCAGACCTGAAGGGCAACTAGGGACCATAGTCTCAATGGTGCCACCAGGCTCTATCAGACCAGCAAAACTGGTCCCCCCTATTTTTTTTTCCAAAATGATTTTGAGTTTTTTTCCACATTGTTCTCCCTCTCTATCCAGGTTCTCCTCCATAGATGCCCCTCTGTGTTGTTGACAGTGGTAGCTGGGCACCATCAAGTTCTTCTGCTCTCATAGTAGTATAGGCTGCAGATCAGATGGTGTACCAGTTGCTAGGACTAATTGTTTCCACACATTTTGGTTTTCTTCATTCTTCTTTGTACTGGATAAGGAGAGACCCATTGTTGCATCTAGATGGTTGCTTACAAGCTTTCAAGAACCCAGTCGCTACTCACCAATGTAGGAGGTGAAACAATGTTTTTTTGTAGTATGTTATGCCAACTGAGCTTGATGTATCCTGTGACTATGATCCCGACCCCACAGGGTCAACTGCTCTGGGGAGCTGGCTGTGCCCAAGAAGTGATCACAACTTTGTCCCTTGTCACCTCCACTATACATCTGGGAATTCAGATCATACAAATACACTTATAGGATCATTGTCTGCCAACCCTATACATGGTCTTGGGTACACTCCCCACTTCATAGACATACCTAATAGTTCAGCCTGTCCACCCATCTATCCACCCATTATACCCATGTTTGCCTTTACTGACAATGAAGTACTCTATGTGCAGAGTTGTTCATCTTTGTTGTCTGTACCTCCCATGTACTTCTCTAGGTCTTCCTCTTCCTCAATGCCACTATGTCGATCACTCAAATTTGGTACATTGCCCTTCTCTTCACCCAAATCAATACTTATCTCTACCTATCTAACAGTGATCTTCCCTCCCCTCCCACCCCTGGTAACCAACAAAGAAAATTTCCTTTCATAGATAAACCTTTCCTTGACTTTCACAATAAAGGACAGATATAATATTTTTCCTTCTGTGATTGACTTATTTCACTCAGCATAATGTCCTCCAAGTTCACCCACGTCATGCAGTGCTTTGCAGATTCTACGTTATTCTTTAGCATTGCATAGTATTCCATTGTGTGTACATACCATAAGTTGGTTATCCATTCCTCAGTTGATAGACACCTAGGTTGTTTCCATCTTTTGGCTATTGTGAATACTGTTGCAATGAACATGGGTGTTCATATATCTGTTCTTGTCATGGCTCACACTTCTTTAGGATATATATCTAGTAATGGAATGGCTGGGTCGAATGGTATTTCTAATTCCAACTTTTTAAGGAATTGCCATACAGCTTTCCACAGTGGTTGTACCATTTAACATTTCCACCAGCAGTATATGAGAGTACCAATCTCTCCACATCCTCGCCAGCATTTGTTATTTTGTGCTTGTTGAACTTTGCTACTAGTGCTGAAGCAAGATGTTATATCATTGTTGTATTGATTTGCATCTCTCTAATGGCTAGCCAGAAGACTAGAAGTTCAAACCCACCAGCCACTCCTTAGAAGAAAGGTT
>NW_006921981.1:591742-592866 GCF_000298275.1 Orycteropus afer afer | reverse complement strand
CTTCTGCTGTTTGTGCATTTTGAGTTATGCTTGATAGTCTATTTATGCCATATCTTAGGACCCCTAAATTTGCCCCTAGTTTTTCCTTGAGGAACTCTATAGTTTTAGGCTTCACATTTAAGTCTTTGACCCATATGGAGTTAATTTTTGTGTATGGTGTGAGGTACAGATCTTGTTTCATTTTTCTGCAAATGGATATCCAGTTTTCCAGGGCCATTTATTAAACAAATATTCTCTTTCCCATTTAATGGACTTCAGCCCTTTGTCAAAGATCAGCTGACTGTAGGTCAATGGATCTACTACTAGGTTCTCAATTATATTCCATTGGTCTATGTGTCTGTCATTGTACCAATACCAGGCAGTTTTGACTATTGTGGCTGTATAGTAAGTTTTGAGATCCAGCAGTGTGAGCCCTCCTACTTTATTCCTTTTCTTCAATGTTGTTGTTATGTGCCGTCGAATCAGACCCGACTCATAGGGACCCCTCCTTGGGTTTCTGAGACAGTATCACTACGGAAGTAGATTGCCCATCTTCCTTCCGAGGAGTGGCTGGTGGGTTTGAACCGCCAGCCTTCTGGTTAGCAGTCAAGTGCCTTTAGGCACTACACTAACAGTGCCTTGCTTATCTGAGGTCTCTTTCCTTTCCATATGAGTTAGTGATTGGTTTTTCCATATCCTTAAAAAATATTGATGGGATCTGAATTGGGATTACATTGCATGTAGAGATTGCTTTGGGTAGAATTGACATTTTCACAATGTTCAATTGTTCTTCCATTTATGTAGATCTCTTATGGGCTCTTGAAGTAGAAGTTTATAGTTTTCTTTGTACAGTTATTTTGTGTCCTTGGTAAGACTGATTCCCACATATTTTATTTTTATTTTATTACTATTGCAAATGGTATTGATTTCCTTATTTCCTTTTCAACAATCTCTTTGCTGGTGTAGAGGAATCCAACTGATTCTTGGATATTGATCTTATATCCTGCCACTATGCTAAATCTCTCAATTAGTTGCAGTAGACTTTGGACTGAATCTCTTGGGTTTTCTAGGTATAGGATCATATCATCAGCAAAAAGGGATAGTTTGACTTCTTCCTTACCAATATGGATGCCTTCGATTTCCCT
>NW_006921981.1:588881-590431 GCF_000298275.1 Orycteropus afer afer | reverse complement strand
GCTTTTTCTTCTTTTTTGATGTGTGCATTTACTGCTCTAAATTGGCCACTGATCACTGTTTTTGCTGTGTCCCAAATATTTTGGTATATTGTAATTTTTATTCTCATTTGATTTAAATAATTTTTTAATTTCTTTTTTATTTCTTCCCATACTCAGTCTTTGTTAATGAAATGTTGTTTAGTTTCCATGTGTTTACTCTTTTTCTTTTGATCTTCCTATTGTTGATTTCTAATTTGATAGCATTATGATCTTAGAAGATGCTTTGCAGTATTTCAATGTTTTAAAATTTAATAAGGCTTGCTTTATCACCTAACATATGGTCTATCATGGAAAATGTTCCATGTGCATTGGAAAAGAATGCATATTGTGCTGTTGTTGGGTGAACTGCTCTCTAGATGTCTATAAGGCCACACTGGTAGATTATATTGTTTAACTCTTCTGCATCTTTGGTGAGTTTCTTTCCAGTTGTTCTATCTTTCAATGAAAGTGGTGTATTAAAGTCTCCCACTATGACTGTGGAGTCATCTATTTGGCTTTTCAACTCTTTTAAAGTCTGATTTATGTATTTTAGGGTTCTTTCATTGGGTCCATAGATATTTATTATGGTTATATCTTTATATTCAATTGATCCTTTAATCATTATATAATGTCTTTCCTTGTCTCACATAGTGATTTTTGTCTTAAAGTCAATTTAATGAGAAGTTAATATTGCTACTCCTGCTCTTTTAGGGTTGTCATTTGCTTGATATATCTTGAGTGGTGCATTTAATCCATTAACATTCAGTGTAATTATCGTCAAGTATTAATTGATTGCTGTCATCTTGTTATGTGTTTTTTCATGGTGTCCCCGGTTTCTTTGTTCCGTATTATTTTCTGTGCTGAGCTCAATATGTTTATGAATCATGTTATCATTTCCTTTGTTGCTGTTGTTTTAGTATATGCTGAATATTTGTGCTTCTCCTCTTTTTTATTGTGATGTGCAGGTTTATATTTTTTCTTTAATGTTACCCTGTACTTTATAACTTTCTACCCGAGATTAGAACAGTCCATTCTAACTTGCAACTCTCTTAACTTCCTCATCATTTAGAAGTTTTTTAACTACACAGTATTTTCCCTTTTTTTGGTTTGTAGTTGTCCTCACTTGCCAATTGATGTCTCTGGGTCACTTTTTATAATCTTGTAAGCTTATTTTACTTTGGATATGCCCATAGCTGTGGTTTCTGGGTTATGTCATCTTATGTATTAATGGTAGGTTGTTATTGCTATTTTTGGTTCTCTGTTCAAAGGACTCCCTTTAGTATGTCTTATAAAGTTGGACTGGTTTTAAGAGTCCTGTTAGTTTCTGCTTATCTGGAAATCTCCTAATATCACCATCATATTTGAGGGACAGTTTTGCTGGGTATATATTTCTTGGTTGAAAATGTTTCTCTTTCAGGGTTTTATACATACCATTCCATTGCCTTCTCACTTGCATGGTTTCTGCTGAGAAATCAGAGCTTATTCTTACTGGTTGTCCTTTGTAAGTAACTTTTTGTTTTTCCTGTGCTGCT
>NW_006921981.1:587555-588386 GCF_000298275.1 Orycteropus afer afer | reverse complement strand
TTTTATTTTTCTCTTCCTGTTCTGGAATTCCAATGACACATAGGTTATTCCTTTTGATGATATCCCACATGAACCTTAGGCTTTCTTGATTTTATTTTGATCTTTTTTTCTGATTGATTCCTTTCCAAAGATGTATTCAGATATTTGTTTTTAATCTTATTAATTCTGTCTTTCATTTAATCAGTTTTACTCCTTTGCCTTTTCAATATGTTATCTAATTCTGACAATTTAGTATTAATCTAGATTTATATCTGTGGATTTAGAATCTTTCCTAATTTTCATTTATATTGTCATTTTGTTCTTGTATTTTCTTCTAAAATTCTTCTGGGGTTTTGTCTGTGTTTTCCTTGGTCTGTCTTTCAATCCTTTTAAGATACCTAAATATATTTCTTTTGAATTCCTTATCAGAGAGTTCCAATGCTGCTTCTTCCTCAAAGCTGTATTCTGGGTCTGTATCCTGCTCCCTTGTTTCTACCACTTTATCATGTTTCTTTGTGTGGACTGTGTTGGTCTGTTGTCTCAAAGACATCATGGAATTGTTGTATTTAGATCTCCATTAACTGTTTGTGTAGAGCAACCAAATGTGGGTCAGGTTCTTCTTGGTGGTTGTTTATCATTGGTCTGTTGGTGGAGAAGGAAGTGGTGGCTCTCACTCAGTAAGTGAAGCTGCAGGAGGTTTGGGTGTAGTTGTGTTGTATGCGGAGTGTTGGTGTCTTCCCCTCAGTTAGACAAAAATATCAATTGAATAACCATCAAAAAAGTAAAAGTAAATAGACAAAAAATACACAGTATGATCACACAGGAACAGTAACCAAAAAAAAAAAAAAAAAA
>NW_006921981.1:580141-587396 GCF_000298275.1 Orycteropus afer afer | reverse complement strand
AGGGCAATAAGACAAAAAAGGTAGAGAGGGAGAATAGTGAAGAAAAATATTAGAAAAACACAAAAAGCAAAACAAAGAATGAGATTAATCATAAAAAAAAGAAAATTGCAACCAGGAACAGAGAAAAGAAAAAAAGCTGAAAACTAGAACTTTTTCAGTCATCCAGGTCCAGAATGTCCTTGGGTTCCCAGCTAGTGGAGCCTGTGCTTAAGTCCCTGGAATCTGAGAGAACATTATCACTTTAAATATCCAAAATGGGTAAGCCACTTGTAAACATTCAAAATGGCTGCGCCCTCCGGACAGATAAAAGTCCACAGCTCAGCCTGCCTTCCTCTTTGCTGCTTCCCATTTTATTCCCCAGCCACCAGAGCAGTCCTCCATGCAGTCCCTGGCTACCATGGCACATTTTTAGGTTAATTCTTAGGTCCTACCATCACTCTGCAATATCCAATCTGTCTATGCCATCAGGATTGCTGCCAGACCATAGCTCCATATGTATCCTTTTTTGGTGTTTTCATGCAAATTTTTCTGCTAGTTGGAGTTTAGTCCACCCCTATATCCTTCCCTTCAAAGCTCAGGGGTCCAGAATTATCTTCTATATCTGTGTTAATTGGTTCCCTTTTTTCTTTTGTTGCTGTTGAAGAGGGTCTGTGCAGTCTTTTTGCCTATTCCATCATCTTATTGGAACCAAAACATTTTTAATTATTATGATCAAATTGATAATCTACCTCAGGAACTGTCATAAAAACATTGAAATAATAAAATTCATACTCTAACAAAATATCATAGAACTATTTTACTGTTCAACATATAGTTTTATATCAAATGGATTTGTTTTAGTTCTAGCAACACAGATTTGATAATTTGTCATTGCAAAGTTAAATAGTTTCCAAGCTTAAACAAACCATTAAAATTCATTGTGGAGGTAGAAAAGTTTATTTGTTTGCTTGCTTTTTATTTTATGTTAGCTATAACTCTAACAATACAGATGTAAACATGACATAAGGATACTGAGGAGAAAGAGTAAAATGGATGTTAAACAATTTATGTTATTTAAATTGAAAATAAAATAATTGAAGAATGCTAAGGGAGATAGAAAAAAGTATTAAAGTTATCTTCATTTTCAAATTATTTCTACACACAATTTTTAAAATACATTATCTTTCACATTACAGAAAATAAACTAGGCATCTTATAAGACAATATAACATGAATGAAAAGCATCATACACAATAGAAACATGTTCCCAAGGCTCCAGATATTGGAATCATTAAGACCAGATTTTTAAAAAATAATGCTTATTTATTTTTTCCAAAATGACAAAAGCAAGATTAAGAATTTTTTAACAAAAAGTAATCAAACAGAACATAGAATATTTGTAAAGACCTTGTATATTTTAAAATGTTATTAATGTAAATTAAGATATCATTGGATAGTTTTAGCAACAGAATACACATAGTTTAAAAGAAAGTTAGAGAACTGGAATAGAGAGTAGACATAAATTATTCAGAATGAAGTATGGCATAGCAAGAGTGGAAAATATTCAGGATGAGAGGGTAAGAAGTTTGGAACATACAATGAGAAACTCTGTCATACATGTGACTGTATGTATGATATCCCAAAGAGGAATGATAGAGAGTATAGGGAAGAAGTAATGTTTTCAGATTTCTTCTTGTTGTTAGGTGCCATCGAGTTGGCTCCAACAAATAGCAACCCTATGTACAACAGAATGAAACACTGGCTGGTCCTGTTTTATCCTCAAAATCCTTGCTATGCTTGAACCCATCACTGCAGCCATTGTGTCCATTCATCTCTTTAAGAATCTTCTCCTTCTTAACTGACCTCTACTTTACCAAGTATGATATTCCTTTCCAGAAAATGGTCCCTTCTGAAAATGTGACCAAAGTAGGCAAAACAAAGTCCAGCAATTTTCACTTCCAAGGACATTTCGGCTCCACTTCCTCCAGGACAGTTTTGTTAATTCTCCTGGCAGTTCATGGAATTTTCATTATTTTTTGGCACCATCACAATTCAAAGGCATCACCTACTCTTAAGTCTTCCTTATTCATTGTCCAGCTTTCACATGCATATGAGGTGACTGAAAATACTATGGCTTGGGTCAGTTGCACCTTCTTCTTCAAAGTGACATTTTTACTTCTTAAAACTTTAAAGACATCCTTCACAGCAGATTTTCCCAGTGCAATATGACATCTGATTTGCTTACTCTTGCCTCCATGGGTATGGATTGTGGATTCTGGTAAAATAAAAATCCTGAAAACTTCAATTTTTTTCCTCTATTTATCCTGATGTTGCTTATTGATACAGTTGTGTGGATTTTCATTTTCTTTGTCTTGAGGCATAATCCACACTGAAGACTGTAGTCTTTGATCTTCATCAGTAAGTGCTTCAAGTCATCTGCATTGTCAACAAGCAAGGTTGTCTCAACTGTATTTAGCAGATTGTTTATGAGTCTCCAATCCTGATGTCACGTCCTTCTTCATGTAGTCCAACTTTTCAGATGATGTACTCAGCACACAGATTGAATAAGTATGGTGGTAGGATACAACCCTGACATACACCCCTCCTGATTTTAAACGATACAGTATCCCCTTGTTCTGATTGAATAACAACCTCCTGGTCTATATACTAATTACTCATGAGTACAGTTAAATGTTCTGGAATTCCCATTCTTCACAATGTTTTCCACAATTTGTTATGGTCCACACAGTCAAATGCTTTTGCATACTCAATAAAACACAAGTAGACATCTTCCTAGTATTCTTTGCTTTTAGACAAGATCCATCTGATATTCACAATGATATTCTTTGTTCCACGTCATTTTTTTAATCCACCTAGTATTTCTGGAAGTTCTCTTTCAATGTACTACTGCAATCAATAATTTTTGAATTGTCTGCAACAAGATTTTACTTGTGTGTCATATTAATATTGTTCGATAATTTCCACATTCTGTGGAATCACCTTTCTTTGGAATGAGCACAAATATAGATCTCTTTCAGTCTCTTGACTAGGTAACTGTCTTTCAAATTTCTTGGCATAAACAAGTGAGTGCCACCAGTACTGTGTCCATTAGTTAAAACATCTCAATGGATATTCTGTCAATTTCTGGGGCCTTATTTTTTGCTAATTCCTTTAATGCAATTTGGACTTCTTCTTTCAATACCATTGGTTCATGATCATAAGCTACTTCCTGAAATACTGGGATATCAACCAATTCTTTTTGATTCAGTGACTCTGTAGTTCTTCCATTTTCTTTTGATGATTCCTGCATTGTTCAGTGTTTTGCCCATAGAATCTTTCAATATTTCATCTGAAGGCTTGTGTTTTTCTTCATTTTTTTTTCAGCTTAAGAAATGTTTTCTAGCTCCAAGTCTTTGTAAATTTCATTATAATACTTTGATTTCTTGAGAAACCCTTTGAAATCTTCTGTTCAGTTCTTTTATTTCAGCATTTCTTCCATTTGCTTTAGCTACTCTCCATTCAAGAGCAAGTTTCAGAGTCTCTTCTGACATCTGTTCTGTTTTTTTTTCTTCTTTTTCTGTCTTTCAAATGACCTTTTGCTTTCTTTATGTATGATATTCTTGATGTCATCCCCAACCTATGTAGTCTTCTGTAATTGATGTTGAATGAGTCAAATCTATTCTTCAGATGATCTCTAAATTCAGATGGGATATAATAAAACTTGTATTTTGGCTCTCTTGGATTTATTTTAATTTTCTTTAGGTAATGTTTTAGGTAATGATTAAGACTGATGGAAGAATGAAATCACTAATTCAAATACTTAACCATGATGAATAAAAAGTGCTACACACTTTGCATATAACTGTAAAAGTTAAAAAAAAAAAAATAAGTGACAAAGACAATATCTTCAAAAAAGCAACACAAAGAAGCAACTGATAGATTAAGTAACTTCCCAACAGAGACATGTAAACCAGAGGCATCTCAGTTTAAAATCATGAAGAAAGACTATTATCAATTTAGTACAATACATTTTATAAAATATATTTTTAAAATGGAAATGGACTATAGTCATTTTCGAAAACTAAAACCTAAGAGAATTTGATACAAGAATCATATTAAAGAGATACTAAAAACGTATCTTCAGAAAAAATAAAATGACCAGATATAGAAAGTCAGAGATACAGGATGAATTTAAAAGCAAGGAAGTGGTAAAAAAGCCTGCAATAACAGTTTATATTGAGCATATAATTATATTATAAAGTATTAATATTTATCAGTCATATTGGTCAAATGGTCACATTGGAATTTATATATTATAATGAGTGGTACTTATTCTGAATTTATTCTGTAATTGAATCACTTTACTGGTTTTTTACTGATTTTTATCATAAATAAAGTGCTACATTAAATCATTTTTTAAGTTACAGTGGCATTTAATTTTATGTGAATAGCTTTTATATTTTAGGTACTTGTAAAAAATAAATTATCAAATTTATAACATCACTATAATATACTAAAAATGACCATGACTCAATATAGAATACTTCATCATAAGAATTTACACTATACACTATACATACACGTGCATGTACACATATACACATATATGCATACACACACATACATATGCACTCAGGATAATTTGAGTAATTCAAATCTTTGTATTTGAGGTTATACTTTTTAAGTCAAGTCATAGATTACAGAATTGGAAACATTGGGCTTTCCTCTTTTCAAAATTCCCCAGAATTATAAGGCCCAACATGTTTTTAATGAAATTTATATTCTAGATTTCTCTTCTAAAAAAAGTGATCTGAATTTTAAAACTATTCAGTAGAATGGCAAAACTTACCTAAGAAAACAGTAAATATACACTACTATAGATTTTTAACAACAACAGCATAGATTTTTTTAAAGTTCTTTTTGTTTTCCATGGATTTATGTATATTAACATGAAATCATGACACTAAATTATTTAAAAATATACAGGGAATCTTTATTCCGAAATATCTGACTTATGGAAAATTGCTTGACCTTTAATGTTATATAAATTTCCCCTCACTTTCTAATCAACGTTGTGAACTGAGGAAGGAGGAAGACATAGAGAGGTGTATGAGAGGTAGATAACAAAGATGAATCCTTTTGCATGTGTAGTATTGCATTGTCAATGATGACAAACATTGATCTATGGGTGGATAGATAGGCAGACAGACTGAATGATCAGGCATGTCTGGAAAGGAGGCAGTGTGCCCATGACCATGTATAGGGTTAGCAAATAATGTTTCTACATGAGTATTTGTATGTGCTATAAGAATGTCCAGGTGTATGGTAAAGCTGACAGGTACAAAGTTGTGGTGGCTTCTTAGCCACAGCCAGCTACCCTGAGGGAGTGAGTAGTTGGACCGGTGGGCTCAGGACTGTAGTGGCAGGGGAAATCAAGCTCAATTGGCATAACATACTACACAAAAACTTTATTCTACATCCTGCTTTAGTGAGTAGCTACTGGAGTTATAAAAGCTTGCAAGCAGTAATCTAGATTCAAAGGTGGGTCTCTTCTCATCCAGAGCAAAGAAGAATGAAAAAAAAACAAAGTTGCATGGAAACATTTAGTCCAAGACATTAGTAAACCATGAGATCCTCAGCCTATATGACTATGAAACAAGAAGAACTAGATGGTGCCTGGCTACCACTGTCAACCACTTGGAGGGGGATCTCTGTAGGAGATCTTAGATACAGTTAGAGAACAATGTGTAACAAAACTCAAAATCTTAAAAAAGGACCAGGTTTCCTGGTCTAATGGAGCTTTGTGTGACCCCTGAGACTATGGCCCCTAGTTACCCTTCAGGTCTGGAAATGAATTCACTCCTCTGACTTCCAGCCAAACAAGACAGGCATATGGGGTGAATACTTATATTAGGTAGATACACTCTTTGGAGTGATCAATCATGAGAGAACAGATGGGCAGCGTTTGCACAGAGAGATAGCTTGGGCAGCAGGAGTGCATGGGAGGGAAGGACAGAGGAAAGAGGTACCTACAGGGAGGAAGTAGGCAGAGAGCTGTTACATTGTGGGGAGGTGCAGACAATGTCATGAAATGAAGTGTGTATGAAATGCTGTATGGAAAATGAATTTACTCTGTAAACTTTCACCCAAATCACAATAATAATAATAAAAAAGCCCTCCCTTTGAAACTATTGAACCAACCACCACTCACCAAAAAATTCTTCATCATAATCACCTTCACTTACTGGACATGCAAATTTCAAACCATTGAAAAGGCTTCAAGACTTGCCTTGTATTAAAGTAAGGTTAAATGAGTACAATAAGTACCTGTTCCAACTTGCCTACAAATTCTTAAAGACACAACTAGGAATGGATCTCATTCATAACCCAGGGACTGCCTATATTTTTAACAATTTCTTAGGTTTTCATAATTAAATGAAATAGTTGGAAAACTTAATAGTAAAGTTGAATGTTGGAATTTGGTCATAGTTATGCTTGCATAGTGGTTAAGGCACTTGACTGCTAACCAGAAGGCTGGCGGTTCAAACCCAGCAGCCACTCCTCGGAAGGAAGATGGGGCAATCTACTTCCATAGTGAAACTGCCTCAGAAACGCAGGGAGGGGTCACTATGAGTTGGGTCCGACTCGATGGCACATAACAACAACAACAACAACATGCTTTCTGACCAAATGTAGAGGAAAAGTATATATGTGATTTTAAAAGTATGGTGTCTCCAATAATTATCCCCAGGAAAACTGACAAATTTATTTAAGAAATTCATAGGTTTCATAACAGTGAGTTCCTGATTAATTCATCTTTACATTAGATTTTCTGCAATGATAAAATACATGGCCATAATAAAATTTCCCTTTCATCATCAAATGATGAGAAGCTATTTTCTCAAATATATGTACAATTTCTTTTGATTAAAGTTGTCAATTATTCACATTATAAACTAAGCCATATTTGTATATTTGACAGATCTATTCTTATTTCTGAAGATTTGATGTGATTTAATTTCTTAAATAAAGAATGATTATAAAGCTAGTGTGAGATTATTCTATTGAAAATTTGTCTTTGAGAGTTCCGGCAAGATGGCGGACTAGGCAGAAGGATTGCACAGACCCTCTTCAACAAAGAAAAGGGAAACCTATTAACGCAGACACAGAAGATAATCCTAGACCCCTGAGCCTTGAAGGGAAGGATATAGAAGTGGACTAAACCCCAACTAGCAGAAGAATTTGCATGAAAATACCAAAAAAGGAGACATAAGGA
>NW_006921981.1:564226-577117 GCF_000298275.1 Orycteropus afer afer | reverse complement strand
AAGACAGGCATATGAGTTGAACATTTACCTGAGGTAGATACACTCTTTGGAGAGAACAACCATTGAGAAAGAATGGCTGCCTATGCACAGGGAGACAGCTTAGGGAGCAGGAGTCCATGGAGGGATGGACACTGGGAAGAGGTAACTATGGGGAGGATGTGGGAGGGGAGCTGTTGCATTGTGGTAAACTGTGGTCAATGTCATGGTACAAAATATATGTAAACTGCTATATGGAAAGTGAATTTGCTCTGTAAATCTTCACCCAAATCACAATAATAATAAAAAAAAAAAAAGAAAAGAAAATTTGTCTTTCAGTAGATAAAGATAAACAGTGTAATGCAATTGGATGAACTCTTTTCTATGAAAAAGAATTTGCTTTACATAATTGTGATTTTCAAGAAAATAGGCAATTTATCTATTAAAAATTAGTCTAAAAGAGTGATGACAACAATAATAGTGGAGTAAGGAGATTCATGAACTTGTCCCTCTATAGAAACATCAAAAGTTAAGCAAAAATTTTCAGAATCTACTTTCAGATATCTGGAATATAGTCTAAGTATTACACCAGCTAAGTGAATACTAATTCACATGCAAAAATAGGCAACTTAAAAATGGTAAGAAAATTATTAGCATTTTACTTGTCTCTGTCCTACCACACTTCATGACTTCATGACAGTTTTTAAGAGGGCAACCTGCATTTCCACTGTGGGAAGTTGTTGTACTCTGTTCTTAAATAATAGTAGTTGTCAATTGTGATCTGTGTGGGAGCCACCTGAAGGACTGTCCCACATTCCTGGTCTTTGTTTTATCTAACTCAAAACTGTCCCTGGGCAGAAAAGTGTCTACGCAGAAGGCGTTCCATGAAAATATCGAAAAGCAAATTAGCAACACTTGGCTAGCTGGGACAAACTATTATAAATGAGGCAATAATAGAATAATAGTAAAAGTCCAGGAGAAAAAGCTGAGGAGATTTTCTTGGGGGAAGTATGACACTGAAAATTTTCCATGAATATTCAGAAGTTAAAAAGATACAAGGATGTCCTAGCCAGATATACAAACACTTGAAGATATAAAAAAATTTGAGAAGACCTAAAACATCACCTCTGTCTGACTTTAAACGCAACAAAGCTGTCAGTGAAAGCTAAGGCAGAAATATAAATGGCCTGGCTAACTATTGATGACGTGCCCCACTATTCAGGCAGTCTACAAAGTCTGGAGAAGTGTCCTGTGTTTCTCCTTCTCCTTCTCCTCTTTCCTCTCCCTCTCCTTCTTCTCTTTCCTCTCCCTCTCCTTCTCCTTTCACCTTCCTCTCCTCCCTCCTCCTTTTCCTCCCTTCTCCTTCTTCTTATCCTTTTGGCACCTGTTGTTCAAGGATATCTCTGTCAGAACACTAGCTGATCATATATTGAAGGAATAGAAACTTCAGAGACCATATATGACAAACAGTGTAATTATATCAACAACAAAAAAATGGTTAAAATGTCAATAAACAAACAATTATAATTCTGACAAAAATATAAAAGCAAAGATGAAAAGAAAAAGTATCTCTTGAAGAGATGAAAGAATTTTATTTACTGAATTACCACACTATAAAGGAGCTCTAGTGGCATAGTGCCTAAGGCATTTGACTTCTAACCAGAAGGTTGGCAGTTCAAACCCACCAGCCACTCCTCGGAAGGAAGGTTGCGCAATCTACTTCTGTAGTGATACTGCCTCAGAACATTAAAAATGTATAGTTTTCTATTGGAAAGCATCCAATGAACCAAGAACCAAAAACTTATGACCCATTTATAATAGAAAATGACAGATCTGTTCTTAAAGAAGCACAAGCAATAGACTTACTAGACAAATTTTTTTTTTTTTTTTTTTTTTCAAGTTTCTTAAATGTTTTCAAAGATCTAAAGGAAATGGAGGAGAAACACCTAAAGGTAATAATGAGAAAAATGTCTCAACAGATAGAAAATACCAGTGAAAAAGATGTGTTGTTGTTCATAGGTGTTGTGACTCAATTCTGACTCACAAAAGTCCTATGTACAAAAGAACAAAGGAGTTCTGGTGGCGTAGTGCCTAAGGCACTTTACTGGTACCCAGAAGGCTGGCGGTTCAAACCCTACAACATAAAGTGTACCGGAATATGCAGATTATTTACTCAGCATACAGACTAAGTAGCGTGAAAATACACAGCGTTGACATATACCTTTCTTGATTTTAAACCACGCAGTTCTCAGGAGAACAGAGAGAGAAATGATCAGTAAGAGTATTTGAAAAATAATGGCTGAAGCTTACCAAATTTGATAGAAGACATGAATATATACATTCAAGAAGTATAGCAAAGTCCACAAAGGATAAATTCAATGACACTCACACTGACACGTATTATAATAAAATGGTTGAAAGCTAAAGATGAAGGGAAAATTTTAAAAGTGACAAGATAGAAGTAACTCATCAAATGCAAGGGATTCTCAGTCAAATGAATACCACATTTCTGAGAAGAGACCTGGGAAGACAGAATGCAGTTGCATGATATATTTAAATTGCTGAAAGGAAAAAAAAAAAAAATACAAAACAAAGCTGTCAAGAAAGAATTTTATATCTTTCAAATTAGTTTTTCAAAATAAAGGAGAAGATTGTCAAATAAACAAAAGATAAATTAATTTGTCATTAGTTGATAAGCCCTGCAATAAATGCCAAATGGAGTTCATTAGGTAGAAATGAAACAACATTAAAGAGTAAAGCAATGCCATTAGTAATAATAACAATAACCTAGTAAAGGTAACTATGATAAGTGAATATAAAATCCATTATTATTGGATTATTTGTTTGTAATTTTATTTCACGTGGCTTAAAGATTATTGCTTTAAAAACTATAAATCAATATTAACGGACACACAATGTATAAAATGTGATGTATGAAAATAAACAGAAAAGGGGAGAGAAGTGGAGTTATACAGGAACAAGGGTATGTATAATTTTGAAACTAGGTTGGTATAAATTCAAAATAGATTGCTAGCCTTGTTGTACTTCCTCCAAGACAGATTTGTTCATTCTTCTGGCAGTCGATACTTTTTGCCAATACTGTAATTCCAAGGCATCAATTCTTCTTCACTCTTCTTATTCATTGCCCAGCTTTTGCACACATTTGAGGTGATTGAAAATACTATGTGTTGGGTCAGGAGCACCTTAATCCTCAAAGTGACATCTTTGGTTTGCAAAGCTTTCAAGAGGTCTTTTGCTACAGATTTTCCCAATGCTACACATCATTTGATTTTTTTACTACAGTTTCTATGGGCATTGATTGTGCATTCAAGTAAAATGAAATCCTTGACAACATCAATATTTTTCTCCATTTTTCATGATGTTGCTTATTAGTCTAGTTGTGAGGATTTTTGTTTTCTTTATTTTGAAGTGTAACCCATGCTAAAGAATGCAGTCTTTGATCTTCATCAGTAAATGATTCAAATCCTCTTCACTTTCAGCCAGGAAGTTTGTCATCTACATATTGCAGATTGTTAATGGTATGTTATTCTTCATATATTCTATTTTCTCAGATTATTTGCTCCTCATACAAATTGAATAAGCATGGTGAAAGCATATAACCTTGACATAATTCTTTCCTGATTTTAAACCCACTTGCTCCGTTCTAATGACTGACTGTCTCTTGGTCTATATATGGGCTTTGAATGAACACAATTAAGTGTTCTAGAATTCTCATTGTTTGTAATGTTAGCCATCATTTATTATGACCCACACAGTCAAATGCCTTTGCATAGTCAATAAAACGCAGGTCAACATTATCTTGTTATCCTCTCCTTTTAGCCAAGACACATATGACATCAGCATTGATTTCTCCATTTCATGTCCTTTTCAGAATCCAGCTTGGATCTCTGGCAGTTCTCTGTCAATGTACTACTGCAAATGTTTTTGAATGGTCTTCAGCAAATAAGGAAGTAATTAGGGAATGTAAAAGATACATACAGTGAAAACCTAAATGGCAGAAGTAAGTATACCCTTATCAATAATACCTTTAAAGAAAATGGAATAAACTCTCCAATTAAAAATCAGAAATTGGCAGAATGAATTTTTAAAAAATGATCTAATTATATGTTATTTGCAATAGACTCACTCCAGTTTCAGAGACAAATATATGTTAATATTGAAGGATGAAAAAAGATATTCCACACAAGCTATTAAAAAAGAAAACTTGAGTGGCCATACGAATGTCAGGCAGTAGACTTTTAGGATTTTTTTTTTTAAACAATTGACAAAGAAGGCTATTATATGTTTATAAAAGGGTCAATCCATCAAGAAAGTATAACAAATATAATACAAAGCTCCAAAATATATCAGCAAAAATGAACAGTTTTGAGGGAGAAATAGACAGTTCTAAAATAATAGTTGAATATTTCAATATCTCACTTTCAGTAATGGACAGGGCAGGCTATTGGCCTGTAAGTGCAGCTAAGAAGTATTGTGATCATATTCTTTAAACATGGTGTTCACTATTATTACAATCTTTATGGCATTCTTAAGCATTATTACCCTTTAAAATTTGATTCTACTTTATAAGTACTTTTTGCTTTCATCATTGCATAATTACATAATTACACTGGTCATGGATTGAAAGGACTCATGGGCCTCCATGGGGTATATTCATGTAATACTTTAATGAAGGTAAATTATAGAGACAGCACGAGAAAGAAGAGAAAAAGAAGAAGCAAACTTTGGAGAAGTCTGTGATTTCCAAGTATAGCTCCTAGGCTCCATTTTCAGTCAGACAAAATTGTTTCATTTTCAGCTCATGAACCACCGAGATACCTATGAAATAATTTATTTTCAAGGCATAAGTTTACTGAAGGCTTTTTTTTTTTTGTATCCCATTTATAACTTAGCTAAAACGAGGCTGCAAAACAAGGTAAATTATGTGCAACCATCAATCTATATATTATCAATAAGCAAAATTGTCAATAGACAAGTTAGTACAGAGTTACTGCTGAGGAATAACTGACTTTAAACAGAATGTAATAGACCACTAGATAGTACCTTAACAGGTTTGGTAATCTTGTTCCAGCCATTTTGGAGTTAAGCATAGATCTTCCAGAGATGAACTACAAATTAATACTTTCCTTATTCAATGGTGTTTCATAGGATACCATTTCACTGATTATTTATATATTCCTTTAGTGCAGTGGGTAAGCAATTTGGTTGCTAACCAGAAGATCAGCAAATCCTTTGCTTCTCCATGGGTGGAAGATGAAGCAATCTATTTCCGTAAATATTTGCAGTCTTGGAAATGCAATGGGTGTCACTATGAGTTAAAATTGACTTGATGGCAGTGGGTGTATTTTTTTTTTTTTTTTAGTTCAAAGAGGTTGTTTTACATTCAACATTATGTGTACATTTAGTTTCACTCCCCATTTTTTTTTTTTTTTTAGTGCAAAGAAGAAGAAAAAAGTAAACTTTTACACAACATTGTAGAGAACAATTGGTTAATGCAATCTATAATTAATGTGTTTATCCACTGTCACATTATTAGTTAATACATTTTATATAATTTATATGGTGGGAAATCTTTGATGCATTATTAAATAAATGTTTAAGACTGTGTTAGTGATCTCAGCAACATAAGCAATATTCTCAGGAGATGATATCTTCCCTTAACACAATTACACAAACAAAAAAATTGTTTTATTTCTAATTATTGATATTGGTTAGAAATTTTTGATTGGATGGACACAGTATATGATTTTTTGATCTTACCATAGTTCTTCCTATCTTAAAATTTATCTTCTAAAAGGTCTTAGTCATTAATTCATTTAAGAAAATTAGAGTTGTTTACTTAATGTTAATAGTTTGTTTCTGATAATCAAAACTCTGAGAAAGAATAATAACTGTTAACCTATTTCCTCTTGTTTTTAAGTGGGAAAATTTTACTTGTAATATGTCAAAGCCAGACCCCTATGTAAAGTACAGCATATACACAGTAGAATGTTTTTCTAAATGTAACTGCAGCCAAGTTTAAACGCTTAAAGCTTCACTTTCCAATTACCAGATAATAAGATAGATGTTAGCATTTAATTTATGAACAGCATCATGCCGTTCAGTAACATCAGCAGCATATGAGATGAAAATGAATTGTATTGGCATACAGAAAAATTCAAAATAACTACACAGAGTTCTGAGGGTCTAACAATTATACCAGCTGATATGTTTCAGCTGATGGATGCTCACTCATCCATGCTAAGAAGTTTGGAAGACAGGTACCTGGCCAAGTGATTTAAAGAGATTCATATTTGTGCCCATTCAAAATAAAGGTGATCCAACAGAAGGCATAAATTATTGAACATTGTCAATAATGTCTAACACAAATAAAATTTTGCTGAAGATAATTTCAAACATGGTTGCAGCACTATATTGACAGGGAACTGCCATAAATTCAAGCTCGATTCAGAAGAGGTTGTGGGATGAGGGATATCACTACTGATGTCAGATGAATCTTGACTGAAAGCAGAGAACGCCAGGAAGATGTTTACCTGGGTTTTATTGAGTATGCTGGCATTCAGCTGTGTGGCTCAACAAATTATGAGTAACATTACCCAGAATGGGAATTCCAGAATACTTATTTGTGTTCAAGAGGAACCTGTACATAGACCAAGAGGCAGTCGTTTGAATAGAACAGGAGATATTGTATGCTTTAAAATCAGGAAAGGTATGCATCAGGGTTGTATCCTTTCACTGTACTTATTCAATCTGTATGCTGAGCAAATAATCTGAAAAACTGGACTACATGATGAAGAACACAGATCAGGATTGGAGAAAGATTCATTAACAACCTCCAATATGGAGATGACACACCTTGGTGAAAGTGAAGAGGACTTGAAGCACTTAAGAAAATAAAAGACTAAAACTTTCATTATAGACTACACCTCAACATCAAGAAAACAAAAATTCTCACAACTAGACCAATTAGGAACATCAGGATAAATGGAGAAAAATAGAAGTTACCAAAAATTTAATTTTACTTGAATCCAGAATTAATGCCCATGGAAGAAACAATCAAGAAACCAAATGACACATTGCACTGAGTAAGTCAGCTACAAAAAAAACCTCTTTGAAGTGTTAAAGACCAAAGATGTCACTTTGAAGCCTAAGTTGCTTCTCACCTAAGCCATAGTCTTTTCAATCACCTCATATGCATGTGAAATCTGAACAAAAGAATAAGGAAAATCAAAGAAGGATTAATACATTTGAATTATGATACTGGCAAAGAACATTAAACATATCATGGACTGCAAGAAGAATGAACTGAATCTATTTTGGAAGAAGTACAGCCGGAATGTTCCTCAGATGCTAGAATGACTTCCTTGACTTCCTCTATCATACTTTGGTCCTGTTATCAAGAGGGACCATTCTCTGGAGAACGATATCACACTCGGGAAAGTACAGAGTCAGTGAAAAAGAAGAAACGTTCAACAAGATGGCAGACTCAGTGACAGTAACAATGGGTTCAAATATAGCAACAATTGTTAGGATGGCACAGGACTGGGCAACATTTAATTCTTTTGTACACAGGGTTGCTATGAGTCAGAACCCACTTGACAGCACCTAACAACAACAATTATACTTGGGATGCAACTCATGAGTTTCCCCACATATTGTACAGACAATGATATATTGAATGTTTTATAATGTATGTATAAAATTACCATATAAGCAAAAAAAATTTTGCTAAATGAATATTTGCTAGTGAAATAATGTATTGAAAAATACTTTCTTGGTCCATGAAACATTCTTCTTTGATTCAATAAAGATATTAACTGAATTCTATGTGTCTGCTGAGTACAGGATCCAGTGCAAACAAAACAGAAAAATAAGCCTATTTTCTAATTAAGAAACTCTAACTCTCACTGCTTTTGAGTCAGATCCAACTCATAGCAACCCCTCCTTAAATTTCTGAGGCGATATCACTATGGAAGTAGATTGCCCAACCTTCCTTCTGAGGAGTGGCTGGTGGGTTTGAACCTCAGCCTTCTGGTTAGCAGTCAAATGCCTTAGGCACTATATCACCAGAGCTCCTAATTAAAAAAAAACTAGGGAATACATAAATAAATATCATGTCAAGTAGTGATAAGGGATGGAGAGAGATATAATTCAGTGTAAGTAAAGAAACAGTGTTTCACTGTTATTTGTAAGGTTTTCACTGGCCTATTTTTTTCAGAAATGGAGAGCCCTATCCTTCTTCCAAGTCTGTCTTAGTCTGGAAGCTCTGCTGAAACCTATCCACCATGGGTGAACCTGCTGGTATTTGAAATACTAGTGGAATAGCCTCCATCCTCACAGCAACATGCATGCCACCACAATATGACAAAATGACAGATGAGTGGTGGATTATACGTGAACAAAAAGAAAACAAAAATCTTCACATCTGGATCAATAAGCAATATAGTGATAAATGGAGAATAGATTGAAGTAGTCGGGGATTTCATTTTACTTGGATCTATAATCAACACCTATGGAAGCAGCAGTCAGGAAATCAGACATCATATTGCACTGGAGAAATCTGCTACAAAAAGACTTCTTTAAAGTGCTAAGAAGCAAAGATATCATTTAGAAGACTGAAGTGCACCTAACCCAAGCCTCATATGTATGTGAAAACTGGATAATAGTAAGAAGACCAAAGAAGAGTTGGTGCTTTTATATTGTGGTCTTAGTGAGGAATATTGAAAATACCATGGACATCAGAAGAACAAACAAATCTGTCCTGGATGAAGTGCAACTGGAATGCTCCTTGGGAGTGAGAACAGTCAGACTTCATCTCACCTATTTTAATCATGTAGTCAGAAGGGACCATTATCTGCTGAAGGATATCATGCTTGGTAAAGTAGAAAGTCAGCAAAAAAGTGGAAGACCCTCAACAAGATGGATTGACATAGTGGCTGCAAAAATAGACTCAAGTATAAGAAGGATTGTGAGGATGGTGCAGCACCCAGTGTTTTGCTCTGTCGTACATGGGGTCCCTATGAGACACAGGCTATTCAATGGCACCCAATATAACAACAAGCTGAAGAGAATAAGATGATAAGATGATAAGAAAATAAATACCTCTCTTTGCCAAATGAATATTTGAGCAGACACTGGCATGAAGAATCAATTGAATCTTAAAAGTTTTAATTTGCAGAAAGTCTTTATGTATTTTAACATGTGGAAATATGTATCCTTTTTTTTTTGATGGCTGACTATATAAATATCTTACTTATATTTTTGTATAACCATTTTAATAAAATGTTGAGTATGTTGGGACTTTAGAATTTTAATCTACACCATTATCTTAATCCAGAATAATCTATTTTGTTCAACAATAACTGCAATTATTTGCCAAGGATTTAAAATGAACCACAATTTAAAAAGATCCTATGACTCCATCTTGTTGATGCTAATCATAAATAAAATCATGAAAAAATAAAGACAAAAATATATTTAATACTACAAAAAAGCCAGTGACATTTTTTACTTATAATCTTATCCTCATGGAGTATTATTTAAAGGATGTCATTGATTTTTTTTTTAAAGTTGTCTGTGTTTTCAAGGTAGCCATTTATTTCTGAATTAATTATGCAAAAATAATGTGGAAATAAAAGAGCTCTGCATGAATATCATGTATCTCTATTCATCTTCTTTCTGAAAATCAGTTATGGTATGAAACTACTGCAAATTAAATCTACCACAGTTAGCTGGTGAAGAATTTTTCATATTTTAAAATTTAAAAAGCCCATTTGTACTCTATTGTGAATTTGCAGACATTTCAAACTTAGATTTTAAAAATAAGAAAACATTAAGGCATTATATAAAAATGTCCCTAGCCATTAAATTTACAATTTTATACTCCTTCCAATTGTTTATGTATAATATTCTTAAAAATCATGTTTTTTTTTTTTTTTTTTTAAGTTAGAGTATTCCACAATTGTGTTTCAGGAAACGTTTCATCTATAACAATAAACTGCTTGAATTTAAGCATTACACAATTTACTTTCCTTTGGGAATAATATTTCATATAAATGTATATGTGAATATTTAAAACTCCCTAAAATATTCCACAGAGGGTCATTATCTTACTTTTTCCTGATAGCTCCCACATAACACATGCACCCATAAAAATAATCGCAGAAATAAAGAAATAAAATAAAATACATTATAAAGAAGATTTGAAATAATGGTGAAAACAGTTCTTTTTTTGGTTTGGTTTGGGTAAAATAACTTATGATGAAGTATAATATTATAGTAACAACGACTTTATATTCATCACTGAATATGATAAATGATTTTGGGAAAGGAATGTTCAACCACATAAACGTATAAAGTTTTAAGTATCTGTTGAACTTGAGAGAAAAAAAAATCATGTTGTGGATCATAGAGTAATGAAGAAAAGTGAGGTCAAGTGCCTTGGTCAAAGTTTCATAGCTAGTAAGTAGTGGAGCTTGGGACTCAAGCCTTCTGTATACCAGCCTAGGGCTTCTGTTCTATAATGTGCCCCCTTGTATAAACCAAGAATATAATCGATGAGAGCAACTTGACATAGCATTTACAGTTCATCCCACTTGTTAATTTAAGTTATTGCTTTGAACATGTGAACTCTCTCTTCTTTTATCCAATTGTAACCAACACTTCTTCAGGAGCTTATTAGAATAATAGATCAACAAAAGGGATTTATGCTCTTGGATTTTATATAAGGTAACCTTTCATGATTCTCTAATAAAAATTAAAGTAGCTGTGTTATTTAATTATGAAATATGTAACCTCATTTCAGCTTTCTGTATCAGGCAAGTATTGAAGCTGACACTTCAATGGAGTTTACCCAAGGGTTCATAAGCTTGGAGAGTCGAACATAAGCAGCTATCAAAGCGCAGGCATCATCACAGACTTCCCATACCTAATTACTACAAGTGAAAAGTTTCCTCCTGAGAGAGACCACTTTCATTCCAAATCTGACAAGTAGAAATTAGTTGCCTAATGGAATGGAGTAGTTCTGCAAATTGAAGGGATTAAGTGTGCTTTTTTTTTAAATTTAAGATCCTTCTAAATTAGATTTTAATTTGGATCTAAATGTGAAGAGGTTGATGGCATTAAGCAGCTTAGGTTGGCCCAGAGCCAATTATTTTATATTGCCCTTCTCTAGATTCAGTGTGTCTCTTTCATAGACACTAGCCATTATGGGGACAGAAAAACTGTCATGCCTTAATCTAGGGGGATTTTCTCCAGTGCACTGTGCCACTGTGGAATATGACCAGATGATTTGCAACTATCTCTAAGTCATTTTACAGGGGCATCAAAGGTCCAACAAAGGATATCTGTGTGTGTATGCTCATATTGGTTTTTAATAAATATTGTTAAAAAGGAAGAGTAACAAAGACGTTATTATCACATCAAAAGTGGAAAACAATGACTAGAAATCATTTATGTAGGCTGAGTTCCATTATAGTGTGATCCCTCTCTTGGGCACCAAACCAGTGACACCAGCAGATCAATAAGGAGATTATTTCTTATAATAGATGATAGACTAGTAGATCAAAACAACTGACAGAAGACTGTGTAGCATATCTATTTCATTCAGTGAACATCAATATGCTAGGTGTGGGCCTCAGTATGCTCAGAGCATACTGTGGATATTGTCAGAATATATATGAATTGAGAACTTCAGCTTTTCACTCCAAATAAATATATAAATCAATTATGTTTGGAAGCATGTCACATTGGACTCCAAAAGGCACAAGCTTCTGTAAAATATTTTTAAACCTATGAATGAAAAATTCAGAAAACTCTGAAACCACTCAATAATTCTTTAGTGCCTTTAAATTTGCATGAAATAATAATGGCAATGATATCATAATTCCCGTATTTAATATATGAAGTTCAATGGATAAAATGGTGATAGGGAGAGGGAAAGAGGTTTTTGTTAGGGTATAGGAGAGCAGGTAAAGGTGTGTACAAGTAATAATCACAAAATAAGTGCCTTATGGGAAAAGCCTCTGAGAATTTGTGGCCACAGCTCAGTGGCTAACCCTCTAGCAGTTTTGAAACCCAAATATATATAGCCTGGATAAGATGTGTAGCTTAAAGCCATACACAGCATGAGGCTGTCTTAGTTAGTTTTGTGCACTGTTACATAGCAGAAACAAACAAAATCCTCTCTGCATCAAAATCTTTAACCTAGGGCCTGAGAATTCTTACAAAGAATGGCATTAACCAACATCAGTACTCAGACACAAATAGCAGTAGCGATATCTAGCAGGAGAAAGAAATAGCTCTTTGATGCTTAGCGGGAGGGGAGTCTGCCATACTCTCTAGAAGCAGAAATTCACTTTGTTGTAATGAAAGTTTTTTTTTTTTTTTTAAAGTCCAGCAGGAAAGCAGAGGAAGAATGGGCCAAGAGAATATTTGGGAGATCTAGCCTAAGGCACTTTACTGCTAACCAGAAAGCTGGTGGTTCAAACCCACCAGCCACTCCTTGGAAGGAAGACTGGCCAATCTACTTCCATAGAGATACCACCTCAGTAATCCAATGAGGGGGTCACTATGAGTCGAAATTTACTCTACAGCAGTGAACTTAGTTTTTTTTTGGGGTTAAAACAATGTTATTCATTAGACGTGGGAGAAAGATGTGACAGTCTGGTTCCATAAACATTTACAGCTCTAGAAACCCTATGAAGCTGTTTTACTCTTTTCTACAGGGTCACTGTGAGTCAGAATACAGAATTAACTCAAAGACAGTGATTTTTTTTTTTTTTTTAACATCATGACCATGTTTCTATGTAATTAACCATTCCTGAAGAAATTATTTAGTAGTTGAATCATGTTACAATCTGTGGATATTTAGTCACCTCTTCTGGACAATCTAGA
>NW_006921981.1:555508-564126 GCF_000298275.1 Orycteropus afer afer | reverse complement strand
ATATATTGATTATTGTTTACATAGTGTATCATTTCTTCAGGATGATATTTTAGAGGTGAACTTGCTTGGGAGAGTAATACACTGTTAAAGAATTTGATATACATTACTGGAATTCGTAAACAAAGTTTGGATAAATTCACATTCTTTTCAGAATATATAACAGTGCCACTCTTAGGCATAATCAATTTTCAAGATCTTTGCTATTTAGTGGTTTAAAGCTGGTATCATAAACACATGCATAGGAGCTATAATCCTTCATTTCTTCCATGTTTGATATAATCTGACATTTGTCTTTATACTTGAAAATGATCTAGGTGATACAATATTCTCAGGCAATACTTTCTTTCCTTTCAGAACATTATAAACTTTTATATTTGATTTGGATATTAAATTCTACTATGGAAAAGTGTTAAGCAAACATGCTTGCTTTCCCCCCTGTTGTATGGGACTTGCGTAACTGCAGGAAGTCTGATAATTCTTTATCACTGAACTTCAATGATTCAACCAGGAAAGATTTTGCTGCTCGGTGTTCTCTGTCATATTTTTTTTTAACACATTCTTGCTGTTTGCAGATTCAGTTTGTTTTAAAAACATTTTTTTTCTTTTGTTTATATCTCTGAATTCTTTTTCTTTCCAGTTTTGGGCTTACCATTTTTAAAATATAATTATAGTTCTATGGGATTAACTTTGCATTTATTAGCATCTGTTGAGTTTCCCAATCTTATTTATTCTTTAGTTCTGTAATGATATCATGGAGGTTCTCTGTTTCTTTGGACTTGTACTGTTTGTTTTAAAATTATGTCAATACTTTGCTATTTTATATTAATCTTTAACTGGAACATATAGCTATTTATACATTTACCTAGTTTAAAGAATTAAAGTTCTTATTTTATTTATTTATTTCTTTTTGTGAGTAAAACTGCCCTACCCTCCATTGCTTTTTCTGTTCCATTTACTATTCACTTTATATCATTAAATAATGTTTATATTGCTACTTCTTGGTCATCTCAAATTTAAGCTTTAGTTTTTCATTACAGAATATAATGAAATAGCTCTTTTATCCTTCTAACCCCAGTTACAAATGTGCACTTATTTTCCCTGAATTATCTAATATATCACAGTTTTGGTTACATCATTATTAAATAAGAATATTATTATGATGTTAATTCTATGCACAATCAAGCCATACAATAAACACTAAAATTAATTTTAATTTCCTGGAAACAGTTTTGTCTTTTTCCCACAAGTTAATAATTGCATTGTTTCTCTATTTCTCAGTTATCAGTTTCAAACACATTTACCAATTCTAGACATGTCCTTTCAATCTGTACAAAAATAAAACAAAACAAAAAAACACAAACCACTGTAGTCATGTTAATTCCAACTCAGAGTGACCCTACAGGACAGAGTTGAACTTCCCCATAGTGTTTCAAAGTCTGTAAATTGTTACAGGAGCAGAATACCTCATCTTTCCCCTGCAGAGCTGCTAGGGGGTTTGAATCATCATTGTTTTGGTTATCAGCCAAAGGTATTAACCACTGCATCACCAGAGCTCCTGTACAAAATAATATATATTTAATTAATTTCATATTTAAAAAAAATCAATAGTGGAGTAATCTGACCTGTTTCCATACTGACTAGTTGCTCTCTAGATCTGTTATGTAGTTGTTATCTTATAAATTTCTTTTTCTTATCTTTTATTGGAGTTCCATTTTATTGTATCTCATAGCTCCCTTGTTCTTATTGATTCTCATCATTGGTGGAATTCCCTCTTCCACTATCTTCCTGTGATAGATGGAATAAGAAAATGGTTGTGATTCTCTAACACTTCCTATGTCCATGTTCTATGCAATTGATTTTTCATCTCCTCTCATCAAGAGATAGATTCAATTTACTCACCCCTTGAATCTGGGCTAACATTGTGATTTACTTGGACCAGTAGATCAATGATGAAGTGATAGTGTGCCAGTTCTGAAATAAGACCTTGTGCTTCTGCTTTCTCTCTCTTATATCCCTCCTACCTATGTAGTAACAAACCTAGGTTAGCATCTGCAGTCTGAGGGGCCACATGGAACAGAGTCAAGTTGCCCAGGGAGGTGTTTCCTATAACAGCCAGTCCCCAACAGTCTTGTCAGCTACATACATCCTTCACAAATCAGTCACATCAGCTAGAACAAAAAGCAAACTATAGAACCATATAGAGAATTAAGTGTATAATGTTTTATGATGGTGAGGCATGTGGCTTTTATTCAATATAAAAACACACACACACCTACAAGGAAGACCAGTTAATACTACTATTATTCAAATTATGCACCAACCACCAAAGACAACGATGAGGAAATTGAAGATTTTTTACCAACTTCTGCAGTCTGTAATTGACCAAACATACTGTCAAGATGTATTGATTATCAACTTCTGGTAAGATGGAGGAATAGGCAGACAAGCAACACAGATCCTCTTCAACAAAGAAAAGAAAAAACAATTGGCAGAGATACAGAAGATAATCCTGGAACCCTGAGCTTTGAACGAAACTATACAGAAGTGGATTAGGCACCAGCTAGTGGAAAAACCTGAATGAAAACAGTGAGTACAGAGATGGTCGGGGCTGTGGACTGTCAGCTACTCTGATGAGAGCAACAGCCTGAATATTTTCAAGTGATGTTGGGACCTGAGAATTGACCTAAAGATCAATTCCCATCACAAAGGGCTGCAGGGACAACTGCTCTTGTGGCCTATGACAAGGAAAGGACACAGCAAGGAGGGAGACAACCTGAGCTATGGATTTTCTGCTGTCCAGTGGATGCAGCCTTTTTGATTATTTACACGTGGCAGCAATTTTGGATATTTAAAGTGACCAAAGGCACAGCCATTTTGAATGTTTTCAAGTGGCAACCATCTTGGATTTTAAAGTGATAGTTTCTCATTCAGATTCCAGGGACCTAAAAACAGGCTCTGTTTTCTAGGGTCAGCAAGGACATAAGAGAGGCTGACAACAGGAAACGAGACAGGTGATGAGCGTATGAGTGCTGTCAACTAGTGAATAGAGGAGCAAAGCACAGTACCATGCCTGTACAGATAACATACAAACAAAACAAAGAAAATGAAAATTGTGGCCAAGTCACTCCAACATATAATCACCAATTAAATATAAACACAAAAATGTCACAATGCCTCAAAGACAATAGAGCACCACAGTCCACACAAAGAAGCAAGATAAAGCAGGAGAAACAAGGGACCAGGATACAGACACAAGACACATCCCTGAGGAAGACACAGCAGTGGAATTCCCTGATAAGGAATTCAAAAGAAGTATATTTAGGTATCTTCAAAGGATTGAGAGACAAATCAAGGAAAACACAGACAAAACCCTAGAAGAATTTTGGAAGAAAATACAAGAACAAAATGACAAAATAAATGAAATATTAGAAATTATTCTAAAGCTACAGATAGAAATCCAGAAGATTAATACTAAATTGTTAGAAATAGACAATTTAAAAGGGCAAAGGACTAGAATTGATGCAATGGAAGACAAAATTAATGAGATTGAAGACAAATACCTGAATACTTCTTTGGAAAGGGATCAATCAGAAAAGAGATCAAAACAAAATGAAGAAAGCCTAAGGTTTATGTGGGATACCATCAAAAGGAATAACCTACATGTCATTGGTATTCCAGAACAGGAAGAGAAAAATGAAACCACTGAGAAAATTGTCCAAGATCTGTTGGAGGAGAACTTCCCTGATATGAAGAAAGATGAGAATATATCCATTCAGGAAGACCAACGAACCCCAAAAAGGATAGACCCCCAAAAGAAAAACACCAAGACATATCATCATCAAACTCACCAAAACCAAAGGCAAAGAAAGAATCATGAGAGCAGGATGGGAAAAACGAAAAGTTATCTACAAGAGGCAACCAATAAGACTAAGCTCTGATTTCTCAACCGAAGCCATGCAGGTGAGAAGACAGTGGGATGGTATATATAAAACACTGAAAGAGAAAAATTCCCAACCAAAAATTATGTACCCAGCAAAATTATCCCTCAAATATGATGGTGAAATTAAGACATTTCCAGATAAGCAGACAAATTCCCTTAATTTGTTAAAACCAGACCAACCTTACAAGAGATGCTAAAGGGAGCCCTTTGGACAGAGAAAGAACAACAACCAACAACTGACCATTAACACACAGGATGATAAAACCCAGAAACCAACCCAGTTATGGAAGTATCCAAAGTAAATAAGCCTACAAGATTGAAAACAGGGAACCAGAGACACCAACCAACATAATGAGGACAACTACAAACCAAAAAGAGGAAAAAAAAAAAAAAAAATCTGTGTCGTTAAAGAACTCCTAGATGGTAGGGAAGTCAAGACAACTACAAGATAGAATGGACTGTTCTACGCTTTAGAAGAAAACTATAAAATCACAGGCAACCTCAAAGAAAAATAATAAACCTTCACATCAAAATAAAAAAGAGGACCAGCATAGATATTCAACAAATACTAAAGCAATAGCAATGAAGGAAGTGATAACATGATTCATAAACAAAATGAGTTCAGCCTAGATTATATGGAACAAAGAAATCAACACAATGAAAAAGCACATGACAAAAATGACAGCAAAAATTCATATTTGCATATTTTTGACAGCAAAAATTCATACATTCATAGTTACATATCTGACAAGGGACTTATCTCTAAGATGGATGGAAGCTCCAACAACTCAACACCAAAAGAATTAACAATCCTGTTGAAAAATGGGCAGAAGACATGAACAGATATTTCACCAAGGAGGAATTTCAGGTGGTCAGCTAATACATGAAAAGTTGCTCACAATCATTGGCCATCAGAGAGATGTAAATCAAAACAACAATGAGATATACCATCTCACCCCAGCACTGATGGCAAAGTTCAATGAGACAACAAATAACAAATACTGGTGGGGATATGGAGAGATTGGGACTCTCATATACTGCTTGTGTGACTGTGAAGTGATACAACCACTGTGGAAAGCAATATGGCAATTTCTTAGAAAGCTGGAATTGGAGATACCATTTGACCCAGAAATCCCATTACTAGGTATATATCCTAGAGAGGTGAGAGCCAGTATAAGAACAGATACATGCATGCTTATGTTCATCACAGCACTATTTACAATAGCAAAAAGATGGAAACAACCTATATGCTCATCAGCGGAAGAGTGAATGACCAAACTATGGTACATACACATACTGGAATGCTATGCAGCACTAAAGAACAATGTAGAGTCTGCAAAACACCACATAATATGAATGAACTTGGAGGACATTATGCTGAGTGAAATAAGTCAATCACAGAAGGACAAATATAGCATTAGTTCCTTATTGTGGAGGGTCAAGGAAAAGTTTATATATGGAGAGAAAATTTCTATACTGGTTGCTAGGAGTGGGAGGGGAGGGGAAGGAACAGTGCAAAAAAAAAAAAAAAAAAGGCATTGACCCATGTCACTTTAGTTTTGTGTATTTCACGGTACATAAATTATATTTCAATAAAATACATTAAAAAAAAGATGCATTGATTATCATTGGTGATTGGAATGCAAATTTGGAAACAAATAAGAATCACAAGTAGTTGGAAAACATGGCTTTAGTGATAGAAATAATGCTGGAGATCTCATGATAGAATTTTGCAAGACCAATGACTTATTCATTGCAAATACCTTTTTTTTTCAACAACACAAACAGCAGCTATACATGTGGACTTCATCAGATAGAATACACAAGAATCAGATTGACTACATCTGTGGAAAGAGGCAAAGGAGAAGCTCTATATCTTTAGCCAAAACAAGGCCAGGAACTGACTGTGGAACAGACCGTCAGCTGCTCATATGCAAGTTCAAATTGAAACCAAAGACAATTAAAAGAAGTCCACAAGAGCCAAAAGATGACCTTGATTTATCTCTCTAGAATTTAGAGTCCATCTAAAGAATACATTTAATACATTGAACTCTAATGGCCAAAAACCAGAGGAATTGTGGGATGACATCAAGAACATCATCCATAAAGAAAGCAAAGGTCATTTAAAAGATAGGAAAGGAAGAAAATATGAAAGTGGATGTCAGAAGAGACTCTGAAACTTGCCCTTGAGCAAAGAGTAGCTAAAGCAAATGGAAGAAATGACAAGATAGAAGAGCTGAAAAGATTTCTAAGAGCAGCTTCAGAATAGAAAGCCAATTATTATAATGAAATGTAACCTGGAGTTAGAAATTCAAAAAGGAAGAACACATTCAGCATTTCACAAGCTCAAAGACTGAAGAAAAAATTAAGCCTCAAATTGCAATATTGAAAGATTCTGTGGGCAAAATATTGAATGATGCAGGAAACATTACAAAAAGATGGAAGAAGAGTTCTGGTAAGATGGCAGAATAGGCAGAAGGACTGCACAGATCCTCTTCAACAAAGAAAACAAGAACCATTTAATACAGTTACAGAAGATAGTCCTGGACCCCTGAGCCTTGAAGGGAAGAATATAGAAGTGGACTAAACTTCAACTAGCAGAAGAATTTGCATGAAAACACCAAAAAAGGAGACATATGGAGCTGCAGTCTGGCAGCAAACCTGATGGCACAGACAGCTTGGATATTGCTGAGGGGTGGTAGGACCTAAGAATTATCCTAAAAATCAGCTCTGCTAGCCAGTGACTGCACGAAGGACTGTTCTGGTGGCTGGGGAATAAAACAGGAAGCAGCAAAGAGGAAGGCAGTTTGAGCTGTGGACTTTTGTCTGTCGGGAGGGTGCAGCCATTTTGAATGTTTACAAGCAGCTTGACTATTTTGGATATTTAAAGTGACAGCATTTTCCCAGATTCCAGGGACTTAAAAACAGACTCCACTTGCCAGGAACCTGAAGAACATTCTGGACCTGGACTAGAAAGGTGCAACATTCCCCTTGTTACTCTTATAGCCTACACCCTCTTGGTGAATGCAGGTGCGGTCATCCCTTACTCCCATCCACTTTATGAGCTGGCAGGAATTCCATCCCAGTCTGTGTGCTAGGTCAGAGCCTGAGTGCCCTGCTCCACTCTGCCTTTTTTTTTTTTTTTAATGTTTTCTGTTTTTTATTTGTTTTTAAACTACTACTATTATTATTACTTTTGTATTTTTTACTATTATTCTCTATTCTTTCCCTCTCAGATTCTAGTTTTCATCTTTTTTTCTTTGCCCTCTTACAGGTTGCAATTTTTTTTTCTTGGTTAACCCCATTCATTGTTTTTCTTTTTGTATTTTTCCCATGTTTTTCTTCATTATTCTCTTTCTCTACCATTTTTCTCTTATTGCCCTCTCCACAGATATTGCAGGATTTTTCTTTTTTTGGTTACTCTTCCTATATTGTTATGTGGTATATTTTTTGTCTGTTTGCTTTTACTTTTTTGTTGGTTATTCAATTGTTATTTTTGTCTAATAGAGTGGAAGACAGCAACAGTCCCCATGTAACACAACTACACCCATGCCTCCCGCAACTTGACTTACTGACTGAGAGCAACCATTTCCTTCTCCAACAGGCCAACAATAAACAATCACCAAGAAGAGCCTGACCCACCCTTGGCTGCTGTTCACAAACAGTTAGTGGAGCTCTAAATATAACAACACCACGATATCTCAGAGACAACAGACCATCACAGTCCACACAAAGAAGCAAAACAAAGTGGTAGAAACAAGGGAGTAGTATACAGATTCAGATCATATCCCTGAGGAAGAAAAAGCATTGGAACACTCTGATAAAGAGTTCAAAAGATTTATATTTAGGTATCTTCAAAGGATTGAGAGGCAGACCAAGGAAAACACAGACACAATCCTAGAAGAATTTTGGAAAAAAATGTAAGAAAAAAATGACAAAATATATGAAACATTAGAAATGATTCTAATTCTACAGATAGAAATCCAGAAGATTAATACTAAATTGTCAGAAATAGATAACACATTGAAAGAGCAAAGGAGTAAAATTGATGCTATGGAAGACAGAATTAAAGAGATTGAAGACTAATACCTTAATACTTCTTTGGAAAGGGAACAATCAGAAAAAAAGATCAAAACAAAATGAAGAAAATCTAAGGTTCATGTGGGAAAGCATCAAAAGGAATAACATACATGTCATTGGAATTCCAGATCAGGAAGAGAAAAATAAAACCACTGAAAAATTGTCCAAGATTTATTGGAGGAGAACTTCCCTGATATGATGAAAAATGAGAATATATCCATTCAGGAACTCCAACAATCCCCTAAAAGGATAGACCCCAAAAGAAAATCACCAAGACATATCATCATCAAACCCATCAAAACCAAAGACAAAGACAGAATCCTGAAAGCAGCACAGGAAGAACAAAAAGTTACTTACAAAGGACAGCCAGTAAGAATAAGCTCTGCTCTCTCAGCAGAAACCATACAAATGAGAAGACAATGGGATAGTATATATAAAACCCTAAAAGAGAAAAATTTTCAACCAAGAATTATATACCCTCAAATATAATGGTGAAATTAGGAGATTTCCAGATAAGCAAAAACTAAGGGAATTTGTTAAAACCAGACCAAGCTTACAAGAGATACTAAAGGGAGTCCTTTGAACAGAGAACCAAAAA
>NW_006921981.1:549758-552018 GCF_000298275.1 Orycteropus afer afer | reverse complement strand
GCTAAACAATACAATCCACCAACCTAATTTTACAGACATCTACAGAGCATTTCACCCAATAACATCACATTGGACATTCTTTTCCAGTGCACATGGAACATTTTCCATGATAGATCATATGTTAGGCCATAAAGCAAGCCTTAATAAATTTAAAAACATTGAAATACTGCATAGCATCTTCTCAGATCATAATGCTACCAAATTAGAAATCAACAATAGGAAGATCAATGGAAAAAAGAATAAACACATGAAAACTGAACAACACCCTCCTTAAGGAAGACTGGGTAAGAGAAGAAATAAAAATTGAAATTCAAAAATTCCTTGAAAAGGTGTGAGGAATATACAAAATCACTATATCAAAAAGAACTGGTGGATCATCATCCATTTCAGGAGGTGCCATATGATCAAGAATCAATGGTACTGAAGGAAAAGTCCAAAGCTACATGGAAAGAATTGGCAAAGAACAAGACTCCAGGAATTTATGGAATACCCATTGAGATGTTTCAACAAATGGATTCTGTGCTAGAGGCACTCACTCAGCCATGCTGAAAGATATGGAAGAAAGCTACCTGGCTAACTGACTATAAGAGATCCATATTTGTACCCATTCCAAAGAAAGGTCATCCCACAGAATGTGGAAATTATTGAACAATATCATTAATATCACACACAAATAAAATCTTGCTGAAAATAATTTAAAAACTTTTGCAGCAGTATATTGACAGAAAACTTCCAGAACTGCAAACTGTATTCAGAAGAGGACATGAAATGAAGGATATCATTGATGATGTGAGATGCACCTCGGATGAAAGCAAAGAATACCAGAAAGATATTTAGTTGTGTTTTATTAGCTATACAAAACTGTTCAATTGTGTGGATCATAAAAAATTATGGATAAAATTGAGAAGAATGGGAATTCCAGAACACTTGATTGGGTTCCTCAGGAAACTGTACGTAGACCAGGAGGCTGTCATTCGAACAGAACAAGGGTATACTGCATGGTTGTGTCCTTTCACCTTACTTATTAAATCTATGCTGAACAAATAATCTGAAAAGCTGGACTATATAAGAAGAATGTGACATCAGGATTGGAGGAAGACTCATTAATAACTTGCAATATGCAGATGACACAACCTTGCTTGCTGAAATTGAGGGTGACTTGAAGCACTTACTGATGCAGATTAAAGAATATAGTCTGCAGTATGGATTACACTTCAGCATAAAGAAAACAAAAATCCTCATAACTGCACCAATAAGCAGCATCATGATAAATGGAGAAAAGATTGAAGTTGTCAAAGATTTCATATTACCCTGCTCCACAATCAACATCAATGGACGCAGCAGTCAGGAAGGACATGAGATGATGTATTGCACTGGACAAATCTTGTGCAAGTGTCCTCTTTCAAGTGCTGAAGAGCAAAGATATCTCTTCAAAGACTAGGATGGCCATAACCCAAGCCACAGTTTTCTCAATTGCCTCATATACTTGTGAAAGCTGACAATGAATAAGGAAGACTGAAGAAGATTTTATGCTTTTGAGTTGTAGTGTTGGCAAAGAATACTGGAAGTACCATGGACTTCCCAAAGAATGAACAGATCTGTCTTGGAAGAAGTGCACCTTTGAGACAAGATTGGTCAGACATCATTTAATTACTTTGGTCTTTTTGTCAGAAGGGATCATTCCCTGGAGAAGGATATCATGCTTCCTAAAGTGGAGGGTCAGCAAAAAAGGGGAAGGCCTTCAACAAGATGGACTGACACAATGGTTGTAACAATGGGCTCAGGTATAGTAAGTATTGTGAGACTGGTGCAGGACCAGGCAGTATTTCATTCTGTTGTAAACAAGGTTCCTGTGAGTTGAAGTTGACTTGACAGCACCTAACAACAACACCACTTCTGAGTTCACTTTTAATGCCTTATTTTTCTCTTGATTATGTGCACTTTATCATATCATCATACATTATCCTATGTCTAATCAATTTAATATTTAAGACTGAGACAGACTAGGAAGAAAGAAGAGACCATCCACTTCTTAAATAATTGGCCAGGGAAAACCTTATGAATAGTAAAGAAACATTGTTTGTTACATTACCGTGCAACTTTATGAATAGTCCAGTTAGGTTAGAAGGCTCTCAAAATAGAACTGGGAAAGAGCTGCATCATCTGAGTAAACCCAGCCTTACTCCTATGGATAAGGTAAAGCTTTAGAGACCTCCATTTGCTGATGTGGCACCACTCAAATTGAAGAGAAACAGCTGTA
>NW_006921981.1:539344-546551 GCF_000298275.1 Orycteropus afer afer | reverse complement strand
CTTTTGAGTTGTGGTGCTGGCAGAGAATGCTGAAAGTACCATGGACTGTTAAAAGAACTAACAGATCTGTCCTGGAGGAAGTGCACCTGAAATGCTCCTTGGAAGCGAAAATGGCCAGACTTTGTCTCACCTATTTTGGTCATGTTGTCAGAAGGGACCATTCCTTGGAAAAGGACGTCATGGTTGGTAGGGTGGAGGGTCGACGAAAGAGGGGGAGGCCTTCAAGGAAATGGATGGACACAGTGGTTGTGATGATGGGCTCAAGTATAGCAGGGATCGTGGAGCTGGTGCGGGATTGGGCATTGTTTCATTCTGCTGTGCATGGGGTCGCTATGAGTCGGAAATGACTTGACGGCACCTAACAACAACAACAAGATATTTTGGATTTTGCATTTTTTAGTACTAAGTTTTATTTTATTCCTTTAAAGAGTAATGTGTTTTGTCCTGATCGACAGTTGAGTTACTTCAAAGGCTCTATGGAAAAACCAAACCAAACAAAAAAAAACCTGTTTCAGAAACAATGTGGAGTATCTTTTAAGTATAATTGAGTCCTGAGTCTTACGTATAAGGTCTTTATTGAGTGTGTCACCCATTCAACAATGACTTGCCACCATAGCTGATAGGAGTTCAAACTACTCTAAGTCTGGCTAATTCTTCGGTGCTTTCTTTTTTTTTTTTTTTATGGTTTATGGGATTCTACCCTATGAATACATAGATTTAAATCCATTCAAAGAATCAAGTGGTTACCTAAACAGATTTTTTGAACCTGTTCTGGCATGTCTTCTAATATCCATGAATTCTAATTGCATCAAACTTTTCAAACTCTGCTTTCTCCCTATCTCCTCAACTCAGTGAAACCATGAACTTTTTTTTTTTTTATTGTTGTTGTTTGTTTTGTTTTGTTTTTCCCTTCCTTATGCTACTGTCCAGATAATTACAAGTTTCAGGGAGAAATACTAAATGAGTAATTAATGTGATTACTTAGGCTTTTCATTTTGTTGCTTTTCTTCTCTAATCCTGTGAAGCCCATGCACAATGTCTGGAATTAATTCTTTCTTATATTGTGCTCAGTTTTCTTGTTGCTTAAGTTGGGACAGTATTTCCAAACATTATCACTCACTAATTGCCAGAAATGGAAATCCCTACCTTGCATAAGATTCATAAATCACTTATCATTCTTCATTGGCCTTTTGTTTTTCACAATGTTTATATTTTTGTTTTGTAATTTTCTTTTTCATTCTTCCTATCCTTTGGTGTGTAAGATATTTATAATTTATTCATTTATGATCATTTCAGTTATGCTTAAGAAAGGAGAAAAAGATAAACAACATTTTAAATCACTCATTTGAACTAGAAGCCTCTGTGTCCTCCAATTTGTATTATAAGGACCTTCTCAAGTGAATGAATCTCTTCCTTTACCATTATCAAAGGGCATTTATCTTTTTCATTTGTTGTAATTCATTTTATCAGATTCTTTTTTGATGCTGTCATCAGTTACCACCAATGTAGTGGCTTAAAAAAATATTTTTCCTTTTAATAGTAGACCTCTCTTTAATTGTAAAAGTCAAAAATGTGAAATAAGTTTCACTGAACTAAAGACAAGGTGTTAGAAAGCTGGTTCCTTCTGAAGGCTCTGAGGGAAAAATCATTTCCTTGCCATTTTCAGTTTCTAGAAGTTGTCTGTATTTCTTGGTGTGTAGTCTCTCTGTCTTAAAAGCTCATCAGTCTGGTCTCTGTTTCCCTCATAACGTTCTCTTCTCCTATTCTGTAGTAGTATGTCCCTTTGTCCTCTTCTTAAAAAGACACCTGTGAGTACATCATTGAGGCCACCTGGAAATTGCAAAGAATCTCCTTATCTCATGATCCCTTATTTAATCACATCTATAATGTCTCTTTTGCCATAAAAGATAACATATTCACAGGGTCCTGGAATTAAGGTATGAACATCTTGGAGGAGAAAACATTTTTCAGCCAATTACAAGTGTGTGGCCAATCAACTAGAAGAGATACATATTTGTGTCCATTCTAAAGAAAGATAATCAAACAGAATGGAGAAATTATTGAACAATATCATTAATATCAGGAGCACTGGTGGCATAGTTCCTGAGGCATTTGACTGCTAACCAGAAAGCTGGTCATTAAATCCACCAGCCTCTCTTTGGAAAGAAGATGGAGCACTCTACTTCTGTAGTGATACCACCTTGGAAACCCAAGGATGGGTTGCTATGAATCAGATCCAACTCTATAGCAGTAAGTTTAGTATCACTAATATCCAGTCATATATCAGTGTTTAACTGCTCTTCATAAGGGTTTCAGTCATCATTTTTTTTTAGAAGTGGTCCTATCCTTCTTCCAAGTCTGTCTGAGTCTGAAAGCTCTGCTGAAACTTTTCCACCATGAATAACCCTGCTGTTATTTGAAATACCAGTGGCATAGCCTCCAGCCTCACAGCAATAAGCAAGCCACCACAGTAAGGCAAACTGATAGATAAGTGATAGAACCTGTACATAGACCAAGAAGCTGTTGTTTGAACAGAACAATAGGATACTGCATGGTTTAAAATCAGAAAGTGTGTATCTCGGAAAAATATTATTTTGCCATAATATTTCAACTGGTATGCTGAGCAAATAATCTGAGAAGCTGGACTATATGAAGAAGAATGCAGCATCAGGATTGGAGAAAAACTCATAACAACCTGCAATATGCAGATGATATGACCTTGCTTGCTGAAAGTGAAGATGATTTGAAGCACTTGCTGATGAAGACAGAATACTATATAGTCTTCAGTATGGATTACACTTCAGCATAAAGAAGGCAAAAATCCTCACAACTGGACTGATAAGCAACATCATGAGAAAAGATTGAAGTTGTCAAGGATTTCATTTTACTTGGATCCTAATCAACACCCATGGAAACAGCAGTCAAGAAATAAGATGTCATATTGGACTGGGCAAGTCTGCAAAAGACTTCTTTAAAACATTAAACAGCAAAGCTGTCATGTTGAAGACTAGGGTGTGCCTAACACAAGCCACAGCATTTTTAATAATCTAATCCACATGTGAAATCTGGGCAATGTATAAGGAAGACAGAAGAAGAGCCGATGCTTTCAAACTGTGGTGCTGGTCCAGGAGAATAAACAAATCTGTCCTTGAAGAGACACAGTGGGACTATTCCTTAGCATCAAGAATGGACAGACTTCATCTCACTTAATTTGGTCATGTTGTCAGAAAGGACCATTCTCTGAAGAAAGTTATTATTCTTGGTAAAGTAGAGGGTCAGCATAAAAAGGGAAGACCCTCAGTGAAATGGATTGAAACAGTGGCTGCAATGACGGTCTCAAAGCATAGGAAGGATGGTGAGGTGCAGGACCAGACAGTGCTTCTCTTGGTTGGGCATAGTGTTGCTATGAGTTGGAGCCAACTCAACAGCACCTAAAACCAACATCATTAGTATTGCATATTAATAAAATTTTGCTAAAGATAATTTAAAACATAGCTTGACATAGACAAGGAGTGAACAAAACTTCAAGCTGGATTCAAAGAGGACATGGATCTAGGGATATCATTGCTGATATGAAATGGATCTTAGCTGAAAGCAGAGTATACCAGAAAGGTGTTTACTTGTGTTTTATCAACTGTATGAATGTGTTCTACGGTGTAGATCATAACATATTATGCACAACATTGCAAAGAATGAGAATTACAAAAATTGTATTGTACTTATATGGAATGTGTACATGGATCAAGATGTAGTTATACAAATAGAACCAGGAGATATTGCCTGGCTTACCTTTGAAAGAAGTGTGTGGCAAGATTACATTCTTCCACCTTACTTATTCAATCTGTATATTGAACAAATAATCTGAGAAACTGAACTATATGAAAAAGAATATAGACTCATAAATGGAGGAAGAGTCATTGACAATCTGAGATATGTAGATAACACAACATTCCTTGCCAAAAATGAAGAGAACTTGAGGTACCTACTGATGAAGGTAAAAGACTACAGTCTTCAGTATGTATTTCACCTGAACAGCAAGTAAACAAAAATCCTCAAAACCTGAACAATAAACAACATCATGAAAAATAGCAAAGTAATCAAAAGTGTGAGGAATTTCATTTTTTTTTTTTTTTTGGATCTGCAATCAGTGCCCATGGAAGCAGCAGTCAAGAAATCAAAATGCATATTATGTTGGTTAAATCCGTTAGTAAAATATCTCCTTAGTTTTAAAAACCAAAGATGTTAATTTGATAACTATATGTGCCTAACCCAAGCCATGATATTTTCAATCACCATATATGCATGCAAAAGTTAGACAATGGAAAAGGAAGACTATAGGAGAATTAATGCATTTGAATTGTGGTGTGGATGAAGAATACTGAATATATAATGGATTACCAGAAGAAGGAACAAATCTTTCTTGGAGGAAGTAAAGGCAGAAATGTTCTTGAAATTCAGCCAGGATGGTGCTGTTTTGTCTCATTTACTTTGTACATGTCGTCAGGAGGGATCAAACTCTCAGAAAAGACATGGTGCTTGGTATAGTAGAAAATCAGTGAAAATGGGAGCTCTTCAGGAAACATACAGTTTTATTACACAAGGTCGCTTTGAGTCAGTGCCTACTGGAAGGCACCTAACAACAGCAATATCACATATGTAGTCCCGATTTCACTTTTTATGACATATTTAAAGTGTACATTGTCAAGAATTATTATTTAATGGCTAAAAGAAAGGAATTGTGCCTTAATTATTTTACTCCTGAACAAGACTAGCTTGCACATAAAAACTGTGAAATAAATTCATGACTAAGTATAAAACATTTGTATTTTGTTGTCTCTGTGTTGAAGCAAATGTTCATTATCATACTTTCATTATTTTATAAAATCAGTGGTAAGAAGACACATGAGTTATAACATAAAAAGCACAAGTTGTATTAGGAGACAAGAGTCTGTGATGATATCTTATATATTTCCCTGTGTGTGACTTTTGGCAATAACTTAAAATCATCATGCTTATGTTTATCATCTTTGAAAGTGGATATATGGATACTTATATCTTAGAGGTGAACATGCATTGCATTCTGAAAAGTCCTATAAAAAAAAATACTAACTCACTGCCATCAAGTTGATTCCAATTCATAGCAACCCCCTTTGTATTTCCTAGGTGGTAAATCTTTATGAAAGCAGTCTTCTTTCTGCTGGGTGGCTGATTGGTTTGAACTGCCAACCTGCTAGTTAGCAGTCAAATCCTTAGGCACTACGCCACGAGAGCTTCTAGAAAAGCTAAATAAAATATTCTGATTTCTGGCTTGTTTTTCCATATATATATATATATATATATATATATTTAATTTTATTCTCAACATAAACTTGAATAAATATTGAGTGTTGCACTTAGAAATAAATCACAAGAACTTAAATGTCCAAACTGATTTGGTGTATATCCATTGGCTGCTGTCAATGAAGCTCTCTGTTATGAAGCACTTGCTGCTCTTGGATAATCCGTTCATCAACATGAATTTGAACCAAGCCCCCCAAAATGCCCCCAAGGAAACAAAGATCAAGATCATTTTAGTTATTTTTAATGAGGAAAAACAAGGCTGAAGATATTTCAGATCATCTTTGGTTATATGCCTTTACAAACAAAATAGCTGAATCAGCGTTGCCTTTGCAACTCTAAGGGCATTCTCTCAAGTAGAAATCTGAAATCTCAAGTGAACTGTAGCTTTGATAACTTCAGAACTCATGAGGGAAAACTGAAATTCAAAATTCTTCATCATTGAGTGTTTGAAATGAAAGATATCATCATATAAGGAATGACGATTCAAAAATTCTGCAACTGTAAAGAGATTGATTAGCTACTCTCATATATTTTTTTTTAATTATGATTTGGGTGAAAATTTACAGAACAAATTCACTTTCCATACAGCAGTTCATATATACTTTATCTCATGACATTGACCACAGTTTACCACAATGCAACATCTCCCCTCCTACTTCCTCCCGATAGTTACCTCTTCCCACCATGCACTCCTGAACCCTGAGCCACCTCCCTGTGCATAAGCTGCCCTTCTTTCTCCCATGATTGTTCTCTCCAAGGAGTGTATTTACCTCAAGTAAATGTTCAACTCATATGCCTGTCTATTGTTTGGCTGGAAGCCACAGGTGTGGGTTCAATTCCAGACCTGAAGGGCAGCTAGGGGCCATAGTCTCAGCGGTTCCACCAGGCTCTATCAGACCAGCAAACCTTCCCCTCCCATTTTTTTTCCCAAATGATTTGTAGTTTTGTTCCACATTGTTCTCCCTCTTATCCAGGATCTCCTATATAGATCCTCTTCCAAGTGGTTGACAGTATTAACCGGGCACCATCTAGTTCTTCTGGTCTCATAGTCATATAGGCTGCAGATTGGATTGTGTAGCAGTTGCTAGGACTAATTGTTTCCATGAATTTTTGGTTTTCTTCATTCTTCCTTCCTTAGGACAAGGAGAGACCCATCGATGCATCTAGATGGCAGCTTGCAAGCTTTTTAAGATCCAGTCGCTACCCGCCAAAGTAGGAAGTAGAACAATGTTTTGTATAGTATGTTATGCCATTTGAGCTTGATGTCCTCTGAGACTATGGTCCCGAGCTCACAAGTTCAAATACTGGGTCCCTCTTGGTAGCTGGGTGTGACCAAACAGTGACTACAACCTTGCCCCTTGTCAGCTCCAGTATACACCTGGGAATTCAGATCACACACATAAACTCATATGACCATTGTCTGCCAACCCTATACATGTTCTTGGGTACACTCCCCACTTCATAGACATACCTAATAGTTCAGCCTGTCCACCCATCTATCCACCCATAAACCCATGTTTGCCTTCACTGACATCATACTATATGTGCAAAAGGGTTCATCTTCATTGTCTGTTTCTCCCATATAATTCTCTATGTCTTTCACTTCCTCAATGCCACCATATTGATCACTCACATTGGGTACATTGGCCTTCTCTTCACCCAAATCAATACTTATCTCTACCTATCTAACAGCATTCCCTCCCCTCTCCTCCCAACCCTGGTAACCAACAAAGAAATTTTCCTTCTACAGATAAACCTTTCCTTAACTTTTACAGTAACAGACTAATACAATATTTGTCCTTTTGTGACTGACTTATTTCACTCAGCATAATGTCCTCCAAGTTGATCCATGTTATGCAGTGTTTTG
>NW_006921981.1:515088-534434 GCF_000298275.1 Orycteropus afer afer | reverse complement strand
TGGATTTCTATCTGTAGATTTAGAATCATTTCAATTTTTCATTTATTTTGTCATTTTGTTCTTGTATTTTCTTCCAAAATTCTTCTAAGGTTTTTTTCTGTGTTTTCTTTTGTCTGTCTCTCAGTTCTTTTAAGACACCTGAACACAATTCTTTTGAATTCCTTATCAGAGAGTTCCAATGCTGTTTCTTCCTCAGGGATGTGTTCTGGGTCTGTATCTTACTCCCTTGTTTCTACCACTTAATCTTGCTTCTCTATGTGGTCTGTGATGGTCTGTTATCTCTGAGACATCATGGCATTGTTGTATTTAGATCTCTGTTAACTGTTTGTGAAGAGCAGGCAATGGTGATTTAGGCTCTTGTTGGTGGTTTTTTTATTCCACAGCCACCAGAGCAGTCCTCTGTGCAGTCCCGTGTTAGTAGGGCTGATTTTTAGGTTAATTCTTAGGTCCTACCAGCACTCAGGAATCTCCAAGCTGTCTGTGCTGTCAGGATATCTCAGGATTGCTGCCAGATCACAGCTCCTTAAGTCTCCTTTTTTGGTGTTTTCATGCAAATTCTTCTGCTTGTTGGGGTTTAGTCCACTTCTATATCTTTCCCTTCAAGGCTCAGGGATCCAGGATTATTTTCTCTGTCTGTGTCAATTTGTTCCCCTTTTCCTTGTTGAAGAGGGTCTGTGCAGTCTTTCTGCCTATTCTACCATCTTGGAATCTCTCAAAATGTACAATTCTTGAAACACTGATGAAGATGAAAGAGTACAGCTTTCAATATAGATTGCACTGAAACTTTAAGAAAAAAGAAATCTTACACTAGGCCCATAAACATCATATTAAATGGTAAAGACACCAAAGTTGTCAAGGATTTCATTCTACTTAGATTAACAATCAAAGCTTATGGAAGCATCAGTGAAGATATTAAATAATACTTACATTGGGAAAATCTTCTAAAAAAGAACTTTAAAATCTTAAAAAAAATAAATAAATAAGCAAAGGTTTAACTTGGATGATTAATATGCACCTGACCAAAACCATGGTATATTCAATCACCTCATATACGTGCAAAAGCTGAACAATGTAAAAGGAAGACTGATGAGATAGGCTTAAATTTAACCAAAAAGGGATTTTTATTAAACATAAACAAATATAATGATTCAAATTCAAATGAGAGATCTGCCACCATGAACTAGACACAAGAGACTAGCAGAATGCATTTAATTAAGACAGAATTGAAGGAACTTCAAGGAAAAGAAGTTGAGAAAAATTTTGGTTGGTTTTTCATTTAGTCTGGGTTCTCTGGAGAAGAAAAAAAAAACAGTGAAACATATATGTATGTATGTTGTTATGTGTCATCAACTTGGCTCCAACTCTAAGTACTCTAAGTACAATGGAATGAAACCCTTCCCAGTTCTGCACCATCCTTGCAATCCTTGGTATGCTTGAGCCCATCCTTGTAGCCACTGTATCAATCCACCTCATTGAGGATCTTCTCCTTTTTCACTGACCCTCTACTTTACCAAGCATTATATCCTTCTCTAGAGAATAGTCCCTTCTGAAAACATAACCAAAGTAGATTAGACAAGGTCTGGCCATTCTCACTTCTAAAGAGCATTCTAGGTGAACTTCTTCCAGGACAGATTTGTTCATTCTTCTGGCAGTCCATGGAATTTTCAGTGTTCTTTGCAAATACCACAATTCAAAGGCAAGAACTCTTCTTTAGTCTTCCTTGTTTGTCCTGCAGCTTCCACATGCATATGAGGTGATTGAAAAGACCATACCGTGGGTCAGGCATGCTTCAATCTTCAAAGTGACATCTTTGCCTCTTAACAGTTTAAAGAGGTCTGTTGAAGAAGATTTATCTAGTACAACATGACGTCTGATATCTGAGTGCTGCTTCCATAGATGTTGACTGTGGATCCAAGTAAAATGAAATTCCTGTCAACTTTAATTGTTTCGCTATTTATTATGATGTTGCTTACTGGTCTAGTTGTCAGGATTTTAGTTTTTTTCGTGTTGATGTAGTCTTTCATCTTCATTAGTAAGTGTTTCAAGTCATCTTCATTTTCAGCAAGAAAAGTTGTGTAAACTTCATATTGCAGGTTTTTAATGGTTCTTCCTCAAATCCTGACTCCACTGTTGTCTTTGTATATATATATATATATATATACACTCACTGTCATTGAGTCAATTCCTACTCTTAGCAACCCTCCTCACTGGGTTTCTAAGTCTGTAAATTTTTATGGAAGTAGTTTGCCTCACTCTTCTCCCACAAAAGCATCTGGCAGTTTGAACTGCCAACCTTCTGTTTAGGAGCTAAATGCCTTACCCACTATGTCACCAGAGTTCCTTCCTATACATGTATACACACACACACACACACACTCTCTCTCTCTCTCTTTCTCTCTTCCTGTCATTGAGTCATTTCCTGCTCTTAGCAACCCCCACTGAGTTTTCAATTCTGTAAATTTTTACGGAAGTAGATTGCCTCACCCTTTTCCCACAAAGCTGCTGGTAATTTGAACTGCCAGCCTTCTAGTTAGGAGCTAAATACCATACTTACTATGCCACCAGAGCTCTTTCTTCTACATGCATACATATATATATATATATATATTATACTCATCACCATTGATATATTTCAAGGTAATGCTTACACTGTTGTAGAGGTTGGAAGTCCCAATTCCATGGATCAAACCTCAGACTTCTCCTGACATGTGTAACTTCTGGAGCTGATGAACTCAGGCTGCAGAGGCTAATGAATCTCAGGATTGGCAAGCAACACAATAGGCCTCTGGCTCAAGTTCAAAGAACTGGAGGTCAGATTATGACCAACCATGTTCAGGGTCCAGATCTAGCAAAAACCCAGAACGATTTGTCAGAACATCCACATCCCCGTGTGTGATAGTTGAAGATGTGTCAACTTGGCTGGACTCCAGTTGTGAGTGGTGGTTCCCATGATGGATCACATGACTGCGTTCTAAGCGGCCGGTCGGCCTAGGGGAGTTTCCCCAGGGGTGTGGCCTACCTGCAATACTATCCCAGGGACAAACTGGAAGAACGGCATTCCGGACTATGTACTTCCTGGAGCGAGCAGCTCGCTGCTCGCCCTGGAGGTTTTCGGATTCGTTCTTTGTTGGGAACAGCGACCAGCGCACTGCGTGTCAGCTTGATTCTCTCGGCTTTACTGTGCTTACGGGAACCAGACGACTCCGGGCCCCATCTCTCTCCAGAGACGAACTTTGTGACTTGAACTCCTCTGCCGTGCGTGCGAAAGCCAGACGGCCCTGGGCCCCATCCCCCTCCAGAGACGAACTTTTCAGTTTGAACTTGTTGGCTTCTACACGCTTGTGAGCCATTTATCTAAGATAAATTTCTCTCTCTCTCTCTCTCTCTCTCTCTCTCTCTCTCTCTCTATATATATATATATACTTTGCTGGTTTTTGTGTTTCTCTAGAGAACCCAATCCAACACACCGTGGAAGCTCCCTTTCAAGTGATTGGCTGCTCATAGTAGATCTCATCGTGGGGGATGAGTAAATAACAACTTCCAAACCACTGAGAATCATGACTTAGCCAAGTACACACATAATCTTAATCATAATAATCCACCCCTTGTCAATTTGATACCAGTACACATATTCTTAGCCCATATATAGTCTTTAAATAAAAATAATTATAAAGTGATACTTTTGCCTACCAAGACATAACGAAGACACATGCAACTAATAATGCACTAGCCACAACTACATGTTATAGTTCATAAGTGAAAAAATGAAATTATTTGATGTACACATACAAGGATGAAATATTCATAACAATTAACATTCCTTGTTTCTACAACTGGTCACATAGTTATAGCTGGTATTTAGAACTATTTTCTTGCACTATCCATTATATATTCCTTTGGCCCTCAACAAGCACCTTGGGAAGTTATGGCTCTATGGCTAATATGGTGACTCAAACCTTCATTCCTGAAGGATCAGGGCCATTGGTAGTGATATCAGAATTAGGTTGCAGTAGGTTTATATTGATTTTAATCATAGGACAGGTAGTATTAAGGAATTTCCTGTATTCTAGACATACTCTACCACCAGTTGTTGTTGTTGTTGTTGTTATGTGCCGTCGAGTCAAACCCGACTCATAGGTAATATCAATTTTCTTCCCACTTGGAAATGAAGATCAGTCAAACCAGTCAGTAATATAAATTCCTTCTTTTACTGTTGATCCAGTGGCAGTAGGAGCCTGAAGTGGTTGGATGGAATTCTGAACTTCCAGTTCTATGACATTAATATTGTGTCTCCAGGTGGGAGCATTCCTGCCTTTGGAACTAAGCCCTTCAGACCAGCAAAGCATAGTGTTGCAGTATTAGGAAGAAATTTTACTAGTGGATAACCAGGGGCTAATGTTGAGTTCTCCCATTCCCATTTCCATCACATGATTCTTGGATCCACGAATCCAGCTATTGGAAAAAGAGTGGAATATACTGGATGCTGGTTTACAAAAAAGACAGTCTTTTAGAGAACATTGTCCCAACACTTCATGGTACCTAGCTGGTACCATAATTTTGTTTTTAAAAGGCCATTCCATCATTCTATCAATCCAGCTGCTTCAGGATGATAAACCCAGTGCATTACATGAACATGGGCAGACTGCCATACCTTATTTGGTGTAGAGTGAATCCTTTGATTAGAGACAGCACTGTAAGAGATACCAGGATGGTGGATAAGGCATTATTTAAGTCCATGTATGGGAGTTTTTGCAATAGCATTTCATGCAAGGAAGGCAAATATGTACTCAGAATAATTGTCCATTCCAGTGAGAAAAATAAAAACAAAAAAAAAACTTCCTTTTCCATGATAGAAGTGGTCTAATATAATCAACTTCCCACCAGGTTGCTGGATGATTGTCCCAAGGAATGGTTCCATATTAGCTACTCAGAGATGGTCTTTGCTACTGTTAAACTGGGAACTCAGTAGTAACTATAGTCAAGTCAACCTTGGTGAATATCCACAAATAACCTCCATCCTTACCACCATAATACTTTGTGCATGAGTCCTTTGGGCAATGACAGGAATTTCTGGGAAAGAAGATGACCGGTTTTCACAGAACATGTCATACTTTGCACTTGATTGTTAAAATCCTCCTCTGCTGATGTCACTGTTCTGTGGAAATTCACATGAGACACAAATATCTTCACTTCTTTGACTCATTCATAGTGGTCTATCCACATACCTATTCTCCATAACCCTTTGTCAATAATTTGCCAGCCATGTTCCTTCAAAGTCCCTGCTCATCCAGCCAAACCATAAGTCACAGCCCATGAATCATTACACAATCACACATCTGGCTATTTCTCCTTTCAAGCAAAGTGCACACCCAGGTGCACTGCTACAAGTTCTGCCCATTGACAGGATTTTTCTTCATTCCTGTCCTTCAGGGAGGTCTTAGAAAGGGGCTGCAATGTTGTTGCTGTCCATTTTCAAGTGGTTGCTGCATATCATGAAGAACCATGTGTAAATCAAGCATGTGTTTTCTCTTCCTCAGCCAACTTATCATAGGGAACGCCCCATGAGGACATAGATACACTGGAAGAAGGAAGGAAATGTGGCAGAAATTGAGACCATAATCATTTGGATCACTTCATCATGTAACTTACTTTTGCCTTCAGGTCTTACTCAAACCTGAACTCGTATATACCACTTCTATTTAATGATGGCATGCTGCTATGCACATCCAACTTTATGACTCTGTGGGTCAGAAAATACACAGTTCATGATGGCCAGTTCAGGCTGCATGGTGACTAGAAGTCCATGGTTAGACATTCACTTTTTACTAGGCCCAGTAATATGGCAAAAGCTGTTTCTCAAAAGGAGCTTCTTTATCCTTAGAAGATGGCTGAGCTTTGCTCTAAAGGCCTACGGCTCTGCACTGTGATTCACCATTAGGGTCTGCAAAACAGACTACCAACAGCATCTCTGTCTGCTATTGACATTTCAAGCAACAATGGATCAGCCAGATCATATGACACAAGTGGTAGAATAGCTTGCATGGCAGTCTGAACCTGTTGCAGAGCTTCTCTTATTCTAGGCGTCACTCAAAAGTAGCAGCTTTTATAGTAACTTGATTAAGGCCAGAGTAGTGTACAATATGAAGGATATGTTTCTTCCAAATTCCAAAGAGGCCCACGAGGCACTGTGCCTCTTTTTTAGGTGTGGTAGATGCCTGATGCAATAACTTATCTTTCACTTCAAAAGGAATTTATCACCATGGCTCATACCACTGGACCACTTGAAAATTAATTCATTGTGGTAGAAAATGCTTGCATTTTTATTGGGTTAATTTTTCATCATTTAGCATACAAGTACCTTACGGATAAGTCTAGAGTTATGGATACTTCTTCATTACGAGGTCCAATCAGCATAATGTCATCAATATAATGAACCAGTGTAATGTTTAGTGGAAATAAAGGAGATCAAAGTACCTGCAAACTAAATTATGACATAGTGCTGGACAATTGATATACCTTTGATGTAGGACAGAAAAGGCCTATTGTTGGCCTTGCCCGCTGAAGATAAACTGCTTCTGGGTATCCTTCAAAAGTGCAATTGAGAAAAAGGCATTGGCCAAATCAATAGCTGCTCACCAGGTACCAGGAGATGTATTAATTTGCTCAAGCAATGAAATCACATCTGGAACAGCAATTACAAATGGGGTCACCACCTGGCTAAGTTTATGACAATCCACACTCATTTTCCAAGATTCATTCATTTTTTGAACAGGCTAAATTGACTAGTTAAATGGGGATGTGGTGTGAATAAAACCCCCTGCATCATTCAAATTCTTGATCATAACACTACTCTCTGCAAACCCTCCAGGAATGCAGTATTGCTTTTGGTTTACTATTTTTCTAGGTGGGGAAATTCTAATGGCTTCCATTTGGATTTTCAGGGATCCAATGTGGAAGTTCTACCAGTTACTGAGTATGTCTTTTCCAATTATACATTCTGAAACTAGGGAAATCACTACAGAATGGATTTGAGACCTAACAAGAACCTGAGCTAAGATTCTATTAATAACTTGACCTTCATATGCCCCTACTCTTACTGGTGGGACACAGAGATGTTCTGTGTCTCCTGGAATTAGTGTCAATTAGAGTCTGTGTCCAGCGATCTCCAAAATATCTGACAATTTCCTTTCCCCAGTGAACAGTCACTCCTATAAATAAGCATAGATCCCTTTGGAGAAGGCTAGGAGAAAGATAGTATTTTTTGGCAGTGTACTGGGATCCTTCAAGAGGATTCAGCCTCTCCTTCATCAGAGTGAAAACTTTTTCAAGTCTAGGAATTGATTGGTAGACTATGACTTTCTATTCTGGTGATTTGAGTTAGACTGCCATTCACTTGACTTAGAATTCTTCTGCACATACAGAACGAGCAAATATTCAGTAGATTTCCTATCTGTTTCACTTCTAGGGACACAATGCCTAAGTAGCCAGCACCATAAGTCCATATGAGTCAGATTATTCTGATTACTACTTTGACTTGGCTGTCCATTATGATAACTATGTCCATTTTTATCTTTGTAATTGGCATTTAATTGGGACAAAGGTTTTACTATTGACTTGAGAAAATGGTGACTATATGGGTGGCAGGGGAAGAAATGAATGATGTCGCCCTCCATAATTTACTTGCATAGTTAGTGGTCTTAGGGTCTGTCAGTATACTGAAGATTCCCCAAAATTCCAGGAAAAAACATTATTAATCCTGTTAACAATGAAACAGATCATGTTAAGAATTGTATTCAACCTTGTTTTCATTTTTCAATGTTTGTTTTACCTACACTGTTGTTCATACATATGCCTGAACTTGGGCATTTTCAAGTATTTTGACAATCTGTTCTCTAAGCTGCTTTGAAGTGATCACATCAAGCAATGGATGAAGATGGCAAGCAGACTACATGTGCAGCACAATATCCGTAAATAAACTCTCAGATACATCTTATCAGCCTAGGGCATCTCTGACATCCAGTCTTAATTCTCTTCTAATTTCTCCGGAATATTGGAAAACTAATCTACTATTAATAATTTATAAAATATGAAATAATTTAAATTCTATTACTAATAAGCTTACTGGTGAATTAATAGCTGATTAATAGTAGTAAACCAATAATAATTATCAATGAGTGATTTCTGTTTTAGAATCTCTAGGCATAATATAATCATACCAAGCAAGAAAATTCCACAGATGACTTACATGCATATCATATATCTCCCATATTGTTAATAGGAAAAGGATTCTTGCAAAAGGCACACAGACCCTTGCATGTTGTTGTTGTTGTTAGGTGCCATCGAGTCTGTTCCCACTCATGTGTACAACAGAACGAAATACTGTTTGTTCCTGCACCAGCCTCAGAATCCTTGCTATACCTGAGCCTGTCACGGCAGCCACTGTGTCAATCCATCTCATTGAAAATCTTCCTTTTTCAATGACTTTCCACTTTCCCAAGCACGATATACCTCTCCAGGTAACAGTCCTTTCTGACACCATGACTAAAGTAGGAGACACAAGTCAGGCAATTCCCCCTTCCAAGAAGCATTCAGCTGCACTTCCTCCAGGACAGATTTGTTAGCTCTTCTGGCAACCCATGGTACTTTCAGTATTCTTCCTCAACACCGCAACTCAAAACCATCAACTCTTCTGTCTTCCTGATTCATTGTCTAGCTTTCACATGAATATGAAGTGATTGAAAAGTCCATGGCTTGGATTAGGTGCACCATAGTCTTCAAAGAGACATCTTTGCTTTGCTCTTCCACACTTTAAAGAGATCTTTTGCAGCAGATTGCCCAATGCAATATGTCATCTGATTTCTTAACTGCTGTTTCTATTAATGTTGATTATGGAACCAAGCAGTATGAAATCCTTGACAACTTCAATCTTTTCTCTATTTAACGTGATTCTACCTATTGGTCTAGTTGTGAGAATTTTCATTTTCTTGGTAGTGTAGTACCTAAGGCATTTGACTGCTAACCAGAAGGCTGGCAATTCAAATCCACAAGGCACTTATTGGAAGGAAGATTGCGTAACCTACTTCTATAGAGTTACCACCTCAGAAACCCAAGGAAGGGTTGTTATGAATCAAATTGACTTGACTGCAGTAAATTTGGTTTTGGTTTGGTTATGCTGAGGTGTAATCCATACTGTAGGCTGTATGTAGTCTTTAATATTCATCAGTAAGTGTTCAAGTCATCTTCACTTTTGGCAAGCAAGGTTGTGTTGTCTGTGTATTGCAAGTTGTTAATGAGTCTTCTTCCAATCCTGATGCAGCATTCTTCTTCCTACAATCCAGCTACTGGGATTATTTGGTCAGCATACAGATTGAATGAGTATGGCTGAAGGATACAACCATGACAGACTCCCTTCTTGATTTTAAACCATGCAGTATCCCATTGTTCTGTTTGAATGAAAGCCTCCTGGTCTATGTACAGGTTCTTCAAGAGCACAGTTAAGTGTTCTGGAATTCCCATTCTTCATAAAGTTCTCCATAATTTGTTAGGATCCACAAAATTTAATGCTTTTGCATAGTCAATAAAACACAAGTAAACATCTTTCTGGTATTCTTTGTTTTCAGCCAAGATCCATCTGACATCAACAATGATATCTTTCATTCCAGGTTCTCTTCTGAATCCAGGTTGCATTTGTGGAAGTTCCCTGGCAATATACTGCTGCAACCGTTTTTGAGTTATCTTCAGCCAGATCTCACTTGCATGTGATATTAATGATATTGCTTGATAATGCCCACATTCTGTGGGATCACCTTTCTTTGGAATGAGTACAGATATAGATCTCTTCCAGTCAGTTGACCAAATTTTTTGGCATAAACAAGTATGAGCTTCCAGCACAGCATCCATCTGTTGAAACATCTCAATGAATATTCCATCAATTCCTGGAGCCTTGGTTTTTGCCAATTCCTTCCATGCAGCTGTGACTTATTGTTTCAATACCATTGGATCTTGATCAAATGCCATATCCTGAAATGGATGAACATCTGCCAATTATTTTTGGTACAGTGACTTTATGTGTTCCTTCCATCTTCTTTTGATGTTTCCTGCATCATTCAATATTCTGCCCATGGAATCTTTCAATATTGAAACTCAAGGCTTGAATTTTTTCTTCAGTTCTTTCAGCCTGTGAAATGCTGAGCAAGTTCTTCTCTTTTGGTTTTTTAATGCTAGATCTTTGCACATTTCATTATAGTAATTGACTGTCTTTTCAAGTTGCTCTTTGAAATCTGTTCAGCTCTTTTATCTTGTCATTTCTTCTGTTTGCTTTAGCTACTCTCCATTCAAGAGTAAGTTTTAGAGTCTTTTCTGACATCCATTTTGTTTTTTAATTCCTCTCCTGTCTTCTAAATGAAGTTTTCTTTCTTCATGGATGATGTTCTTGATGTCATCCCACAATTCCTCTGTTTTTCGGTCATTGGTGTTCAGTGCATCAAATCTGTTCTTTAGATGGTCTCTAAGCTCAGGTGTGATTAAATCAAGGTAATATTTTGGCTCTCATGGGCTTGTTTTAATATTCCTCAGCTCAGTTGATGGTCAGTTCCATAGTTAGCTCTTGGACTTGTTTTGGCTGAAGATATTGGGCTTCTCCATTGTCTCTTGTGACAGGTGTAGTCAATCTGATTGCTGTGCATTCCATCTGATTAAGTCCGTGTGTATAGCTGCAGTTTATGTTGCTGGAAAAAGGTATTTGCAATTAATAAGTCATCGGTCTTGCAAAATTTTATCATGCGATCTCCAGCAATATTTCTATCAGCAAGGCCATATTTTCTAACTGCTATTGATTCTTCTTTGTTTCCAACTTCTGCATTCATCATCAGTGATGATCAACACATCTTGATTGCATGTTTGGTCAATTTCAGACTAGAAGTTGGTAAAAATTTTCATTTTCCTCATGTTTGGCTTTAGCAGTTGGTACATGAATTTGAATGTTGTTGTTGTTGTTATTTGCCATCGAGTCGGCCCCGACTCATAGCGACCCCTCCTTGGGTTTCCGAGGCAATATCACTACGGAAGTAGGAATGCCCAACCTTCCTTCCGAGGAGTGGCTGTTTTCCTTGTAGGAATATGGATATCACTGACAGCATTGTCCTTCAGGATAGATCTTGAAACATTCTTTGTGAGGATGAATGCCATGCAATGATTCAATCTGTCATTCCTGGTATAGTAGAGTAGAGCATATGGTTGTCAGATTCAGAGTCACCAAAACCAGTGCATTTCAGTTCACTAATGCCCAGGATAGCAAACTTTATGCATTCCATTTCATTTTTAACAAGTTCCAATTTTCTTGTTTCATATTTCATTCATTCCATGTTCTGATTACTAATGGATGTTTGCAGCTGTTTCTTCCCATTTTGAGTTGTGGCACATCAGCAAATGGAGGTCCCAAAAGTTTTACTCCATCCATGCCATTAAGGTTGACTCTACTTTGAGGTGGCAGCTCTTCCCCAGTCATATTCTGAGTGACTCTGACCTGAGAGGCTCATGTTCTGGCAGTATATTGGGTAATATATTAGGGCTATTCATATCGTTTGCCAGTAATGTATCAAGACAGTTTTTCACTGCTATTCATAAGGTTTTCACTGGCCAAATCTTTGAGAAGTTAATGGTCCCTTCATTTTTCCAAGTCTACCTTAGTATGGAAATCTGCTGAAACCTGTGCAACACGGGTGACCCTGCTGGTATTTGAAATACCAGTACCATAGCCTCCAGCCTCACAGCAACCTGCAAGCCACCACAGTATGACAAAAATGACAGATGAGTGGTGGAGGCCCTTGCATACCTTCTGTAAAATATTTTGAGTTTATTGTTCCATAAAGAAGAAAATTATGTTGTTGGTACTTTCAGTGGATTCTCATGCATCATTCAGGAAAATTTCATTTTACTTTAAAAACTTTGGCAAACCTTGGATATTTGTAAGGCAAATGGATTTTATTACTATGAAGTCTAAATTGCTAACATCTTTTAGTTTTGAATGTTTTAGTCTTGAATGTCTAAATAAGTGTAGGAAATTGTAATAGCGATGATTTGGCAGATGAAATAACATTCCTTTTTTATGGAAAAGTTGAGTTATACTGTTCATAGTATAAGTTCCCAAGATACTTTGGGACATGCTATGATGGACTGGTTGTGTAAAATATGAAGATGCAACCACAGAGACAATAGCTTTATATAGGACAAAAAAAATGTAACAAGGAAGGAAATGGGATGTATTTGTTACATCTTTTGATTAAAAACATTTTCAGAAATAGCTGGCATTTAAGTCATCATTTTATCACTTCTCTTTAGTAGAATTGTCTAAGTTTGCTATCAGCAGTTTTCCTTCGCTATAAATGAAATACAATTTTAACCTCTTTTGTTACTTTATTTCATTCTTTCTCTGAGATGGTGCTGAAAATTTAATAAGGGAGATTTGTTGATTTTAATTTTAATTTATGGAAATGACTAAGCTTAACAACAAGTGATAAAAAGAATCTTCTAAGTTTAGTCTTTTCAAAAATATTTGTATGTTATGGACAGTCTGTGATATACCTAATAAAAATAAGAAGTTGCAATGAATGTTGGATTTACACTTAAAAACTATCTCTTGGTGAAGCATCTTATTCAAAAAATTACAATTTTTAATAAGTAACTATTATTTTATTCAAATGTTTAATGTAATTTTTGTTGCATATTTTGAGAAAAAAATTAATTCAGCACATAGCTATTTATTGAAAAAATGTAAATGAAGGGAAATATAAGCATTTATATTTATTAAATTTTATTTATTAACTTATTTTATCCAAATTTCATTGCTTTCCCATTGTTAATATTACCTTAGTTAGTATTCAATTATTATTTAAAATGTAAATCATAAAAATATATTATGAAAATTCAAAGAGTTTAAGACATATGAAATCCAGCAGCATTTTAACATAACTGTCTCAGAAGACTTGTTATTTTTCAAAATGTCAAATATAATTAGTGACAACTTTATATTTTTTTACACAGGCAGGAAAAATGTTAAAAGCATCATTATTTCTGCAGAATTCTAACTCATTATTATAAATATCAGTGATGAAACGTTATTATCTTAAGTTTTCAGTTTTAATGAGTATGTAGTCATATACAACAAAAAAATCATTGCATGTGCATACATCGCAGAGCAGTTCATAGGTTTAATTAAGACTAGTTTTAAAAGGATATAAATTAGTGAGATTAAATGCAAACAGATGGAGTTCTATTCCTTAGTTTACTAGCAGATATATTACTTTGTAAATGATATTATCTTCAGAAAATTCACTTGAGAGAGAAAAAAAAGCATTATTAAATAGCATGTTGGAAAATTTAAGGAAGAATATGATGCATCTTTTTAATCTTCATGAATGTTCTAGTCATGTCTGTAAGAAAGAAACAGGAAATACAGCAACAAATATTCTCTTAAAATGGATGGAATAGGAACACATTCTATTTTGGTTTTCCTCATCTAGGAAAAAAATGATCAAAATCTAATCATGTTCAATGAGAGATTTGATATTTCCTGATAATTATGTTATAGGAAGCAAAGACATATATAATGTGATTGGAGAGCAAAGGATTACTTTGTGCATAAATTCTCTAATCAGAGGTAAGGTTATGGACTGATATTGCCAAAATTTGATTAGACTCAGGATCCATGTACTAGAAATCAGTGTCTTCTTGGCTTTTGCATTTCTCCTCTGGAGTAATTAATTCTTCAGAGACCTCATCTCTAACAGGAGGTTTATCAATATTACATCCTCTCCCAAGCACAAAGACAGCAAGAAATTAGAACAGATTTGTAGGTCAAAACTTACAAGGATTGGAGTTCCTGCAGCTGAATGACTTGGAAAACAGAAAGGGGAAAAATAACTGTAATAATGAAGCTGAAACAACTGTCATGTTGATGCACACAAGAAGGATCAAACTGGTCCTGGGATTTTACTGCTCATTGCACCCTCCCACATGCAATCTAGTCACATTAGGATAAGTCCAAATAGGGCCTTACACTTAAAATTGTTTCAAAGTGGCTATAGAAGAAGGAAGTACAACAGTAATCAGATTTAATCAAGTAAAAAACAAAAACAACAAACAGAAACACACATTCATAAATATTGAGCCACTTCAAAGCAGGAAAAATTACATAGGGCACTTTATCATGTGCTCTTGTAACTAGACGAGTAGCAATGTTTTTTTCTCTCCTTATTTAAAATTTATGTCATTTCAATGAGTGATATATAGCTTTTAGTCGCTTTGGTGGCTATTCTGGTTACCTCGTGCTGCTTGGACAAGAATATACCACAAATGGGATCATTTTAACAAACAGGAGTTTATTCTCTTACAGTTTGGAGGCTTTAAGTCAGAGTTCAAAATGTCAGGCTCTAGAAGCTGTGTGAAAGCCGCTCAGGCTTGGGCTTCAGCTCTGCCTCTTGTTCCCGGTCCACTGAAACTAGAGGCATGTCTTAACTCAAGCAGCTACTGGCTGCTGAGGCTAACAAGCCCAAGGCTGACAAATAAAGTGGCACAGTCCCGATGTTACCAAACCACATGACAGGCCATTAATTCAAATCCATTGTAAGTCTCAAGGTCGGCAGAGCATGTTTGGCTGATGAACAACGACATGGCTAAATGCAGGGTCCAAGCATGCCATAAGCTAGAGACTATTCTGAAGGCTTCTCCTTATATACAGGAAGCAGACCACATCCCTAAGGCAGCTACTCAGCTGCTCACAGTAGATTCCAGTCTCATCATGGGGAATACTAACTACATCCAGCTGCCCAGTAGCCAAGTTGATATACAAACTGAACTACTACAGTCGCATAGTGGTTAAGTCATTTGACCATTAATTAAAAGGTCAGTAGTTTGAACACACCAGCTGATCTGTGCAAGAAAGATGGGGCATAAAGATTTATACACTTGGAAACGTAATGGAGGTAGGTATATGTGAGAACCAACTTGATGGCAGTGAGTTTTTTTGTTTGTTTGTTTTGTTTATTAGCATTTATTATACCTTTACTACTAGCCAGGCAAAATGTTACACATTTAATTTGCATTATCTCTTCCAGCCTCACAACAACCCTATGATAGAGATATTGCTATCATTGCCATTTCATAAATAAGCATACTTAGGTTTAGATCAATAATTTGCCTACGATCAGAGCTCTTGGAAGAACTAGACTGTTAATTAGTTAACCACTGCCTATCAGTTTCAATCTTGTCATTATAGAGGAAGTTATTTAATCTTGGTAACAATTTACTGTCACCAACTTTTTATACTTCACTGTTTACTTCACCAATACCTTTTGATTACTTTCTTTCACTTATTACCTTTGATAGCTGTCCTATTCCATCCCATTCTGTTTCTTTCTATTTTTCCTAGATCTTCCTTACTGCCCTCTCTAATATCCTCTACTCATCCACGGTTCAGCTTTGCCAACTACCTTTCACCTTACCTGTTCTTATTTGAGTTGTCAGACTAGTAAGATCTTTATTACAAAGCTTCTCTGGCCATTTGAATTTCAGCTCAAATGTGACTTGCTAAAAGATACTTTCTTTGAGCCTTGAATTTACATTAGGTCTCCAGGTATCTATTACATTAGCATATTTTATTTTCTCCACAAGATTTATTACTATCTGAAATCACTTTGTTTTTTCCAGCTTAGTTATTAACATGTAAGTTCTATGAGATCATTTTAACCTAGAGACCAGGATGACTCATGATACATACTAGTAAATTAATAACTAATATAGGATAAATACACACTGTGTTGGCTCAAACACTGAGCTTGCAGGTGCTGGAGGTTAAATAATATTCTTTCGATCATGAATGAAATTAGTAAATATGCCTGTAAACAAATATATACTCTTTTTGATGATTTCAAGAATTTGGTCCTTTATTTTGTGAGTACTTGTTTATGTTCTGTTTCTTTTTAAGAGTGCAGTTGAGTCAGTTTTCGTCTTAATATAAGTGTAAAAACTTTTAACTCTCAAGAGAAAATAATCGGAAGTTCTTCAAGGCAGTTGCTGCACCATTTGGGAAAAATAACCTAAGTTAAACAGGATATGAAGTGGAAATTTTATAAGTTTCTCCTTAAGTTCATTTCATTGGAACTCAACTCTTAATAGCCCCAAAGTGCCATTATATCCTTTAGTGCTGCAGGCAAAATGTGCTTCTTCTGGACATCCTTTGGAAGATAGTTACAAACTTGCATACAGAGAAATGCAGTTTTAGGGAGAAACAGCACATTATATGATTTAATTTACTTTTCCTCTCTGAAAATGATGTGACTACCTCATTCTTCTAAGTAGTTTATATAATGCTATAGGTATCTCTATGGAAGTAGATTGCCCAGTCTTACTTCTGAGGAGTGTCTGGTGGGTTTGAACCGCCAGCCTTCTGGTTAACAGTCAAATACCTTTGGCACTTCGCCACCAGAGCTCCTTATAGGTATTTAGTGAGTATGTCTTCCCAAGATATTGCATCAAGTACTTCAATTGTTATCACAATGGTTGCATTTAGCCCCATCACTTATGGAATTCATTTTCTCTCTGATTTGTCTGGGGCAGCACTCAGCACCTTTTTCTTCATCTGTAAGGAATTTTTGACAGAAGAGATAAATTTAAAAGTACTGGTTATTTACATGTACTCTCATGTAGAAGATTATGCTTATAGAATGGAATGGCTTGGTTTGTATGTCCAAGAAATCTTGTGGAGAGAATCCATCTCCACACATTCTGAAGTATAAGCCTGTAATTTTTAGTAGTATTTATATTAACATATACCTTTTAACTTTGTTTATTAGAAAAAGTATATATGTTCATTGTAGAGAATTTAGTGATTGAAAACTAAATTGTATAAATCAAAAATAACAGAAAATTGCAATTTTTAATATTTTTAGTATATTTTCTAATAATAAAATATATTTTATAGATGTTTTTATGGATTGAATTGTATCCCCCCTAAATATGTGATTAATTCCTAACCCCTGTTTGAGTGGATGTAATACTGTTTGGAAATAGGATTTTTCTTTTGTTACATTAATGACACTATAGCAGCTTAGGACTGATTCTAAATCTAAACTTTTTAAGTCACAAAAAGAGCAGAATAGACACACACACACATAGAGACGATGCTATATGAAGACTGTTAAGGAACCAAGGAACCCTAAGGCTATCAAAGGAAGGAATATACATGGCTGAGACATTGGTTTGATCTTTTAGCCTCCAGAACTGTGAGGAAATAAGTTTCTGTTTTTAAAGCCTTCCACTTGTGATATTTCTGTTGAAGAAGAATTAGAAAACTAAGAAAGTTATGTTATATATGTATATACACACATACATATATGTAATATCCATGACCCACTCCCCACCTATCTCTCTAAGTCCAGTTTGGCAAAAACTGCACTCCAAATTGATGCAGGAGATAATACAGGGCTCTCTCTCACCCAGGCTCCAGGTTGAGGACTACAGTGTCATTATAGGAGGAAATAAGTATTTCTCATTATACTTCCCAGCTACTTGTTAGAGTCTATTCCTGGTAAATGTAGACAAGAGGTTGTTGTTGTTGTTGTTGTTATGTGCCATCAAGTTGGACCTGACTCATAGTGACCCCTCCTTGGGTTTCTGAGGCAGTATTACTACGGAAGTAGATTGCCCAGTCTTCCCTCTGAAGAGTGGCTGATGGGTTTGAACCATCAGCCTTCTGGTTAGCAGTCAAGTGTCTTAAGCACTACGCTACCAGAGTCAGACAAGAGGTTAAGGGATCCATTTTTCCATCTTGCCCCAACTTGTGCTCTCTGGTGCAGTATTCTGAGAATACTTTGGAACTGATCTCCATCATGTCAGCTCATTTATGGGGCAGAATTTCCAGGCTAGAAGAGGCAAACTCAGAAGAGCAGAGGCCACCCACCCAGTACTCAACTCCTAATGTAGGGATATAATTTATAAAGGAGAATTTCACTGTCTGCACCCTTAGCTACAGAGCTTTGTCTGAGAGACGTTGCTCAAAAGGAGAGACAGACCTTGAACTAGAGAGGTCCAAAGCTGTTCTGAGGGGAGTTGGCTTTATTTCAAAGAGTATGAGGAAGTTCACGACTAAGAGCACACTCAAAGGCAATAGAGGTTTTGGTGGAAAGCAATTAAGAGGAGACTAGTAGCTTTGTTAAATATATAATCTCAATCATAGGCCAATTATTTTATTAGAGAAACAAGAAAAGCTAAGAGCCATTCTCAGTCAGAATAAACCTCAAACTTTAACATGGCAAAAGAGTGAGACTTAAATGGATCAGTCTGTGGAGCAATTTATGCCTGAGATCATTGTTGAAAACAATTGAGCGATCAGTCAACAATTAGTGGAGCTTAACAACAGAGTGTTGTCTGGGAAAGAGACTGTCAAAGAGAATCAACTCATTATGGGAAAATAGAACACATTGAAATAATCCAACCAGTCTCTAAACACATGTTGTTGTTGTTATGTGCCATTGAGTCGGACCAACTCATAGCGACCCCCTCTTGAGTTTCCAAGGCAGTATCACCAAGTAGATTGCTCAACCTTCCTTCTGAGGAGTGGCTGGTGGGTTCGAACTGCCAGCCCTCTGGTTAGCAGTCAAGAGCCTTAGGCACTATGCTACCAGAGCTCACAAATAACGATAAGCCATGAGGAGGTAGAGCAGTATTGAGTTGCCAGATGATGAGAAGGTCAATTAGAATGATGAGCCAAATTGAGAGTAACAATAAAGCATTCATTCACTCACCATGGCAATGCAGGAGTCTCTGGATGATACAAATCATTAACTCATTTACTCAACTGCCAACCAAAAGGTTGGAAGTTTTAGTCAAGCCAGAGGTATCTTGGAAGAAAGGTCTTAGATCTACTCCTGAAAAATCGGCCACTGGAAACTGTACAGAGCATAGCTTTACTCTGAAACACATGGCGTGGCTGTGAGTTGGGACTGACTTCACAGCAAATGATTTTTTGTTTTTTTAAATGACAATGCAAAGAAGAAGTGTAGGGTCTCACTCTTCCATTTCTTCCCACAGAATGATTCTGGTCAAGGATCGAGTGAAAGCAGTGCACACAAAGGAAAACATCTCATTTCCAAGGAGTCTTGATTTAAGGACTGCTGGTGGCATAGTGCCTAAGGCATTTGATTGCTAACCAGAATGCTGGTAGTTCAAACCCACCAGCCACTCCTCAGAAGGAAGATGGGGCAATCTACTTCCATAGTGATACTGCCTTGGAAACCCATGGAAGGGTCACTATGAGACAGATCTGACTCGACAGCAGTGCACTTGGTGCA
>NW_006921981.1:513565-514499 GCF_000298275.1 Orycteropus afer afer | reverse complement strand
CTCAGAGAACTAAAGGACATCATTTGTATAAAGCTAAAATAAGGTATGATTATGACTTATAAAGACCATCACTAAGAGATAACATTAGTGAAAATAAGGAAATGTAGATTTTGAAGTCAAAAAGTGCAATAATAGAAGTATAAAATTCTCTAGAGGAGCTCAGCAAATTTTAATTCACAGAAAAATATTAGCAAATTTTAAGACAGATTTATAGAGAGACTATACAATGTCGAGAAAGGAGAAAATGAAGAAAGAATAAACAAAGTTTTAGGGAAATGTGAACATCTTTGAGTATTAACACATGCATTATGGGAATGCCAAAAGAAAAAAGAAAGTAGAAAAGAACATAAGAAATAATGGCTGAAAACTGCCTAAATTTGATGAAAAATTGTAAACTACACATCCAAAGAGTCTAACAAACTCCAAGTTAGAGTATATAGTCTGGTAATTTCTCAAAAATTTAAGCATACAAATATTATTTGATCGAGCAATTTCAGTCCTAGTTAGAGCCCAAAGAAAAAAGAAATTTTAAGTCCACATGAAAACGTGTACATGGAAGTTCATAGTAGCATTCACATAATACCTAGAATGTGACTACAGTATAAATATCCATCAATTGATGAATGGATAAACAAAACTTGGTATACTTACACAATGGAATATCATTCAATAATGAAAAGGAATAAAGACAGTGAAATCTCAAATAATTTTTTTTAATGAAAAATTTCCGTAATTAAAGAATACAAGTTTCAGGATTGAAAAGATGCAGAGAAGTGCTACAATAAGAAATGAAAAAAATAAATGGCAGCAGGAAAGAACACCCAGTCACCTTATAATAAAATTCAGAACACCAGGGATAAATGAGAAATTACAAAAAGCTTTCAAAGTGTGAGATATGTTATGTACTCATGTTCTGGGCTCAAGAGGGAGTGAA
>NW_006921981.1:511683-512895 GCF_000298275.1 Orycteropus afer afer | reverse complement strand
TTTTTTCTTTTTCTTTTTGTCTTTCTCTTGATTTCTGTTTTCCTTTTTTCCCATTTATTTATTTTCTTTTTGAGATTGTTGGTCTTTGTTATTGCTGATTGTGCTTTTTATTCTCTCTCTCTCTCTCTTTTTTTTTCTTTTGGTGTGGCTTATTATTTATTTATTTAGTTAGTTCCACCTAGTGGGAGACATCAAACGTGCCCATATGTTCCAACCACATCTGCACCTCTCCAGGCCCACACACTGGACAAGGGACATCACTTGATTTTGGACCAACTGATCAAAAATAGATGGCAGACAATACCAGCCCAAGTCTCTCTCAACTGCTGTACATGAAAAGCGAATGGAGATCAGTGCACACATTTTCATTCTCTGTCACACACACCAAGAGACAAGTGGTGAATACCTAAGTGCTGTCAAACTAGAGAATAGAGTAGCATGTCAGCCCTTCTCACTTGAATATATTTAAAAAAAAAACCTGGGCAAATAAGAGACAAATAAAATCAAAAGGAAAATTGTTGACGATTTCTTAGAAGAGAACTTCCCTAAAATGATATGCATTCAAGAAGTTAAATGAACCCCAAACTGGAGAGATCTCAAAAGAAAATCCTCAAGACATATCACAATGAAACTTTACAAAGACAAAGACAAAGAATCTTGAAAGCAGTACAGGAAAAACAATACCTACAAAAGGCAACCAATAAGACTAAGCTCTGATTTCTCAGCAGAAACCATACAGGCAAGAAGGCATTGGGATGATATATATAAAACCTCAAAAGAAAAAAAAAAATTACCAACCAAGAATTATATACCCAGCAAAATTGTTCCTCAAATATGGAGGATATTTCCAGATAAATAGAAATTAAGGGAATTTGCAACAAAGCAGACCAACCTTACAAGAGATATTAAAGGTAGTCCTTCAGACAGAGAACCAGTAACAGCCGACAATAATCTGTGACTAACACATGACGATATCATCCAGAAACCAACCCAGATGTAGAAGTGTCCAGAGTAAAATAAAGTTACAAGATGGAAAACATTGAACCAGATATGTTAATTTATAAATGAAGAAAACTACAAAGCAAAAAAATGGAATAAATAGTGCAGTTATAGAACTTCCATGTGGAAAAGAAGTCAAAATGATTTTGAGATAAAATGGACTTCTAATGGACATTTAAACTTTTTCAGAAAAGAATAAATAACAGGGTAATT
>NW_006921981.1:509062-511173 GCF_000298275.1 Orycteropus afer afer | reverse complement strand
AAGATGAAATGATGTAAGCAGACAAAAATAAACTTCACAGAATATTAAACATTTTTAAGAAAATAAACATATTCAATGTATACTACTACATTGCTCACTTGTGGACAAAAATAACATTGTCATGATATAAACACTGTATATTGGTTTATCAAAAATTGTGTTAATGAAGGAGGTGAAAAAGAGGAAATTTATTTTTATTCATTTAATTTTTATTGTAATTTTGGTGAAAATTTACAGAGCAAATTCACTTTCCATACAGCAGTTCACATACACTCTGTCTCATGACATTGATCACAATTTACCACAATGCAACAGCTCCTCTCCCACTTCCTCCCCATAGTTACCTCTTCCCTATGTCCATTCCTCTATGCACTCCTGCCCCTGAGCTGTCTCCCTGTGCAAAAAGAGGTAATTTCTTATTTCTCCTATTAGGAATTCAATATTTTTTTTCCAATAAAAATAAAAAAGAATAATACATAAAGAAAAATTATTTATAATATAAAACTAACAGATTTGAATTGTCTATGGAATTGAGAAAGGAAAATGGGAAAATTGGGACTTAGGATTGTTATTTTATAATAATAAATACTAATATTACCACTAATCATAGTAATTAATAGCACTAGACTCAACAGCAGTGAGAGAGTTTGAGAGAGTGGAAGTAATAGTATAAATCTTGTAAAAATATTTGCCTTTTAAAATTGTGTATATAAGAAAAAAGAAAAAGAGAGCTTATCTTTAGGAAGTAAGCGTGCATGTATGTAAAACATGGCTTTACTACTGAGAGAGGAAAATATCTAAATGCCTAACAAGAAAGTATCAGTGAAAACAGTGTTATATATAAAGAAATATTCTTCACTATTAATATAACATTGTAAAGTAATATTTAATGACATGAAAAATCTTTATTGTATATTGTTAAGGAAACATAAAATGGATTATAAAACACTGATATCAATGATAGTTAACATTTGTTGATTTCATTTGCTAGGCACTGTAAAATTGATAAATGCTACACATGCATTTTTCTCACTAAATCTCTGTGAGAGTCTCTGACATGAATAATGCTCTATTCTTCTTTATATAGTCCAGCTTCTTGGATTATTTGCTGAGCACACAGTTTGAATAAGAATGATGAAAGACACAACCTGATGCAGGTATGATTTTAAACCATGCAGTATCCCCTTGTTCTGTTCAAGTGACAAGTCTCTTGGTCTATATTCCTCGTGAGCACAATTAAATGTTCTGGAATTCTCATTCTTCACAATGTTATCTATAATTTGTTATGATCCACACAGTTGAATGCCTTTGCATTTTCAATAAAACATAGGCATTGTATTCTTTGCTTTCAGACAAGGTACATCTGACATCAGCAATGATATCCCTTGTTCCATGTCCTCTTCTGAATCCAGCTTGCATTTCTGGAAGTTGCCTGTCAATATACTGCTGCAACTGTTTTTGAATTATCTTCAGTTAGATTTTAATTGTGTGTGATAACAATGATATGGTTCGATAATTTCCACATTCTGTTGGATAACCTTTCTTTGGAATGGCCATAAATATGGATCTCTTTTAGTCAGTTGGCCAGGTAGCTCTCTTTCAAATTTCTTGACATAAACAAGTGAACACATCCAATGCTGCATTCATTTGTTGAAGCATCTCAGTACATAGTCTGTCAGTTCCTGGAGACTTGTTTTTCTCAAATTCTTTCAGTGCAGCTTGGACTACTTCCTTAAATATCATTGGTTCTTGATCATATTCTACCTCCTGAAATGGTTGAACATTGACCAATTCTTTTTGGTACAGTGACTCTGTATTTCCTCCATCTTGTGTTGATGCTTCAGGAATCGTTCAATATTTTGCTATTAGAATCTTCAATGTTGCAACCCAAGGCTTGAATTTTTTCTTTAGTTCATTCAGCTTGAGAGATGTTGATCATGTTCTTCCCATTTGATTTCCCATCTCCAGGTCATTATATTGCTTAACTTTTTCCTCTCAAGATGGCCATTGAAATCTCTGTTCAGATCTTTTACTTCATTATTTACTCCATTCACTTCAGCTACTCTCTGTTCACAAGTTTCAGAGTTTTTTCCAACATCCATTTTGGTCTT
>NW_006921981.1:488098-508767 GCF_000298275.1 Orycteropus afer afer | reverse complement strand
ATCATCTCTATCCTAGGAGTTCTGGTAGCATAGTGCCTAAGGCACTTTACTGCTAACCAGAAGACTGGTGGTTCAACCTTATCACCCACTCCTTGGAAGGAAGGTTGGGCAATCTACTTCCATAGTGATACTACCTCGGCAACCCGAGGAGGGGTCTGTATGTATCAGTCCCAACTTGATGGCACATAACAACAACATCATCTCTATCTACCAAACCAAAAAAAAAACAAAAAAAAACAAAAAAAAAACCTGCTATCAGGTAGGTTCTGACTCATAGGACCCACATTGTTTTTCTAAGGCTGTAAATCTTTAAGGAAGTAGATAGCCTCACTTTCCTCCCACCAAGCAGCTGGTGAGTTTGTACTGCTGATCATCTGGTTATCATGCAAGTGCTTTAGCCACTATGCCACCAGATCTCCTTGTCTCTATGCAAAGATATAGTCAGTTAGATTTCTGTGTACTCCATCTAGTGAGGTCCATGTGTCCATTTAAATGGTTTTTTAAAGTATTTGTGATGAATAATTCTTTGGCCGTGCAAAGTTCTATCATGGGATCTCCAGTGTCATGTCTATCACCAATGTGATATTTTCCAACTACCGATGCTCCTTCCTTGTTTCCAACTTTCACATTCCAATCACCAATAATTATCAATACATCTTACAGTAATAGCATAATTATTTTCTTATAGCACTTGTTCAGGAAGTTAGGTCGAGTGAAACTGAATTAAGTAGAAAAGACAGATTATATTTCTATAATCATAGAAATATGCAAAGCTAGCCTAAGAATACACATATGTAGAGATTTTTATTTTATGTAACAATGGATCATGAGAAATCTATGCTGTTTTTGCTATTCTTTCCCTAGCACATAGTTGTTGTTGTTGTTGTTATGTGCCATTGTGTTGGATCCGACTCATAGTGACCCATCTTTGGGTTTCTGAGATGGTATCACTATGGAAGTAGATTGCCTCATCTTCCTTCCAAGGAGTGGCTGGTGGGTTTGAACCGCCAGCCTTCTGGTTAGCAGTCAAGTGTCTTAGGCACTATGCTACCAGAGGCACATGGTAGGTATTCAATAATTAACATTTTTCAGTAGAAATTTTAGTGTTTAAAAAGTGTGACACCACAATGTGCTTATTTTTTTTTTCTTTCTTCAATTCTGTGTAAATAAGGACTATGAGTGAGGGCTTTAGATTATAAATTTTTCTGGTGTATCAGAAAATTACCTAAACAGCTATTGTGTAACTCTCCATAATAAAGTATTTTAAGATTTGTGTGTGTGTTTACTGACTGCAGTATACATTTTGATAGAATAAAAAGAGGTAAATCTGAAAAATAAATGATTCTACACAATAGTTGCTTATTATAGAAGAATTTCATTTAATATAAATATTTGATTTTTCATTCCCCCTGTAAGCACTTGCCAGAAATATTCTTCATTAAGTTTATATTGAATCATCACTGGATATAATAGTAAAAATAAGTGAGTTATAACTGGAATTTTTATTATTGATTTTCAGCACAATGTAATCTTTGTGCAGTTTATATCCCAAGTGGGATTTCTAACTATAGTATACCAGAAATCAAGCTTCATAAAATGGTGTTACACTTTAATGATAGTAACATATCCCATGCAGAGACTGGTGTAGAAGTTGATATTAAGCATAAATAATAGCTTGATATATAAGACCACACTTACTGAATATGTAGTGTAAAATATTACAAAACTAGCTTTCAACTATTCATTTTAATACCAAGATATTAGCTACTTATTCTGTCACATAATTCTAAAACAGAAATAATAAGGTATGCCAAACTAGAGCAACCATATTTTATCATTCTGACAAGAAATAATGGTGAATTAAAAATATCCTCTCTTTCTCAAATAAACCTCACATAGTTTGCATTACCAGAGATTAAATGAGAAGTAACTACAGGAACATTTTCAATTTAACAGTGAAGAATTTTGATATTCTAAATGCTTAAGTTAATTAAAAATGAAAAGCAATGCTCCATAAGTTATAATGTTATTCTAACACAACATAATTTGTGAAATATGATTAAATAGAAAAGACTGCACATTATTAATTGATACAAAGGTAGATGATTCATAACCATATAATGAAGCATTAATAAGCACATGGTACCTGAATAAATGTCATGATTGTCAATTGTTCTACCCATGCTAGTATATGATTGATTCAAGTGATTTGGATTTTCATACATTTTGGGCATTTTGAATCAAGACTTGTCTCTATTATTGGGAAGAACAGTAAGACATGGAATGTTCTAGTGTCATTTTGTGCAAAACATATTTTGGATCAAGTGCAACAGCATAGAGAGAACTTCCCACTTACAGTCTGATTTGAAAACAAGTTTAAAATGGAAGTATGAGTGGGGATTGTGTTGGAGTTGTTCAGAAGGGGTAAGCAAGCCAAGAGAGATATATATGAAAGGACTTGAACCACAACACTTTTGAACTTGAATAGTTTCTTAATGTTCTAATTTAGGGATATATGGAAGAAAATGAATTCATAAAAATACACAATGATTTTACCATTCAATGAATATTTTAAATTTGAAGGATATATATTACAATATATTCAATGTGGTTCTAGACATTATTGAACAATATTATGAAGTACTACATAGATGTAAATATAGTGGGCATGTCAGTGTTGGGATATGACTAATTTTTCTTTCATTATTACCATTTTCACTACTTTCTGAATGTTTTAAGTGATAACTCTGATTATCTTTTATAATCTTGAAAAAAACTGTCTTTTAAAAAATATTATTCAAGTATCAAATCAGTTTTACTTTAATCATTTTGTTTTATATCAGTGTTGTCAAAAAATATCCTGCGTTTGCTGTGCTCTGATTTTATTTTATTTATTTGGTTTTCATTTACAAATATCAAGCATTTACAGATCCTTCTGTCATCTTTTTTCCCAAAAATTTGAGTAACTTGAAAACGAATTTAGAAATCTTTCCCTACTCTGTTGAAAATTATGATAAGTATCAATTACATTTCTGATTTTAAAGGGAGCAGAAATTTAGACTTATGTAATATTCGCTTGTGTTTAGCCTGCTACCATATCAGTTTCTATTTTAGTATTAAACACACCAGGCAATCACTATGCAATCTTTACTGCAGAGTAGAATTTGCTGTAATTTACTTTATTTTGTGAATTGATTGTGGGGAATGGGACAAAAACTTTACTCTCTTCTGGTAAAAAAAAAAAAAAAAGGGAAAAAAAGAGAAACTCATTGCCATTGAGTCAACTTGACCCATAGCGACCGACCCTTCTTTGCGTTTCTGAGGGAGTATCTCTATGGAAATAGATTGCCCAATCTTCCTTCCAAGGAGTGGCTGGTGGGTTTGAACCACCAGACTTCTGGTTAGTAGTCAAATAATATATGGCTCTTTTAGCCCAATCAGACCTCTGGTGGCACAGTGCCTAAGGGATTTGAGCGGTAACCAGAAAGCTGGCAGTTCAAACCCACCAGCCACTCCATGGAAGGAAGATTGGGAAATCTACTTCCTTAAAGATTTACCACCTCTGAAATGCAAAGAGGATCACTATGCATTGGAATTGACTCAATGGCAGTGAGGTTGCCTTTTTTTTTTTTTTTTTTAAGTCCAATCACCTTTTGAGACAGGAAGCAGGGAAAAAGTGGGGACTACAGAGCCACGGGCTCCAGGTAAGGGGAAGAAGGGGAAGAAGGGGAGGTTTTGAACAGCTAAAGGAGACAAAATTGTCTGTCAGTTTCTAGTACTGTGGTGGCTTGTGTGTTGCTGTGAGGCTTAAGACTATGCCACCGGTGTTTCAAATGCCAGCAGGGTTGCACATTGTGCACAGGTTTCAATGCAGCTTACAGACTGAGACAGACTAGGAAGAAAGAAGAGGCGATTCACTTCTCAAAGAATTGGCCAGGGAAATACTTATGAATAGCAGAGAAACACTGATACATCACTAGGCAACATTATGAACAGCCTAGAAACATTGTCTGATATAGTGCAGGCAGATGAGCCCCATAGGTCAGAAGGCACTCAAAGTATGACTGGGAAAGAAATGCCTCATTACAGTAGAATCAACCTTAATGATATGGATAAAATAAGCTTTCAGGACCTCCATTTGCTGATGGGACATGACTCAAATTGAGGAGAAACAGCTACAAACATCCATTAACAATCAGAACATGGAATATACAAAGTGTGAATCTAAGAAAATTGGGAGTTGTCAAAAATGAAATGGAACACATAAAGATTGGTATCCTAGGCATGAGTGAGCTGATATGGACTGGTTTTGGATATTTTGAATAAGACATATGATCTATTATGCTGGGAATGACAATTTGAAGAGGAATGGTGTGACATTCATCGTCATAAAGGATGTTTCAAAATCTATCCTGAAGTACAATGCAATCAGTGATAGGATAATATCCATACACCTCCAAAAAATAAAAAATAAAATAAAACAGTTAATGTTACTTTTATTTAAATTTATTAACTTCTGCAGTCTAAAATTGACTGAACATGCAATCAAGATGTGTTGATTATCACTGGTGACTGGAATGTAAGAGTTGGAAACAAAGAAGACTCACCGATAGTTGGAAAATGTGGCCTTGGTGACAGAAATAATGCTGGAGATCACATGATAAAACTTTGCAAGACCAATGACCTATTCACTGCAAATACCTTTTTTCAACAACACAAACAACAGTTATACACATGAACTTTGCCAGATGGAGTATATAGGAATCAAACTGACTACAACTGTGGCAAGAGGAGATGAAGAAGCTCAATATCTTCAGCCCAAATAAGGCCAGGAGCTGATTGTGGATCAGACCATCAACTGCTCTTATGCAAGTCCAACTTGAAGTTGAAGACAATTAAAACAAGTGCACAAGAGTCACAATATCACCTTGAATGTATCCCTCCTGAATTTAGAGACCATCTAAAGAATAGATTTGATGCATTAAACACCAATGATAGAACACCAGAAGAATTATGGGATGACATCAAGACCATCACCCATAAAGAAAGCAAGAGGTAATTAAAAAGAAGAGAAAGGAAGAAAAGACCAAAATGGATGTCGGAAGAGACTCTAAAACTTGCCCTTGAGCAAAGAGTAGCTAAAGAAGGTGGAAGAATGACAAGATAAAAGAGCTCAGCAGAAAATTTCAAAAAGCAACTAGAGCAGACAAAGCCAATTACTATAATGAAATTAATGAAGACCTGGAGTTAGAAAATCAAAAGGGAAGAACATGCTTGGCATTTCTCAAGCTGAAAGAACTGAGGAAAAAAAATAAGCCTCAAGTTGCAATATTGAAAGATTGAAAGATTTATGGGCAAAATATTGAATGATGCAGGAAGCACCAAAAGAAGACAAAAGGAATACACAGAGTCACTGTACCAAAAAGACCTGAGTGATCATCCATTGCAGGACGTGGCTTATGATCAAGAACCAATGGTACTGAGAGAAGAAGTCGAAGCTTCACTGAAAGAATTGGTAAAGAACAAGGTTCCAGGATTTGATGGAATACCCACTGAGATGTTTCAACAAATGTATGCCGTGATGGAGACAATCACCCGGCTATACCAGGAGATTTGCAATACAACTACCTATACAACTGACTGAAAGAGATCCATATTTGTACCCGTTCCAAAGAAAGGTGATCCTGGAGAATGTGGAAATTATTGAACAATATCATTAATATCACATGCAAGTAAAATCTTACCAAAGATAATTCAAAATGGTGCAGCAGTATATTGACAGAGAACTTCCAGATATGCAAGCTGGATTCAGAAGAGGATGTGGAATGAGGGATATCATTGCTGCTGTCAGATGGTTCTTGGCTGAGATCAAAGAATTCCAGAAAGATGTGTAGTTGCATTTTATTGACTATGCAAAAGCATCTGATTGTGTGGATCATAACAAATTATGACTAACATTGAGAGAATGTGAATTCTGGGACACTTAATTGTACTCATGAGGAAATTGTACATAGACCAGGTGGCAGTCATTTGAACAGAACAAGGGAACACTGCATGGTTCAAAATAAAGAGGGGAGTGTGTCAGAGTTGTATACTTTCACCACACTTATTCAATCCATATGCTGACCAAATAATCTGAGAAGCTGGACTATATGAAGAATGTGGCATCGGGATTGGAGGAAAAATCATGAACAGTCTGTGATGTGCTGACGTCACAACTTTGCTTGCTGAAAGTGAGGATGACTTGAAGCACTTACTGATGACGATTGAAGAATACAGTCTGCAGTATGGATTACATCTCAATATAAAGAAAACAAGAATCCTCACAGCTGGATCTATAAGCAGCATCACGATAAATGGAGAAAAGTTTGAAGTTGTCAAAGCCTTCACATTGTTTGGTTCTACAATCAATGCCAATGGAAGCAACAGTCAGGATATCAGATGATGTATAACACTGGACAAATCAGCTGCAAAGGACCTCTTTCAAGTGCTGAAGAGCAAAGATGTCTCCTTGTGGACCAAGGTGCACCTGACACAAGCCATGGTATTTTTAATCACCTCATATGTATGCGAGAGCTGGGCAATGATTAAGGAAGCCCAAAGAAGTGTTGATGCTTTTGAGTTGTGGTGCTGATAAAGAATGTTTAAAGTGTCATGAACTGCTAAAAGATCTAACAAACCTGTACTGGAAGAACTGTAGCCGGAATGCTCCCTGGAAGCGAGAATGACCAGACTTTGTCTCACTTACTTTGGTCATGTTGTCAGAAGGGATCATTCCCTGCAGAAGGATGTCATGCTTGGTAAGGTGCAGGGTCAATGAAAGAGAGGATGGCCCTTAATGAGATATTTTGACACTTTGGCTGTGGCAATGGGCTCAAGTATAGCAAGGATTGTGGAGCTGGTGCAGGACCAGGCAGTGTTTCATTTTGCTATGCATAGGGTCATTATGAGTTGGAAATGACTTGATGGCACTTGACAACAACAATCACCTTTTGCCAGATTGATGGATCAGATGTGTGTATAAGTGTCTTCCATCTTTCTTTCAGATCATTTCTCACAAATCATCTAGCTGAACTGGGTAAGGGATCTCCGTGAGATCAAATGGCCACTATATATCCTCTCTTCTTCACTTCCTTGGTAAATTTCTCTTGCTGGTTGACAGGGGGATTTAAATCTCAGGACTTCCTTTTTCCAAAGCAAGCTACCCTCCTAGATTTCAATTGATTTGGGCAATTGCCTGTACTACAGATTGATGGCCACCACTCATCTCTCATTTTGAAAACATTCATGTCTTGAATTGCAATATTGAAGTATTCTATGGACAAAATTTGAATGATGCAGGAAGCAATAAAAGAAGATGGAAAGAATACACCAAGTCACTATATCAAAAAGAATTGGTTGACATTCACCCCTTTCAGAAGGCAGCATATGATCAAGAACCAATGACACCGAATGGAGAAGTCCAAACTACACTGAAGGAATTGTTGAAATACAGCCATCCAGAAAAAGACAGAATACTCACTGAGATGTTTTAACAAATGGATATAGACCTGAAAGCCCTCACTTGCTTATGCCAAGAAATTTGGAAAAGAGCTACCTAGGCAACTGACTATGAGATCCATATTTTTGGCTGTTCCAAAGAAAAGGTGATCTAACAGAATGTGGATTATGAAATAATATTAATATCAGATGTAAGTAAAATTTTGATGAAGATTAAGTAGTAGCAATATATTGATAGGGAACTTTCAGAAATTCAAACTGGATTCAGAAGAGGGCATGGAATGAGGGATATCATTGCTTATGTCAGATGGATCTTGGCTGAAAGCAAAGATTACCAGAAAGATGTTTATCTGTTTTTTCTTGACTATGGAAAGACAAACGACCTTAACAACATGTGATATGCAGAGGACACACCATTGTTTACTGAAAGTGAAGATGACTTGAAGCACTTACTGATAAAGATCAAAGACCACAGTCTTCATTATAGCTTACACTTCAACATAAAGAAAACAAAAATCCTCACAACTGGACCAATAGGCAGCATCACAATAAATGGAAAAAAGATTGAAGTTGTCAAGGGCTTCATTTTACTTGGATCCTCAAGATCCACAATCAACATCCAGGGAAGCAGTAGTCAAGAAATCAGATGTCATATTGCTCTGGAAAAATCTACTGCAAGGGACCTCTTTAAAGTGTTAAAGAAAAAGATACCACTTTCAAGACTAAGATGTGCCTCACCCAAACCATGGTATGTGCAATTACTTCATATGCGTATGAAAGCTGGATAATGAATAAGGAAGATGACAGAAGAATTAATGCCTTTAAATTGTGGTGTTGGCAAAGAATACTGAAAATATAGACTGCCAGAATAATGAACAAATCTGTCTTGGAAGAAATACAGCCAGAATGATCCTTAGAAATGAGAATGGCCAAACTTCGTTCTATCATTTTGTCATAAGGGACCAGTCTCTAGAGAAGGATATCATGCTTGGCACAGTGGAGGGTTAATGAAATGAGATGGATTGACATGTGACTGAAACGATGGGCTGAAGCCTAGAAAAGATTGTGAGAATGGCACTGGATGAGGCAGTGTTTCATCCTGTTGTACTTATAGGGTCACTGAGTCAGAGCAAACTCAATGACACCTGACAACAACAGATTGATAGAAGGATAGCTCAAAATGAGTTCCCTTTCTCTGCCCCTGGAATGCCGAAACAGATCTGAGGGTGCTTAAAGATCACCTTGATGAATATGTTACTAAGAATACTTTAACATTTTCCAGTGTATTTCTCCCATTCCGTAGGTAAGGAAGACTGGCAAATATATCATGAGAGGACTATGAGGTTATACGGAATATCACTGTGGGAGTTAGCTAGTGCTGGGTTTGGTCTTGCAAAAATATATCTGGATTTCCCTTTCACTTGGCTAGATAAATCCTTCCTGCAACATTCTCCTTACAAAATTCATTTCAGTTTAGCTCTAAAAATACTACTTCAAATATGTGACTACACTGGTGAAAATAACAGTCTTTTGAAGGTAGAAATTCAAAGGCACCTAGGGATGTTTTATTTCTTCTGGGTGTGATTATTCCTTTGAAATAATAACAGATCATGAGTTTTCTACTTTGTAATCCTGAATTCACACCCAGATTAAGTCAGTCAGCTACTTCCCGAATAGCCACATAGCAACACTTTTTACTGGTTGTACAAATCTTATTCTCTTACTGTCATCCTTTGGCTAGTCTCTTGATGTTCATAGCAACACACACTATTCCTACAGCTCTACAGTTTTCCCTGACTATAATTTACCCATTCTTCATGACTGATTATCTAGCACAACAGTAAGAGGTACTGGGAATTCATTCTGTAAAATCTTATCCTATATAGTGAAAAAACATAGAGCTACAAGCAGAATAAAATACGTACTCCTTGGCGTCAATGACATTACAATCTAATGGAGTTTGATAATCTTTGCTATATTAATATTTAGCCTGGCCCCATAAAAGTTTTAACTTTAGTATAAAACACACAAGACATTGACTATAACACCTTGTACTATAGAGCAGAATTTCTTTAAAGAAGATTAATTTTGGCATTATTCTTGTTGATTGATGAACCCAAATGCCTTGTTTAGTGTTCTTGGTTGTTAATGATAATGCTATGTGCAGCCAAAGGATCATTTTAGTGAATTAGAATAGCATTTCACATTTTTTTAAAGTTAAATGATTTAACATAAAATCCAAACTCACTGCCATTGAGTTGATTCCAACTCATAGTGTCTACCATTGGACTTCTGAGGCTGTAAATCTTTGCAGAAGTAGATTTTCCCACCCTGCTTCCTCTGAGCAGCTGGTGGGTTTGAACTGCTGCTCTTCTAGTTAGCAGCTAACTGCGTTATCCATTATGCCACCAGAAATCCTTAAACATATACTGTTACATAATAGTTAAAATTTTAGATAATCTAAAGCCACAGTTGACTCTGTTACTTGTATAATGGAAACTGCTTTGCACATATAATTTAGAATTTGTCCATTTTACTTTGCTATTTTTAATAATATTTTAATTAATGATATTCTCATTTAATTAAAATAATTGAAGAAAAATCTAAGTGATTGGAAAGCTATCAAATAGGGACCTATGGGCTTTTCTCTGTAGGACACTCAAACGAGAAACCAAATTTACTGCCATGGAGTCAGTTCTAACTCATAGTAACCCTTTGGGTTTCTGAAGTTGTAAATCTTTACAAAGGTGGATTGCCCATCTTTCTTCTGTGAAGCAGCTTGTGGATTTGAACTGCCAAACTTCTGATTCACTGTCAAATGCTTTAGGCATTGCACCACCAGTTCTTCTTATGTAGGGCACTAGAGCTATCATATTTGTGGAGATCAAGAGTTGCATTAGTGTCATGGCTTATCTATTTGAAGATATTTTGTGAAGTCCTACAATGAGTCAGGCATTATGCTTTACCTTGGTATAGAAGGTATCAAAGTCTTCTAATTCAGTATCATAGAAAGATAAGCACACAGTCCTATACTTAAAAAAAAAAAAAAAAAAAAAAAATTCTAAGTGTGTTAAATAAGGACCTCTGGTGGCTTGTAGTGCCTGAGGCATTTGACTGCTAACAAGTGAGCTGGCAGTTCAAACTCACCAACCACTCTTTGAAAGGAAAATGGGGCAATCTACTTCCGTAGAGATACTGCCTCCAAAATCCAAGGCGGGGTCGCTATCAGTCGAGTCGATTCAATGGCAGTGAGTTTGTTTGTTTGTTTGTTTAAGTGTGTTAAGAGCTAAAAACAGGGAGATTTGAAGTGGCAAAGGAGAACAGGGAAGACTTCCTTTATAAGTGTCCAAATTTGATATTTAAGGATTGAGTAGGAGCTAACAAAGTAGCCCTGGTGATGCAGTGGTTAAGGACTTGGTTGTTAACCTAAAATTGGGTGGTTTGAACCCACCAGCCACCCTGCAAGAGAAAGATGTGGCAGTCTGCTTCTGTAAATCTTTGGAACCCCAATGGGACAGCTCTAATCTTTCATATAGGATAATTATGAGTCAGAATCATCTCAACTTCAAATGAGTTAGGAGACATAAGAATGTATTAAGTAGAGGCAGCAGCATATTTGCAAGACAATGTAGACAGAAAATAGTGTAAGAAAAGGGTCTAACATTAGATCAATTGGGTGGATGTTCAGCGGGTAAGGACAAGCATGGCACATGGTGAGGTTGAGGAAGTATGAAGAAGTTGGAGTGTAGGATTTTTGCTAATATCCTGTAGTCGGTATCCTCCAAGGTCTTGAAAATATAAGGCTTTATCTTAAGTTGGTTCATTAAGGAACTTCAGATTAAATATATAATTAGGAGATTAAAGTTTTAAATAGGCAACTAAGGAAGGAACATTGATAATACATGATTTGATCTGATATATGCTTTCATATAACACTAGAGATTAGTAATTAGAGCAGTCATTTCTATCTGGAATTTGTAGAAAGGGTTTTATGCAACCAATGGACCATGAAGTAGACCTCATGTGTGAATAATTAATTTTTGGCTACAAAACAGTAAGAGTGGCTTCCCATTCCAAGGACAAATAGTTAGCATGCCTCTTCTAAACTCACTGCCTTCGAGTCGATTTGACTCATAGCTACCCGTCCTTGGGTTTCCAAGGCAATAACTCTACAAAAGTAGATTGCCCAATCTTCCTTCCATGGAGTGGTTGGTGGGTTTGAAATGCCAGCCTTCTGGTTAGCAATCAAATGCCTTAGGCACTGCACCACCAGATTTCCTCTTCTAGAAGATGGTTTTTGCTGTGGCATTGGTGAAGAGAGTCTGACTCTAACAGAATTAGTAGCTGAAATAGTTTAGTGAAAAAACTAATTTAGGCAGAGGCCAGAGATGTAGCATCATAAGTATTGGGAAGTTATAGTATAAGTTCAATTTGTGAAGGGTCATGAAGAATAGCCTTTTATGAACCTTACTCTGAAAATTTGCAGAATGAAATGAAATGGAAAGAAATAGAAGCAGGAGACTTAAAGGACATTAATAAAACAGAGGTGTGAAATAACATAGATTTGTACTATCCTGACAGTGGTAGCAAAGGAAAGTGCAGGATAATTCAGGAAGTTGTTACAAAATAAGAATATATAAAATTTTACAAATCTACACCCCTAATATTTACCAATTGGCTCTTCATTGATATATTCATTTATAGAAATTTTCATTGATGTTTAAAAGTCACAAAGCCTAAATAAGTATTTAAAAATTCAACCCACAAATAAAAATGATTGTTTTGCTATGTTAATTATGAAGAGTTTCATTAGTATGAAAATAAAATGCAACAATTAGACCAGAAGGAAGATAGAAATGTGAATTTTCAAACATTAGTCATTATAGTGTAATAAACCCACTGCTGTGGAGTCACTTCTGACTCATAGCAACCTCCACTGGGTTTCGAAGGCTGTGAATGTTTACGGAAATAGATTGCCTCGTCTTTCTCCCATGGAGCAGCTGGTGGGTTTGAACTGCCAACCTTCTGGTGAGCAGCCAAATGTCTTTGCCACTTTGCCACCAGAGCTCCTTTATAGCATAATATTAGTTCAAATATATTATAAAAACATAAACTCCAGACTGCAGTGATTTTTTTTTCAGGCAGTATGAAAATATTTTCATGCAAAAGAAAATGACTTAACATGGTATTTACAACATACGTTATGCTAAATTAACTATTTTGATAATAACAATAAAATGACATTACACAGATTGTAAGATGCCAAGAACATTTCATATTTTATCTTAGGTTTATTTATATCTATTGAAATCTAGTGGCCATAGAGGTTAAAGCACTCAATTGCTAACCAAAAGTCAGTGGTTCTGATCCAGCAGCCGCTTTGCAGGAGAAAGATGAAGTACTCTGCTTGCATAAAGATTGATAGTCTTGGAAACACTATGGGGCAGTTCCCCTCTGTCCTACAGTGTCGCTATGAGTCAGAATCAATTCACGGCAGTAAGTTGTATCTGACAATTTTTAAAGTTCTTGCTTTAGGTGAGAGTATTTTTGGAAATGTACACAATCTGATACATATAAGTACATGCACTTACATTCAAACATGGAATATAATTGTATCTTCAGCAAGAAAATAAAAATGTACTGAATAAAATAATAAATGATTTGACTAAGTTTACTACATTGCATTTCAGAGCTTGAGAAGATCTTAGAAATCACTTATTCCAATCTCCACCTTTCCTGTTGAGGAAACTGAGGCAGGAAAGATTAAGAGATTTTTTTTCAAAGTCACAGAGCTGGCAGAATGATGACTAGAAGACAGTGTCTTGTTTGCATGGTAAGAGTTTTAATGAGCTTCTACGTGAGAAAGAAAAACAATAAACATCTCTGAAGAGATGAGTTAAAGGCTTAACTGAATATTGCCAGAACTTGCTGTCTATGGTGTTTAGAACCTTTCCACTGTATTGCTGCAATTTTAAGCTCTAGTCTCAATACTTATGGGACAAGTTAGAAATAAATTGTCATCTTAACTCTAACCAACCTTACTGCAAATTAACAGGGCCAGGGAAAAGTGTAACATCAAAAAGATCATATCAGTGGGAAATATTAAATCTTTGTTGAGGAATATAAAAATTATTCTAACCACTAAAATGCATTTCTTATTTATGAGTTTATACAGCATGTTGGTGCTAGGTGGAAAATTCATGAAAGTAATTGAAACAGAATATGGACTTGCATGAGAAGTATATATTACACTATGGAGCACAAGTGGATATTTATGAATTTCTTAATCCTCCAGTGCAGTGTGTTCTATTCAGAAATCATTTAATCATGAACATTCAATTAATGGAGTGTTTTCCCGTCTTTTATTTTTTAAAAAGATCAAATAAAGGAATAAATGCATTAGTTCTGTTACTTTACAATGATAATTAAGAAAATCAAATTAAATATGGTGCATGTTTGCATTAAGATTTAGAGTTCTTTTTTATTTAGAAAACACATCACACTGTCTTACCAGCATTACAGTTTTTATGTAATATAGGATTATACATCTTATTTAATTGATACAAATTTGATTTTACCTAATTAAAATATGAGAATAAAGTATGATAAAATATATGTACTCATGATCTATTTGTGAAACCATGCAGAACACACAATTAGCATAACAACATAGTGACAGGAACCTCCAATTATTTAATGTCTCATCCTTACGTCTCTGAAACTATTATTGCTCTGGCAGCCACAAGTCTTATTCCCTGGCATTCAATCTTGAGAAGATAAAGGATGTCCAGGTCAAGTTATCCCTTTGTTTAACAATTTTTGAAGCATTTTAGAATGTTTTCTGATCATTACAATTTATATCCTTGCAGAAATCACTACCTGTACAGAGAAGATCTTTGTAGTTCTCTTCTTCCCATAGGGTGATTTCAAACAGCATGTTTCTAGGCTATGAAGTATTTTTCTTTTTCCACTTTCTCCTTTTATTTTTTAGGGAAAAAAAATATATATGTGGATATATATGCATATGTATTAGAACAGGAAATATGAGTTCGCTTCCAGGTAGCGCCCTTTTTTTTCCTCTACCAATATAATAACTTAAAACCAGATTTATTCTTATGGAGTACATATTCTTGGAGATTATATTTATTATTCAATGTTGTATTGATATTTTAATGAAAATAATTTTTGGTTACTTGTCACAACAATTGTTATTTTTCTTATGCTATCAGAAACTCAAACATTTCTTTACATTTTTAATTACTCTTTTGACATGCTTCATATTCTCAAAACCAAAATAAAAACACTATATACCTTTTAAAGACAGGCCATAATACAATAATTTATTATGAAAGTTCTAAAAACTACAGGTCACTTAACAAAGGCCAACACAAGGGGCATGTGTAAAAGTGTTTATTAGAAAAATGGTATATAAAATTTAATCTTTCAATCACTCACTAAAATGCAGTCAGGACATTGGGGTTTCTCTAGATTCATCTAGTCTGGTTTCTATTATGTAATTTGGCTATATTTTTAACTGTATATTCTGTGCATGGGTAGAGTAAATACAGAATTTTGCTACTATGAACTGGGATCAAATGATTTTAATGTTATTTGATGAATTATTATATTAAACCCCAAAATGTCATATTCCTTATAAAGTTAGGGTATATTATTGATCTTCCTCTACACTTCAGTACAAATTTTTATGTCTTATCCAAGTCTCTAAATGTAGTCCATATAATTTATTTCAAGGTTTGCTATTCTATTATTAATTAAAATATATCATCTATTTTAGTAAGGTAGAATCATATCTACACAGTTTGCTAGATTTCATAACATGTAAAGATTTTCAGTTAAACTTGATGAGAAACAAATTATTGGCATCAATATTCCTCAAGACATTAGAATCTGTTGTGAGGCCCCCCAATAACATAGCTCTAATCAACTCAAGGTTAAGGGCATTTTATACAAGTTTGAAATAAAGAACATGATATGCCAGGTTTGTATATTGATGGGAGAAAACTATTTGCTTTTTCTTGCAGTTAGGTGCCATCAAGTTAGCTCTGGTTCACAGTGCCCTTATGTCCAACACAATGAAACACTGTTTATTCCTGCACTGTCCTGACAATCCTTGTTATGCTTGAGTCCATCCTTGCAGCCACTGTGTTGATCCATCTTGTGGAAGGTCTTTCCCTTTTTCACTGACCCTCTAACTTAACCACGCATGACATCCATCTCCAGGTTCTTGTCCCTTCTGAAAACATGACCAAAGTAGATGAGACAAAATCTGGCTATTCTACTTCCAAGGAGCATTCTTTCTGCACTTCTCCCAATATGGACTTGTTCCTTCTTCTGGTGGGTTCTTTTGGCAGTCCATGATACTTTCAGTGGTCTTTACCAACACCACATGTCAAAGGCATCAACCCTTTTTGAGTCTTTCTTATTCATTTGTGCTCTTTCATATGCATATTAGGCGATTGAAAAAACACAAATATATATATATGGTTTGAGTTAGGCACACCTTAGTCTTCAAAGTGACATCTTTGTTTCTTAACACTTTAAAGAGTTCTTTTGCAGCTGATTTTCCCAGTGCAATACATATGATTTCTTGATTGCTGCTTCCATGAATGTGGAAATGAGCTCTCTGACAACTTCAATCTTTTCTCCACTTTTTGTGATGTTGCCTATTGGTCCAGATGTAGGATTTTTGTATTCTTTATGTTGAGATGTAATCCATTCTGAAGACTGTGGTCTTTGTCCTTCATCAGTAAGTACTTCAAATCCTCTTCACTTTTCAGCAAGCAAGCCTGTGTGATCTGCATATTGCAGATGAGTCTTTCTCCAAATGTGATGCTGCATTGTTCTTCATATAGTTCAACTTCTTGGATAAATAATGAAGCTTAGCATACAGACAAGTATGGTGAAAGGATACAACAATGACACACATCTTTCCTGATTTTAAACCATGCAGTATCCCTTGGTTCTGTTCGAATGCCAAACTCTTGGTCTACGTACATATTCTTCATGAGCACAAGTAAGTATTTTGGAATGCCTGTTCTTCACAATGTTATCTATGATTTGTTATAATCTACACAATCAAATGCCTTTGTGTAAACATGGGTAAATATCTTTCTGGTATCCTTTGCTTTCAGCCAAGACCATCTGACATCAGCAATTATATCACTTGTTCTATGTTTTCTTCTGAATCCAGCTTGAATGTCTAGCAGTTCCCTGTCAGGATACTACTGCAGCTGTTTTTGAATTATCTTCAGAAATGTTTATTGCATGTGATATTAATGGTATTGTTTGATAATTTCCAAATTTTGTTAGATCACTTTTCTTTGGAATAGGCACAAATATTGATCTCTTGCAGTCAGTTGGCCAGGTAACTGTCTTCTAAAATTGATGGGATAAATATGGGTACGTGCGTCCAGCACGGCATCTGTTTGTTGAAGCAGCTCAATGGGTATTCTGTCCATTCCTAGAGCCTGGTTTTATGGCAGTTCCTTCAGTGCAGCTTAGAGTTCTTCCTTCAATACTGTTGGTTCTTGATCATATGCTACCTCCTGAAATAGTTGAACGTTGATCGATTTTCTTTGGTACAGTGAGTCTGTGTATTCCTTCCATCTCCCTTTGATGCTTCTGGTGTCATTCAATATTTTGCTAATAGAATCCTTCAATATTGCAGCTGGAGGCTTGTATTTTCCCTTCAGTTCTTTCAGCTTAAGGAAAGCTGAGCTTGTTTTTCCCTTTTGGTTTTCTAACTCCATGACTTCTAGTTTTCCTAGATTCATACTCTGTACATTCCATGTTCACATTATTAGTGAATGTTTGCAGTTTTTTCTTCTCATTTTGAGTCATGCACTATCAGAAAATGAAGGTCCCAAAAGCTTTCCTCCATACATATCATTAAGGTCAACTCTACTTTTTGGAAGTAGCCTTTCCCCAATCATAGTTGAGTGTCTTCCAACCTGAAGGGCTTATTTTCTAGGACTATGTCAGACAGTGTTTCACAGCTCTTCATAATGTTTTCCAGTAATATTATAAGATAGTGTTCCACTGCTATTCATAAAGTTTTCACTGGCCATTTCTTCTCCCCTCCCCACTCCCAGAAATGGATGACCTAGTCCATCTTCCCAGTGTGTCTTAGATTGGAAGCTCTGCTGAAACTGGTCCACCATGGGTGACCCTGATGGTGTTTGAAATACCAGTGACATAACATCCAGCCTTACAGCAACACGCAAGCCACCGCAATATGAAAAACTGATGAATGAGTGGTGAATTATTTGCTCAGTATCTAATGTTGTTATGTGCCATCGAGTCAGACTCAACTCATAGCGACCCCTCCTTGGGTTTCCGAGGCAGTATCACTATGGAAGTATATTGCCCAACCTTTCTTCCGAGAAGTGGCTTGTGAGTTTGAACCACCAGCCTTCTGGTTAGCTGTCAAATGGCTTAGGAACTATGCTACCAGAGTATCTGATAGTAATCAGTATGTTCCATCATCTCAGATAGGCCCAGGTTATATACTGAGATGAAAATTACATCAATACATGTATCTGAATTCAGTAGTAGGGGGTGCACCTATCTCCCTACCATCTTGACATTGATGCCTTTCACTATACAAACCTGCAGCTTAAGTACATGAAGAAAATGCATGACAGAAGATTAGTCCACAGCTTTTTAGATAGTCTCATTCTTTGTTTTAAAATAAACAATGAAATAAAGAAGGTAATCAGTCATAAGAAGGATAGAAGAAAATCTCAATGTCAGTGATATTAAAATATTATAGATGCTATAGATATCAGTGATTTTCCAAGTACCTTTATATGACTAGCACTCTAAATAACACATGGAGAGAAAATGGAATATTCCATCCATGTAACACTTATTTAAACATTATATTCTTGTGAGAAGAAAGAAATCAACTTCAGTCTTCAGAAAGAATGTTGAGTGGCAATTAGAATGATCTATTAGATTCTTCACAGGGCCTTGGTGGTGCAGTGGTTAAATACTCAGCTACTAACCAAAAGGAACTCTGGTAGCATAGTGGCTAAAGCACTTGACTGCTAACCAGAAGGCTGGCGGTTCAAACCCACCAGCCACTCCTTGGAAGGAAGGTTGGGCAATCCTACTTCCATAGTGATACTGCCTTGGAAACCCAAGGAGGGGTCGGTATGAGTTGGGGCCGACTCGACGGCACATAACAACAACAATAACAACAACCAAAAGGAAGGTTAGTAGCTCCCAGCTGCTCTGTGGTAGAAAGGTGTGGCAGTCTGTGTTTTTAAAGGTTATAGCTTGGAAACCCTATGGGGAAATTCTACTCTGTTCTATAGCATCATTACTAGTTGGAAGTAACTTGATGGCAACTGTTTTTTTTTTTTTTTAGATCTTGTATTTGAGAATAGAGGATCCCTCCCCTAATTTAAGTTTCTCTTAAACAACTTTTTTTGTATATATACTTGATCTGCCAGTACATTTTAATACTTATTTATATCTAGAATATGTATTTAAAGATAATTCATATGACTTAAGTTTACAAATATATCTTTTTGCCCACTAGAAGAATGATGGTCACATTCCATTATTAATATATTACTAATAAATAAATAATTATGTTATGTAATAGAAAGGAAAACTAAGGAGTATCATAGGGTGTCCCAGTCATCCAGTTTGTCTTCTGTTTTTGTGCATTTTTAGTTATGTTTAATAGTGTACTTATGCCATGTATTAGGGCCCCTACGTTTGCTCTTGTTTTTTATTAGATGATATTTATGTTTTTAGGTTTTACGTTTACATCTTTGATTCATCTTGAGTTACTTTTTTTATATGGTGTGAAGTATGAATCCTGTTTCATTTTTATGCAAATGGATATCTAGTTCTGTCAGCACCATTGTGTGTGTGTGTCTGTGTCTGTAAACCATTTCTTTCTTCTTTTTAAATTTTGATTTGGGTAAAACTTTACAGAGCAAATTCACTTTCCATACAGCAGTTCACATATACTTTGTCTCATGACATTGACTACAATTTACCACATGCAACAGCTCTCCTCCCACTTCCTCCCAATAGTTACCTCTTCCCTGTGTCCATCCCTCCATGCACTCCTGCCCCCTGAGCTGTGTCCCTGTGCATAAGCAGCCCTTCTTTCTCCCATGATTGTTCTCTCCAAGGAGTGTGTCTACCTCAGGTAATGTCCAACTCATATGCCTGTCTTTTGTTTGGCTGGAAGCCACAGGTATGGGTTCAATTCCAGACCTGAAGGGCAACTAGGGGCCATAGTTTCAGTGGTGCCACCAGGCTTTATCAGACCAGCAAACCTGGTCCCCCCTTTTTTTTCCCAAATGATTTTGAGTTTTGTTCCACATTGTTCTCCTTTTCTATCCAGGATCTCCTACATAGATTCCCCTCCGAGTGGTTGACAGTGGTAGCTGGGCACCGTCTAGTTCTGGTTTCATACTTATATAGGCTGCAGATCGCATGGTGTACCTCGCTAGGACTAATTCTTTCCATGAATCTTTGGTTTTCTTCCTTCTTCTTTGCTCTGGATGAGGAGAGACCCACCATTGCATCTAGATGGCTGCTTGCAAGCTTTTAAGATCCCAGTTGCTACTTGTCAAAGTAGGAGGTGGAACAATGGTCAGCACCATTTGTTAAAGAGACTATCTCTTCCCAGATTTAATGGGTTTCAGCTTAATGTCAAAGATTAGCTGTTCATTGGTGTATGTACTGCTTTCAGGTTCTCAATTATGTTCTATTTGTCCATTCGTCTGTCATTGTACCCGTACCAGGATATTGTGAGTATTGTGGCTGTGTAAGTTTTGAGAATGGAGAGTGTGAGGACTCCCACTTTGTTCTTCTTCTTTAGCAGTCATTTGCTTATCTGGCATCTCTTTTCCTCCCATATAAAGTTGGTGATTAGTTTTTCCATTTCTTTAAAGAATGATGATGAAAACTGGATGAGGACTGCATTATATATGTAGATTGCTTCAGGGAATATTGTCATTTTCAGTGTCAAGTCATCCTATCCATGAGTGTGGTGTATTCTTCAATTTATGTAAATTTCTTACAGTAGTGTTTTGTATATTTCTTCATATAAATCTTTTGGGTCTCTGGTTAAATTTATCCCTAAGTCCTTCATCTTTTGAGTTGTTGTTGTTGTTGTTGTT
>NW_006921981.1:483591-486768 GCF_000298275.1 Orycteropus afer afer | reverse complement strand
TTTCATTTATTTCATTCTGATCTTGATTATTTCCTTTCTTCTGGAGATGACAAGTTTTTGTTCTTGTTGTGGTTTCTGCTGCTCTTTTTCTAACTCATTGAAATGTTGGACTAAGATGTTAATTTTGGTTCTTTCTTCTTTTTGATGAGTGAATTTATTTCTATCTATTGTTCTATGTGCAGTGCGTTTGCCATTCCACAAAAATTTTAGTGTATTGTGTTTTCATTCTCATTTGATTCAAGGAATTTTTTTGAATTATTTCATTTTTTATTTCTTCCATTACCCAGTAGTTCTTACAGGGTGTTATTCAGTTTCCATGTATTTAATTTTTTTCTCTTGATCTTCTTATTATTGATTTCTAATTTTATAACATTATGATCTGAGAAGATGGATGTTTTATAGTATGTCAAGGTTTTTAAATTTATTGGGGTTTGCTTTGTGGCCTAAAATATGGTGCAATCTGGAAAATTTTCCAAGAGCACTAGAAAGGAATGTATATTGTGTTGTTGATTCTGTTACATCTGTAAGATCTAGTTGATTGATTGTGTTGTTTAGATCTTCTGTGTCTTTGTTTACTTTCTTTCTAGTTATTTTCTCCTTCATCGAATGTGGTGCATTAAAGTTTCTACTATTATTGTGGAGGTTGTTTATCTCTTTTCAATTCTGTTAAATTTTGATTTATGTATTTTGGTGTTCTTTCATTAGATGTATAAATATTTATTATAATTAGGTCCTTTTGTTGGGTTAACCCTTTAATCATTGTATAACATCCTTCCTTGTTTATTTTGCTGTTTTTGCCTTAAAGTTTATTCGTAAAGTTAATTAAAGCACATCTGTGAGGAGGAAGAGTACTTAGACATATGCAAAAAAGAAAAAAAAAAAGAGAGAAAAGAATATGAAGCTACAGAAAGTAAACAATCAACTATTCAGAAGACATGAAACTTGAAAATCATCAATTATTTAGATGAAGAAGCTGATAAGTAATAGAAATATTTTAAGGTTCTCACTATATATTTTATCCTTGAAAAGGAAAACTAAAAACTTGACATCTCATTCAAGTATTAATGAGGGTAGAATTTCTTTAGTGACTTTACAGAGAGAATTTTGCTCCTTTAAAGTTATCATAATACACCAACAATCCCCATTTTACTCAGTGTAAAGAGCAAACTACATACACAAGGCTACAGATTCTACATGGTCTTGTCCCTATAGTCTCCTACCATTGTGTTGATTACATCTCCTACTATGTATCCCTTCAACTCTCTTATTTCAATCAAATATGGGTTTCTTGCTCATTGAATAAGCCCAGTGCAGTCTTGTGTAGGCCCTTTGTTCTAGTCTCTCCCTTTGATCTATCTAGAGAAAGAACTATCTCTTTGCCTAAGTACCTATATTTGTCAAGTGTTTATTCAGATAACTGAAGCCTATTCTGACAGTCCTTACAAGTTCAACCTTTCCCATTACCTTGATGATGGTTTATATTTTTCCACAGCACATACTGTCTTACAACATATAATATGTTCTTCTTATTCATAATGTGTTTGTTTTATCATTTCCTTATCATATATATTGCTTATTGTTTGACTTCTTCCACTTCAATGTCAGTGCTAGAGGGCTGGAATATTTATTTATTTATTAAAAAAATGTACTCTAATGTTTTCCAAACACTTATAATAGTGTCTGGTGGATAGTAGGTATGTTCTGGTTACCTAGTGCCAATCTGACAGAACTATACCACAAAATGGATGGCTTGAACAAACATGAGTTTATTCTTTTACAGTTTAGAGGTATTAAGTCCAAGTTAGAGCACCAAGCTCTAGGGACTGGGTTAAAGCCCCTCAACTTTGGGCTTCAACTCTGCCTCCTGTTCCAGGTACACTTGGGCTAGAGGCTTTTCTTCACTCAGACAACTATTGGCTGCTGTGACTAACAAGCCCAAGGTTGATAAGTAAAAAAGCACAGTACCAATGTTACCAAACCACATGGTAGGTCATTAATTCAACTCCATTGAAAGTCCCAAGGTGAGCAGAGAATGGCAGGCTGCTGAACAATGACATGGTTACATTCAGGGTTCAAAAGTGCCATATACTAGAGACCATTCCTAAATATGTTGCTTATTTACAAGAAGCAGACCACATCCCTAAAGTAGCTACTCAACTGCTTGTGGTAGGTCCCACCATGGAGTTGATTGCTAGTGTCATCATGGGGAATAACTACCACCAGCTGCCCAGCTACTCAACCAGGCCCAGCCAAGTTGACATACAAACTTAACTACCACAAGGTACCTAATAAATATTCATTAAATAAGTGAATTACAACCTGATTTATGGTTTTCAAAGAAATCCCTGAAGAGATTTTAAAGTATAATTTAACAATGGTATAAGTCAAACACATTCATTTTGTCCTCACATAGGAAGACTGAATCATTTTTCCTCCTTCCACTCATTTGAACAACACAAAAAGAAGACAGTTAACAGTGACCCATCCACAAATTTTCACAATTTATCTTTCTTAGTTGCTCAGAGATGCTCATTGAAAGATAGGACTGAATTCAATCCACTAAGATTCCTTTGGTCTTGTCTTGGTCTCATTTCCTGTCTGGGGTCCCTATGTCAACACTTCAGACAAAGCTCCCCCTCAACTATTTTCATGTGTTTTTTCCACAGAACTGTGGTCTTAGCTCTTCTTCCTAGGCATAATAGAACCACTATTCCTTTCTCCATATTTGATGAAATGCACCAAAAACAAATACACAAGAGGACAAACAAACAAAATATTAGTTCAGAGGGCACTGTTACATCCTGTCAAGTGTTCCCCTCCATTTTCTCTTTTGAAAATCACGTCTCTGGGCCACAGCTTTTCTATTAAACTGTAAACATGGAATGCAGGAGTGCCTGAGATGGACAGCCTAATTTTCTTCATAAAAGCACACTGCAGTTGATGCCAAGTAGATTTAAGGTGCTTGTTATACAGGCACCTGCTTAATACTTGGAGGTGTGACTCTTGTACTACTGATATGCAGTGGCAAAAATAGTTCAGAGAATTCTGCAAGCACTTTTAGATATAACAAAGCTGCTTAGTGATAAAGAGTCTCTTTGTACTTTATATCTGTAATTCATAATACTACATTTACACATGTATTTATACATTGCTTTGTGGTTTTGGTCTAAGCAGTTA
>NW_006921981.1:481596-482575 GCF_000298275.1 Orycteropus afer afer | reverse complement strand
TGGTTAGAGGTAACTAAGAAAATAGAGAAAATTAATCAATCAAATAAAAATCAAGAAAGAAGTACATGTAACTAAAATATAAGAAATATTAATTTCAAAATGAAATGGTAATAAGCCTTAATATATCAGTAACTACAATTAATTTTTAAAACAGGGTTAACTTCTCTTAAAAGAAAAAGAACTTTAGATTCAATTTTTCACTGGTTATAAGTGTGATATATACTTGATTAAATAATGCAGAAAATTTTAAAATAAAGGAATAAAAATTGTAATTGTTAAATATAAATAAGTTGGAAGGTAGTGCTATGAAGAAATTATACAGAATTTAAAAATAATTAAATAATATATAAACTCATATATTTATCATATCTATGTTGTTATGTGCCGTTGAGTAGGACCCAACTCATAATGACCCCTCCTTGGGTTTCCTAGGCAGTATCACTACAGAAGTAGATTGCCCAACCTTCCTTTCTAGGAGTGGCTGGTAGGTTTGAACCACCAGCCTACTGGTTAGCAGTCAAGTGCCTTAGGCACTATGCTACCAGAGCTCCCATCATAGATATGTAATGTTGAAAACACAACATTGATGATAATGTATTATAAAACAATATAATTTTAATCCCCTTTTTTTTTTTTTGGTTTGCTGACTTTTTTGTGTGTGTGTGATTTGGGTGAAAGTTTACAGAGCAAATTCATTTTTCATGCAGCAGTTCACATACACTTTTTATCATGACATTGACTACAATTTATCCCAATGAAAGAGCTCCTCTCCTACTTCCTCCTGATAGTTTTATTTTTTTGTGTATTTGTGTTTTTATTATAAAGAAGAAAGCCTAGAGATTGAATTGCAGAGAAAGAACAATGGGAATTTAAACTCTATCCAATAAATCATATGGACAAAATATTAATCCTTTGCTGTCAAATTGATTCCAACTCATAGCTACCCTATAGGACAGAGCAGAACTGCCCCCTAAGATTT
>NW_006921981.1:476156-476664 GCF_000298275.1 Orycteropus afer afer | reverse complement strand
TAACATTATATATAATTTGTTAGAATAAGAGCTGTTGAATGCCTTTGCCTAGTCAATAAAACACAGATAAACGTCTTTCTGTTATTCTCTGCTTTCAGTCATGATCCATCTGACATCAGCAATGATATCTCTCTTTCCATGTCCTCTTCTGAATCCAGCTTGAATACACGATATTCAACACAATCAAGAGCAGTTACCTGTTGATGTACTGCTGCAACCATTTTTGAATTATCTTCAGCGTAATTTTACTTGCATGTAATATTAATGACATTGTTGGATCATTTCTACATTCTATTGGATTACCTTTACTGGCAATAGTGATTAATATGGATCTCTTCTAGTCATTTGGCCAGGTAGCTGTTGTGGTACTTATGTTTGTGTGTCAACTTGGATGGGTCTGGTTGATTGGCTGAGCAGCTGGTAGTAGTTATTCCCCATGATGAGACTGGCAATCAACTCCATGGTGGGATCTACCACAAGCAGCTGAGTAGCTGCCTTTGGGATGTGG
>NW_006921981.1:468293-468922 GCF_000298275.1 Orycteropus afer afer | reverse complement strand
GGAATGACAAATTGAAGAGGAATGGTGTGCCATTCATTGTCACAAAGAATGTTTCAAGATCTATCTTGAAGTACAATGCTGCCAGTGATAGAACAATATCCATATGCCTAGAAGAATGACCCAGGGATACAGGTGAGGAGAGACAACTCAGGGATGCCCAAAGCAGCAGGCTGGAAGAGCAAGAGAAAGGGGATTAAAAGCCAGGAAGCCAGAGAGAAGAGAAATCAGCCAAAGGGATTAGGTGAGGAGAAGAAACTCAGGTCTGCCCAAAGCAGCAGGACCATAGAGCAGGAGAAAGGGGATAGAAGCCAGGACTCGGACAGAGGAGGGGTCAGCCCCAGGGACAACACAGTGATGCCCAAAGCAGCAGGATAGAAGAGCAGGAGAAAGGGAATTAAAAGCCAGGAAGCCAGACAGAGGTATAGTCAGCCACGGGGACCCAGGTGGGGTGATACGAGAGGTCTCCAACAACAAGACAAACTTGTCTGTCAGTTTGGCCTACTGTGGTGACATATAGACATGAGTTTTGAGGCTGAGCCTCTGGTGTTTAAAACCCAGCAAGATGTACTTGGTACACAGGTAACAGCCCAGCTTATAGACTGAGACAGAGTAGGGAGAAGGAAGAGGCC
>NW_006921981.1:463935-464512 GCF_000298275.1 Orycteropus afer afer | reverse complement strand
ATAACCAGTTAATACTATTATAATTCAAATTTATACACCAACCATCAATGCCAAAGATTAGGAAATTGAAGTTTTTTATCAACTTCTGCAGTCTGAAATTGACCGAATGTGCAATCAAGATGTACTGACTGTCACTGGTGACTGGAATGCAAAAGTTGGAAACAAAGAAGAATCACTGGTAGATGAAAAACTTCTGTCTTGGTGGCAGAGATAATTCTGGAGATCTCATGCTAGAATTTTGCAAGATCAAAGACTTATTCACTGAAAATATCTTTTTTCAACAATACAAATGGGGGCTATACATGTGGACTTCACCAGACAGAGTACACAGGAATCAGATTGACTACATCTGTGGCAAGGGACAATGGAGAAGTAACATCTTCAGCCAAAGCAAGGCTAGGAGCTGATTGTGGAATCGACCATCAAGTGCTCATTTGCAAGTTGAAGCTGAAGTTGAAACCAGTAAAACAAGTCCATGAGAGCCAAAATACGACCAGGATTATATCCTTCCTGAATTTAGAGACCATTTAAAGAATAGATTTGATGCATTGAACACCAATGACTGAAAACCAGAGGT
>NW_006921981.1:459202-463395 GCF_000298275.1 Orycteropus afer afer | reverse complement strand
TGGCAGGTGATCAAGAACCAATGGTATTGAAGGAAGAAGTCAAAGCTGCCTTGAGAGAACTGGTGAAAAACAAGGCTCCAGGAATTGACAGGATACCTACCTATTGAGACATTTCAACAAACGGATGCTGCACTAGAGGTATTCATTCGACTATGCAAAGATATTTGGAAGACAACTCCCTGGCCAACTGATTGGAAAAGATCTGTATTTATACCCGTTTCAAAGAAAGGTGATCCCACAGAATTTGGAAGTTATCGAACGATATCATTAATATTGCATGCAAGTAAAATCTTACTGAAGATAATTCAAAAATGGTTGCAGCAGTATATCGACAGAGAACTTTCAGAAATGCAAGGTGGATTCAGAAGAGGACATGGAACAAGGGGTATCATTGCTGATGTCAGATGGATCTTGGCTCAAAGCAAAGAATACCAGAAAGGTGTTTACTTGTGTTTTATTACTATGCAAAAGCATTCAATTGTGTGGATCATAACAAATTGTGGATAACATTGAGAAGAGTGAGAATTCCAGAAGACTTAAGTGTGCTCATAAGGAACTTGTACATACCCCAGGAGGCTGTTGCTTGAACAGAACAAGGGGATATGGCATGGTTTAAAATCAAGAAGGGGGTGCATCAGGGTTGTATCCTTTCACCATACATATTCAATCTGTATGCTTAACAAATATTCCAAGAAGCTGGACTATATAAAGAAGAATGTGGCATTAGGATTGGAGGAAGACTCACTAACAACCTATGTTATGCAGACGACACAACTTTCCTTGCTGAAAGTGAGGATGACTTGAAACATTTACTGATGAAGATTGAAGACTAAAGTCTGCAGTACATATTACACCTCAACATAATGAAAACAAAAAATCCTCACATTGGAACCAATAAGCAGCATCATGATAAATGGAGAGAAGATTGAAGTTGTCAAAGACTTCATGTTACTTGGTTCTACAATTAACACCAATGGAAGCAACAGTCAAGGTCTCAGACATCGTATAGTATTGGGCAAATCTCTGCAAAGGACCTTTTTCAAGTGCTGAAGAGCAAAGATGTTTCCTTGAAGACTAAGGTGCACTTGAGACAACAACCCATGGTATTTTTAATCACCTCATATGCATGTGAGAGCTGGACAATGAAAAAGGAAGACTGAAGAAGAATTGATGTTTTTGAGATGTGCTGTTGGCGAAGAATGCTGCAAGTACCGTGGACTGATAAAAGAACTAACAAATCCATTGTTCTGAGTACCTAGTGCTGCTCTGACAAGAAAATACCACAAATAGGATGGCTTAAACAAACAGGAGTTTATTCTCTTACAGTTCAGGAGGCTAGAAGTCCGAGTTCAATGTGCCAGGCTCTAGGGACTGTGCGAAAGCCCCTCAACCTTGAGCTTTAGCTTTGCCTCTTGCTCCCGGCCCACTGAAGCTAGAGGCGTCTCTTCACTCAGACAGCTGCTGAGGCTAACAAGCCCAAGGTCGACAAATAAAATGGCACAGTTCTGATGTTACCAAACCACACGGCAGGTCATTAATTCAAGTCCATTGTAAGTCCCAAGGTCAGCAGGGTATGGCAGGCTGCTGAACAATGACATGGCTACATGCAGGGTCCAAGTGCACCATAAGCTAAAGACCATTCCCTAAGCTGCTTCTCATATATGGGAAGCAGACCACATGCCCAAATGCAGCTACTCAGCTGCCCCCAGTAGATTTCACCATGGAGTTGATTATCAACCAGTCTCATTATAGGGAATACTACATCCAACTTCCCAGTCAGGCATCCAGGCTCAGCCAAGGTGACACACAAGTGTAACCACCACATCCATCCTGGAAGAAGTGTAGCCAGAATGCTCCTGGGAAGTGAGAATGACCAAACTTAGTCTCACCTACTTTGGTCATGTCGTAAGGAGGGAACATTCCCTGGAGAAGGATATTATGCCTGGCAAAGTGGTGGGTTAAGCACAAAGGGAAAGGTCCTCAACTAGACTGTGACTGCAATGATGGGCTTGGATATAGCAAGGATCATGGGGCTGGTACAAGACTGGTCATTGTTTCATTCTGCTGTACATGAGGTTGCTGTGAGTCAGAGACAACTCTACAGCATCCAACAACAACAACATACATGAGTAACTATATTGAGGAAGAATCTGACTTTAGGCAAATTTTATTCAGAGCTAAAATAACTTCATAGGACTGTTTCTTTCTTTCTCTTGGCTGTAACATCTGTCTATTAACTTGATTTCTAAATATCTCTCCCTATAGTCATCAAAGTTTGGAGCATGCTGAAGTTCTCTAAGTTTTTAATCAATCACAAAAGAAAGAATAAGATTCTGTGTCAAGCGCTTGTCCATAGCAAAATTCTCAATTCAGCAAATTGACTCGAACTGGGAGTTTGGGTGTGAAAACCCAGCTCAATTATCTCAGCAGGGACTGTTCTATCACCTTACTGTAGAGATAGAGTAAAGCTGCTATTCCCAGGACTTTGTCTGATCTATGGAGCTCTGGTGGCATAGTGAGTAAGGCATTTGGCTGTTAACCAGAAAAACAATGGTTCAAACCCACCAGCTGCTCCGTGGGAGGAAGATGAGACAATCTAGTTCTACAAAGATTTCTAGCCTTGGAAACTCAATGGGGTTGTTATGAGTGGAATCAACTTGATGGCAGTGGGTTTGGTTTTTTGGTTTGATTATCTGACCTAGACATACATGTACTGTTGTTCTGCCTCCCTTAAAACAGTCTCCTATGATAACACTCCATATTAAATCTCACACAAATTGTGGTCCCATTGTTGGTTCCTGAAGAACCACACACAAGACTAACTCACTGCCGTTGAGTCAGATCCTACTCATAACAACCCCTCCTTGGGTTTCTGAGGCAGTATCACTACAGAAGTAGATTGCCCAACCTTCCTTTCAAGGAGTGCCTAGTGGGTTTGAACAGCCAGCCTTCTGGTTAACAGACAAATGCCTTACCACCACGCTACCAGAGCTCCCAGAGAAAAGACAGTGTTGTGTTAATTTACATATAGCAATAAGGCTTTGTTTCTGGAGCAGGAGTGAGGTGAAGTGACCTGAACCCATGGTCAGAGAGTAGACATGATGTTGTTTCTCGAGCAGAATGTGGAGTTCCATAGTACTTTATAATATTTATAGCATTCATATTAGCTTTATAACATCTTAAAATCTTCTTACATAAATCTTCCATCTTGTATTTTTGTTCATAATTGTTCTATCTGTCTCTTATAGTTCTTTACCCTTTCAATATAAGTTTTATATATAGAAATATCATGACTTTTATATATTGACCTTAATTTCTATTGCCTACCTAAACCCATCTATTAGTTTATTTTTGCTGATTCTTTTTGATTTTCTGCACAGATACTCACATCATCTGAAGAAGAGACATTTTTATTTTTTCAACTGAAATTAATATGTCTTTACTTATTTTTCTTGCTTAACTGAGCTGGTTAGGACTTCATTCCTTAAGGTACCTAAAATTCTTGATGCAATTAAAAGATCCAGCCTAGTTTTGCAAATTACTTCTGACTTATCTCATTCTTAAACCAAATAGGTCTTTCAATATTTCAGAAGTTCCCAACTCTCTCTCTCCTCAGTTATTTCTTCTCCTGAAACTTTCATGTCATCCCACAAAGCCCTTTATTACGTAGTTCATTATTAGTCATGAGTAGACCTCCGAATCTTCAGGATAGCCTACCTTTATTTCACAGTATGAGATCCTCCCCCCCAAAAAAAAAACAAACTCACTGCTGTTGAGTCCATCCTGACTAATAGCGAACCCCCCTTGGGTTTCCGAGGCAGTATCTCTACAGAAGTAGATTACCCAGTCTTCCTTCTGAAGAGTCATTGGTGGGTTTGAACTGCCAGCCCTGTGGTTACTAGTTAAATGCCATAGGCACTAATTATTATTTTTTTTTTTTCAAGCTTTAAAGTTTAACTACTCTTTAATATCATCCAGTATTAGCTAGTGTCCAGAGTTCTTTGATAATGTCATTTTTTTTAATTTTTATTTTGATTTGGGTGAAGATTTACAGAGTAAATTCACTTTTCATACAGCAGTTCACACATACTTTGTCTCGTGTCATTGACCAAAATTTACAATGCAACAGCTCCCCTCCCACTTCCTCCCCATAGATACCTCTTCCCAGTGTCCATCCCTCCATACTCTTCTGC
>NW_006921981.1:445919-451196 GCF_000298275.1 Orycteropus afer afer | reverse complement strand
GTCCAAGATTATCTTCTGGTCTGTGTTAATCGGTTTCCCTTTTCTTTGTTGAAGAGGGTCTTTGCAATCCTTCTGCCTAGTCCTCCATCTTGCCGGAACTCCCAGCACTAAGTATTTTTAATACCACCATTCAGCTATCAGTCTTTCCATGTTGTGACAATTATCTTAATAGTTAATACATGTTCAATATATGTTTATCCACATAAACTACTTTTATTTGAGCACAGACCACATCTATTTTACTTCTGTATCCGCAGTACCTTTCAGAGTGAGAGGCTACAAAATTGATGCTCTTAAAAATTTCTTGAATAGATGAATGGATAATATGGAAGTAAATAATGCATACATTAATTTATTACAACATTAATTAATTAAATTCTGAGGTACTAAGCACATTATACTTCATGTCTTAAGTTATGAGTGTGAAGAGTCAGGTTAATAATGTCTCACTATAGCAATCTGAATAATCATTAGCATTATTATTAGCAGCATAACTTCAGCAACTCCTAGTAATTGTGTACCTCCCATATGATAAGCACAATAATAAGTGCTTTAGAAACACTTTAGTATTTACCAGTAATAATAACTTAATATTTGGCCATCATTCTTTCCTCTTGACCTTAAACATAGCAATGTTCTTATTCCTGTTAAGTGCTGCTAAATCAGTTCCTAACAACTCATAGCAACCCTATGTCCAACAGAATGATACACTGCCTGGTCCTGCATCACATGCACAATGCTTGCTATGCTTGAGTCCATTTTTGCAGCCACCGTGTCAATCCATCTCTTTGAGGGTCTTCTCCTTTTTCGCTGACCCTCTACTATACTAAGTGTGATATGCCTTCTGACAATATGACCATTGTAGGTGAGACAAAGTCTGGCCAGTCTCACTTCCAAGGAGCATTCTAGCTTCATTTCTTCTAAGAGGGATTTGTTTATTCTTCTGATGGGGTCTTCTGGCAGTCAATAGTATTTTCAGTATTCTTCACCAACACCACACTTCAAAGGGATCAACTCTTTTTCAGTTTTCCTTATTAATTATTCAGCTTTCACATGCATATAAAAACACCATGGCTTAGGTCAAGCTCACTTTAGTATTCAAAGTGATATCTTGAACACTTTAAAGAGGTCTTTTGAGGCAGATTTGCCCAGTGCAATTTATTGTCCGATTTCCTGACTGCTGCTCCTTGTTCATTGATTGTAGATGCAAGTAAATTGAAATCTTTGACAACTTCAGTCTTTTCTCCATTTATTTTGATGTTGCCTATTGGTCCAGTTATGAGGATTTTTTTTCTTTATGTTGAGGTGTGCTCATATTTAAATGACTATAATTCATTTGTGAGGTGAACTTTAACTCATTTGTGAAATCCACAAAATCACCTCAAAATAACTAAAATAACTAAACTACATAAAGGAACATAGCAATAATAGCCACATATTAATTATTTTGAGGTGATTCTGTGGATGTCGCAAATGAGTGAAAGTTTACCTTACAAAATGAAATGTAGGCATTTAAATATGAGCACACAAATAACTCTACAGCTATTTGGAATTTTAGGTTCAATTATTTTTAACAATTACTTATTGTTCATCCCTTAGGTGCTAACAAATATGAGTGACAAAAAAAAAACAAGTAAAACATGGCTCCTTCCCAAAAAAATAGGTGAAAGAGGTTGCCAGTGAATGTGTCAATTATTCTAAAGCAAATAAAAGATAAATAAAGAGCAGTATAGGTACAAAGTGATTGGGAGTTTAAGAGAGAAAAATAATTACCTTTGAAGCCTTTAAAGAAGAGGTAAGATTCAAGGAGATTCTTAATTGACCATGAATGAAAATTATTTGCCAAGCGGTATGAAAAATAAAGGACTAAAGCAATGATGTTAATAACTTTTGCAACATTCATCTTCAATACATTTTATTAGTTAAATAATATGAATTAAAAGTTATCTTGTTTTGTACTTAAAAGAGATAAAAACCCACACTTAGCACTTTTTGTTTCTTTAAATTAGTCCTCACTATAGTCATAATAAAGAAGCTCTGGTGGTGTAGTGGATAAGGCATTTGACTGTTAAGCAGAAGGATAGTGGTTCAAACCCCCCAGTCACTCTGCAGAGGGAAGACGGGGTGATCTACTTCTGCAAAGATTTTCAACCTCAGAAACCCAAAGGGAGTCACTATGAGTCCCAATAGTTAACTCAATGACAGTGAGTTTGGGATATAGTCATATCGAAGCATTTCCTTTAGGTTTCCAAAAAATGCAGCTACTCAAAAATTTTTTTCATTAATTTTCAAATATTGTCTGTTATCTTCATTTAAGTCTACTTTATATATTAGTTTCATCATTGGATAACAATATTACTTGTTATTTTCCCTTCAGTATTCTAGTAAGTGTTTCGTTTATGAAGAAAAATTGATGTTGCTTAAGAATTAGGATTCCTTATTCAATTTCATTTATTTATTTGATGAGTTTTATTCCATACTTTAATATCACAATGGAGACATAAGCAAAATGATAAAATAATGTCATTTCCACAATGTCGATGTGGTCTCAGTGAATAATCTATCCAGCATTTTTCTATGTGAATGAAAGGTTACCTGTCTTGCACTGAGCCTAAATCTACTCTTAATTTGCTATTAAGGCTGAATAAGCTGTGCTCGAGCCCTCTTTTAGGTTAAAAAAAAATTAATCCTTTTGGTTAACAGTCAAGTGCATTATCCACTACACCACCAGAGCTCCTTTACTATGACTATTGTTGTTGTTATGTGCCGTCGAGTCGGACGCAACTCATAGCGACCCCTCCTTGGGTTTTCGAGATAGTATCACTAAGGAAGTAGATTGCCCCATCTTCCTTCCGAGGAGTGGCTGGTGGGTTTGAACCACTAGCCTTCTGGTTAGTAGTCAATTGCCTTTAGGCACCATGCTACCAGAGCTCCTTATTATGACTATAGTGAATACTAATTTATTTATAATTGCAAACCTTATGAAACCTTATGAAAGTCTGACCAACAGTCATTTGCTTTGAATTATTAGAATCTCAAGTCCCTGTATATTCTTTCAACTCAATAAGTGTTGTTAATATGTTTGAATTACAAGGTATGAATTCCAAAGAAGAAATGCTACAAGGGCTTCCTTTAGTAGCTATAACGTGTTGTGATTAGTGGATCAACTATTTCCACAGTTTACTTCATCCAGGAAATAGTCTAACTCTGGCTAATCATGCAAATGTTAAAGTACTACCCACAGGAAATACATTTTCCATAGTATATGACGGTAGCCCATTATTCATAAAAAAAGAACATCAGAATTTTACAAAACATTATACAATATATAATATAGTAATACAACAAGTTTCAATCAATTCAATAGTAATTGAGTACAAGTGGACTAAGGAACACAAAAAAAATAAATAAAAACATTAAAAAAAACTATAGTCTTTTTCACAGTCTATGACAAACTCACAGCTCTTACCATGTATTTATATTATTTGATAATAAATATTTAATTAGAATTCACTAATCACTTATAACAAATTGAGTTTCATCCTGACTGCCAGAGCCAGATTACTTATAAAGTTCAGAGATGTTTGTTTAAAAAGATTATTTTACTCAAAGTAATATTTAGTATCTATCTTAACTTAGTCATACATTTTCAATACATCTCTTCCTTCAAAATGAATTGACTAAGATCATATAAATTATATCTTTTAAAATTAAACATTGAAACTAAGATCAATTCATAAGTAGATAAGTCATCTAATCTCCAGATCTCTTCACAGTTTAGATTTAGTTATAGTAGCATTGTGAAGAGTTATGTTGTTGTTGTTACTGTTATGTGCGGTTGAGTTGGACCCGACTCATAGCGACCCCTCTTGGGTTTCTGAGGCAGTATTACTACGGAAGTAGATTGCCCCATCTTCCTTCCGAGGAGTGGCTGGTGGGTTTGAACCACCATCCTTCTGGTTAGCAGTCAAGTGCCTTAGGTACTAGGCTACCAGAGCTCCTGTGAAGAGTTATGTAGTAAATTTTGATAAATTTAAGACTACTTCATTATTGTTTCCAAATATTTTCTCTCAAACAATTCTGCTTGCTAAAATTTATTTCATCATGCTAGGAATACATATCAGTATACCAATAAGAAGACCTTTTCAATTCAGAGGGGACAGCAGATTTGGTACTTTGAGAAACCTAAGACTTAGGTAGCCTTTGATCATTGTATATAAAAAGAGTCCATATTCTATGACCATAGTATTATTAACAATATGTCCATTGAAAAAAGTCTCAGTGTTATATTTTAAAAATCACCATTTTCTCCAATATCTGATTAAAAAAAAGTACTTCCGTTTTAGTATTCATAAATTATTTTTTTAATGATCTCAGTGTATGGTAGGTGATAAATAAATTTCTGGAAAATATGGAAATAAATTTTAATATTTATACCTTCTGGGGCATTAGGGACATGGAACAAGCACCCAGGAGGAAGGCCGCAGAATGCCAGCCCAGGACCAGTGGAAGGCAGGGGTCTGTGTGCTTAGATTGCCCCAGGGCAGCAGGTCTGGTAATCGAGCAGGGCAGGGGAGATGAGGAAATAAGCAGAGTAGTTTGGAACAGCTAAGGAAGACAAATTTGCCTGTCAGTTTGTCATACTGTGGTGAGTTGTATGGTGCTGTGAGGCTGGAGGCTATGCCACTGGTGTTTCAAATACCAGCAGGGTTACCCAAGGTGGAAAAGTTTCAGCAGAGCTTCCAGACTAAGACAGACTCAGAAGAAGGAAGAGGCCATCCACTTCTCAAAGAATTGGCCAGTGAAAACATTATGAATAGCAGTGAAACACTGTCTGATAATATTACTGGAAACCTTTATGAATAGCCCTGAAATATTGTATGATATAGTGCCAGAAGATGAACCCCTCAGGTTGGAAACCACTCAAAATATGACTGAAGAAGAGGTGCCTTCTCAGAGTAGAGGTAGAGCTAACCTTAATGATATGGATAGAATAAAGTTTTTGGGACTTCCATTTACTGATGTGTCCTGTCTCAAGATGAGAAGAAATAGCTGCAAACATCCATTAATAATTGGAACATGGAATGTACAAAGTATGAATCTAGGAAAGTTGGAAGTTGCCAGAAATGAAATGGAATGCATAAAGATAGATATCCTAGTCATTAGTGAGCTGAAATGGGATGGTTTTGGTCATTTTGAATCAGACAATCATATGATCTACTGTGCCAGGAATGACAAATTGAAGAAGAATGGTGTGACATTCATCATCACAAAAAA
>NW_006921981.1:439222-444968 GCF_000298275.1 Orycteropus afer afer | reverse complement strand
AAGAATCAAATTGCAATATTGAACAATTCCATGGGCAATATGTTGAATGATGCAGAAAATATAAAAAGAAGATGGAAGGGATACACAGAGTCACTATACCAAAAGGAATTTGTAGATAATCATCTATTTCAGGAGGTGGTATATGATGAAGAACCAATGGTACTGAAGGAAGAAGTTGAAGCTGCACTGATGCAATTGGCAAAAAAGAAAGCTCCAGGAATTAACAGAATACTCATTGAGATGTTTCAACACATGCATGCTGCACTGGAGGCACTCATTCAGCTATGCCAAGATATTTGGAAGACAGCCACTTGGACAACTGACTAGAAAAGCTTTATATCTATACCCATTCCAGAGAAAGGTGATCCAAGAAATGTATAAATTATCAAACAATATCATTGATATCACACCCAAGTAAAATATTACTGAAGATTATTCAAAAATGGTTGCAGCAATATATTGACAGAGAACTTCCAGAAATGCAAGCTGGATTCAGTGAGGATGTGGAGCCAGGGATATTATAGCTATTGTCAGATGGCTCTTGGTTCAAAGAAAAGAATACCAGAAAGTTTACTTGTGTTTGGCACTGCAAAGGCATCCGATTGTGTGGATCAAAATAAATTTTGGGTAACATTAAGAAGAATGGGAATTCCAGAACACTTCATTGTACACATGAGGAACCTGTACATAGACCAGGAGGCTGTTGTTCAAACAGAACAAGGGGATACTGCATGGTTTAAAATCAAGAAGGGAGTGTGTCAGGGTTCTGTCCTTTCACCATACTTATTCAATCTGTATACTGAGCAAATAATCTGAGAAGCTGGAGTATATGAAGAAGAAGGTGGAATCAGGAGTGGAGTAAGACTCATTAACAACCTGAGATACAAAAGTGACACAATTTTGCTTGCTGAAAGTGAGGATGACTTGGAGTACTTACTGATCAAGATTGAAGACTACCATCTGCCGTATGGATTACACCTCAATGTAAAGAAAACAAAAATTCTCACAACTGGATGAATAAACAGCATCAAGATAAATGGAGAAAAGACTGAAGTTACAATTAACACCAATGGAAGCAACAGTAGAGACATCAAAGATGTATTGCATTGGGCAAACCTGTTGAAAAGACCTCTTTAAAGTGCTGAAGAACAAAGATATCTCCTTGAAGACTAAGGTGCACCCAACCCAAGCCATGATATTTTCAATCTCCTCATTTGCATGTGAGAGATGGACAATGAATAAGGATGACTGAAGAAGAGTTGCTGCTTTTGAGTTGTTGTTTTGGTGAAGAATGTTGAAAGTATCATAGACTGTTAAGAGAACTAACAAATCTGTCCTGGAGGAAGTGTAGCGGAATATTCCTTGGAAAAGAGGATGGTCAGACTTTGTCTCACCTACTTTGGTCATGTTGTCAGAGGCACCATTCTCTAGAGAAGGATGTCATGCTTGGTAAATTGGAGGGTCAATGAGTAAGGGGAAGGCCCTCAATGAGATGGATTGACACAGTGGCTGTAGTGATGGGCTCAGGTATAGTAGGGATCATGAGGCTGGCACAGGACTGATCAGTGCTTCATTCTGTTGTGCATAAGGTCGCTATAATTTGGAGACAACTCAACAACACGTAATAGCAACAAACTGGGGCATTAACATTGTTCATACCCAATGGTTACCCTGCATGAATACTCAGGGCCAGTGAGAATTCATGCTGCTTCAGTGGTTCCAGAGGCAGACATTCTAGAGTATTTATGGTCAGGAGATTGTGCTTAGATCATAATATATCTTATTTGAGCCCATTTCTCAGGATATAGTTTTCATAAAATTTGAGATAACCATTTTTCTGCAAATTGTTTTACATTTTTTTGTGTTTTAAAAACACAAGATTTAGCTTCCAATGTAAACTTACAGTTTTAAAAGTTTACACTTTTTAGTATTGACAATTAAGCAGAAACAGTCTTAGCTTAACCTTTATCCCTGTATTATGATCCAGTGCTCCTCACTGAGATGTATTCTTTTCATTCTCCCTCCTTTTTAGTAACACAGTAAAAGAATGAGGCGGTGTTTCTAAAGTCATCTGATAGTACACTACCTCCTCATGTTTGCCTATAAAAATTCCCATTTTCTTCTTTGATGAATAAATATAATTTTACAATAATAAAATATTAGGATGTTAAAGATGAAATCTGTCACTTCCAGATACAAAGTTTTGCATTCTGCCAAAACTATCGGCAGGTTTCTGTGAAAACTGTGACTTACATTTTGTTGTTGTTGTTGTTGTTATGAGCTGTGGAGTTGAACTCAACTCATAGCAACCCCTCCTCGGGTTTCTGAGGCATTATCACTACAGAAGTAGATTGCCCAATCTTCCTTCCGAGGAGTGGCTGGTGGGTTGACTTACATAATGATGATTAAAACAAAAATATTATAAAGCCCGAATTATTCAGTAAATGATAAATAGCACTCTTGTAAATATAAAATGAAGGAGCCCCGGTAACCCATCTGCTAATGCAAAGATTGGCAGTTTGAATGTATCCAGTGGCTCTGCAAAGGAAAGACCTACTTCCTAGAAAACCCTGTGGAGCAGTTTTACTCTGTCATATAAGGTCACTGTGAGTCCAAATTGACTTGATTGCACCTAAGAACAACAAAGTAGTAAAACGAGTTCACTGAACTTCTAAATATAGTGTTCCCTTTTTTAAGATTCTTCCAAGACAGTGTTTGACAAATAACATTGGAATTATTTGAATTTTATATTCATGATCTGAATTTGACAATAGAAACGACAAGAATAGCCTACTTTTATAAGTGAGGGGAAGAACTAGACTAGCATACAGAAATCAGTGTAGTCTGCTGAAGACACACAGATGTTAAGGAAAGTAAGTATTACATGGATTGGCCATGGTAAGGCAGTATGATTTGCTGTACATGACTTATGTCAACCTGAAATGTTCTCATGCACTTTTTCAGTTATGACAACCTTACTGGGACCATTATTCATGTGTCTCATTTCAATGAAAATGTACAGGTTGATTACCTAGTGTCAATTATAATGAAAGAGGATTTTGAGGGTTAGCTATTTATGGCTCAGGAAACTATCTGCAAATACAATTAAACACTTCATTTAAAACCTCATATCAATTATTAAAAGCCAATAGAATTGCTATGGTAACAACGTACCACACAGAATTAACCACCCAAATGACTTTGTTAGGATTCATTTATTGAATCATAAATGAATGAATAAAAAGAGAAAGCAAGGTTATTTGAAATCTTTAAACTTTCCAAAACTAAATAAAATATTTTTACCTGCTTGATGATTAGGTATAAATAAACCAGCTTACAGTACTAACCAAATGTCTTCATTTAGAAGGCATTCACATTTAGTTGCTGAAATTTATACCATAGAAATTTCTGGAGAAAGTAATTATAGAGGCAATTTCAATTTAAAGCCACACAGTGAAGTAATTAAGGGTAATAATAACCATAGCCTCTAAACAAATATATAGAAAATAGACTCTGTATGTTATTTAAATGAAAGAGGTTAAAGAGAAAATAGCAGTGAATATGAATTGCTGGTTAAAATAAGTAGAATTCAGTATTAATAAAACACAATTCCCAGATACATATCATTCACACAGTTTCTATGGCATGATTATGCTATGGTGTTTGCTTGAGATATACTTCAAATGTGATATAAATACACATAAATAGATTTCATATTGTGTTAAATGTTGCTATTGTATGCTGTTGAGTTGAATCTGACTCATAGTGTCCTATATGTCTGAGTAAATATTGCATGTATTATGTGTTATGGTCAACTAATGCCACTCTAACAGAAAAATACCACAAATGAATGGCTTTAACAAACAGGAATTTATTCTCTTACAATTTATAAGGCTAGAAGTCCGAGTCCAAGTGCCGACTCTAGGGGCTAGGAGAAAGCACCTTGACCTTGGGCTTCAGCCTTGTCTCTTTGCTCATGGCCCACTGAAACTCTGGGCTTCTCCTAACTCAAGCAGCTGCTGGATGCTGAGGATGACAAACGCAAGGCTGACACGTGAAATGGCACAGTCCAAAGGTTATCAAGGGAGCTCTGGTAGCGTAATGCCTAAGGCACTTGACTGATAACCAGAAGGTTGGTGGTTCAAACCCACCAGCCACTCCTTGGAAGGAAGGTTAGGCAATCTACTTCTGTAGTGATACCACCTCGGAAACCCAAGGAGGGGTCACTATGAGTCGGGTCCGACTTGATGGCACATAACAACACAACAACAACAAAGGTTATCAAGCAAGACTGCAAATCCAGAAACAGTCCCGAGATTGGCAGACAACACAGCAGGCCACTCACTGATGAGTCGATCAAAATCAGGATTCAAATATGCCAAGATACTGAGAGAACTTTCAAAAGCGTATCTTCTCATATACTGGAAGCAGACCACGTTCTTAAGGCAGCTACTCAGCTGCTCACAGCAAATTGCACCATGGAGTTCATTACCAGTCTCATCATGGGGAATCACTGCATCTAGCTGCCCAGCCACTCAAAACCATGTCTAGCTAAGTTGACACATAACCTTAACTACTACATTGTGTTAACTATTAAGTTTGTTCTGAGTGCTTCAATCATTTGGAGTGCTCTAATCTTCCTATGTCATTTCAGGAACTTCTGTTTAGTTCTTAAATTAGGTTTGCAGCATTAGTTTGATGTTCATAAAGGAAAGAAGAACAGGTAGACAGAGGTACAGAGTGCAGAAGAGGGAGGCAATGATAATATAGAGTAAAATAATAGTGAGATATACAGTTATTTGGGTCAAGAGAGGAAGCATCTGAGCATGTTTAGATGTCATGTTAGGAGCCAAAAAATTGTGGACTCAAATCTTAATTTCACAATTTATAGAGAGTATGATTTTGGGAAATGTTTAAGTCCTGCTTTTATCTATAATTTGGAATGATGATACTGCGTTATTTATTCCAACTTTGGAAAAGAAAAGCAAATTTTATCTTACATTTTTTTATAATTATGGAGATAGTATTTTATAGTACTTAACGCTGTCTTCAGTATGTACTTTATAACCTTAATGATCATAGTCTATTATTTTAAATAATAATAATAAATAAAACAACGATAATATTATTTTTAAAGTTTTAACAACGTTTTCATAACCTATATTCCTTTCCATTTCCACTTTCTGTTCTTCCCATTCCTATTCATTAGCCTCCAAAAATTCTCAGCTACCAACAAATCCATGGTTTACTTTCTGTATTATATTATTCTCTCTCTGTCTGTCTCTCTTTCTGCTTCCCATTCCTAAAATGACTTAGTCTTTTGTACTGATTGAAGTATACTGACATTTCAGGATGTTTTCTTTTTAATGTTTGCATGTTTCTTCCTGTGCCAACTATTCTGTAAATACAGATGTTACAAAACAGCAATAGCAGCCAATGTCATGGCTCTTACCATCACATTAAAACAAGGGATTTGTAGTCTCCTGCAGTGCCATTTTCCCAAATAGTTCATGGATCCTAAAGGCCTGTCCTATGAATATGGTTCTTGTGTGCAATTAAGTCAATTCTAACATGGCAGCATCATATGACTGAGTAGAACTGTACCATAGGGTTTCCTAGACTGTAATCTTCACAAGAACTGTCAAGTCTTTCACTCACAGAGTTGCTGGTGGGTTTAAATTGCAAACATTTATATTAACGGGGAGTACTTAATCACCTGACTTCCTTGTGTTATGTATGCTCATTA
>NW_006921981.1:434571-438742 GCF_000298275.1 Orycteropus afer afer | reverse complement strand
CATTCTTCTCCAACACCACACCCTGGGATATCAATCTTTATGCATTTCATTTCATTTTTGACAACTTCCAATTTTTCTAGATTCATACTTCATACACTCCAAGTTCCAATTATTAATGGATATTTGAATCTGTTTCTACTCATTTTGCATCATGCCACATTAGCCAATGGAATCTCTGAAAGCTTTACTCTATCCATATTGTTAAGTTGTCAGCTCTTCCTCAAATTGTGAGTGCTTTCCAACCCGATGGGCTCATCTTCTGGCACTCTATCAGATAATGTTTCAGGGCTGTTCATAAAGTTTTCCATAATATATCAGACAGTGTTTCACTGCTATCAAAAGTTTTTCACTGGCTAATTGTTTGAGAAGTGGATGGACTCTTCCTTCTTCCAAGTCTGCTTTGTTGTTGTTGTTAGTCTGTTAGTAAAGTCTGCTTTAGTCCGGAAGTTTCATTGAAACTTGTTCACCATGGGTAACTGTGGTGTGGTAAATACCTGGCATGGCTTTTCTAGCTATAAGACTTTGTAAACTCCATGGTGGGATTTGCTGTGAGCCACTGAGGAGCTCCTGATTGTAAATGTTATCCACCTGGAGTATTTCTGTTTGGAATGGCACAGAGAAATGTTCTGGGAGGTTTGCTGTCTCTCAAGTGGTTAATATTCTGATTTTATGATTGGCTAGTTTGGCCACTCTGTTGGGCTCAAAGGAGGTCTCCTAGAGGCAGAAGTCTCTCGGATCACTGGGTGGGAAGGACATACTGCTGAGAAGAAACACACTTCTGAGAGACACGTGCTGCTGGGAGAGAGATGCAAGAGACACACATTGCTGAGAGAGACACTGAGGGACACACACTGCTGCTGGGTGAGAGACGAGTGCTGAGAGAGACTGAACGTTGTTCCTGAACTTGAACTGTAGCCTGGTGCTTCCCTAATAAACCTCATAATCTGTGAGTTCTGTGTGGCCACTGCAGTGAATTATCGAACCCAGCAGAAAGGTGGTGAGTGCAGTGGGAGGAACAGTTGGTGGTGTCAGGGTTGGTGAAAGGGCTGGAGGGAGGCAGCTTGTCTGGCCTCACAGTAATGGGCCTTGGGCTACTGATGGTGCTTCTGTTTTCCTCTTGTGTAGTTAGAGGAGGTCAGAAGATGTGGCCTCTTTGCCTTTTTAGCAGTAACCTGCTGGCATTTTGCAACATGGTGGCATAGCCTCCGGCCTCACAGCAATACTGCAAACCACCACAGATGACAAACTGATAGACAAGTTCATCTCCCTTTTGTTCCTAATCCTTCTGCTACTGTTACCTCAGGCAATAGCCTTAAAATAGAGCTGCCCACAAGCAAAAAGCAGCCTCCAAGCCCTGGGCCTGCCTACTCTGGACCTTGGCCCCAACACAGCCACATCCAAGAGAAAAGCAGCCTCCCAGCCCTGGGTTCTGTCATGCTGTGGTGGGTTGCATATCACATACCTGGAAGCTATATCACCTGTGTTTCAAACACAAACAGGGACACCTGTGTTGGACAGGATTCAGCAGAGCTTCCAGTCTAAGATAGACTAGGAGGAAGGACCTGAGGATATACTTTAAAAAAAAGAACACGGCCAGTCAAAACCTAATGAATAGCAGCAAAACATTTTCTGACATCATACAGAAGATGAACCCCTCTACTTGGAAGGCACTCAAAATATGACTGAGGAAGAGCTGCCTTCCAAAGTAGAGTTGATTTTTACGGTGTAGATGGAGCACACTTTGCAAATATCACAAGTTGCAAAGATGCTTTAATAATCAGAGCATGGACTGCAAGAAGTATGAGTTTAGGAATCTGAGGAGCCATTAAAAATTAAGTGGAATTCATAAAGATTGATATTCAAGGCATTCATAAGCTGAAAGAGACAGGTATCGACCCTACTGAATAGGACAATCATATAGTCTGTCTTGCTGAAAATTTCAATTTAAAGAAGTATGACATCATATTCATCATCAAAAAGAATATTTCAAGATCTACACTGAAGTAAAACCCTGTCAGTGATAGTATAATATCCATACGTCATCAAGGATGATCTATGATTGTTAATCTATCACTAGTGATAAAGATGAAGAAATTGAAGATTTTTACCAAATTCTGTACTTTAAAATAGATCAAATTTGCAATCAAGATCCATTGGTAATAAGAATGTGAAGCTAGAAACAAAGAAGAACTATTTGTAGCTGGAAAACATTGTCTTGGTTATAGAAATGACGCATGATGGAATTTTTCAAGACCAATGAATTACTCATTTCAAATATATTTTTTCAACAACATAAATAGTAACTATACATGTGGACCTTGGGTGGACCTTGGGTGGACCTTTCCTGATGTAAAATACAGGAATCAAATTGACTACATTTGTGGAAGAGATGATGGAAAATCTTAATATCATCAGTGAGAAAAAGGCTAGCAGTCAACTAAGGAACAGATCACCAATTCTTCCTATGCAACTTCAAGGCGAACCTGGAGAAAATTAAAACAAGCCCAGGAGAGCCAAACTACAACTTTGAGTACATCTGACCTGAATTTAGAGACCATCTCAAGAATAGGTAAAACATATTAAATGCTAATAACTGAAGATCAGGTGAGTTATGTGATAAAATGAAAAGCTTATGTGATGAAAGCAAAAGGTCATAAAAAATATAGGAAAGAAAGAAAAGACCAAAATGGATATCAGAAGAGACTCTGAATCTTGTTGTTTAATATATACAGTAGCTAAAGCAAATGGAAGAAATTATGAAGTGAAAGAGCAGAACAAAAAATTCAAAAGGAGGCTCAGGAAGAAAAAAAGTATTATAATGAAATGTGCAAAGATAAGGAAGGATACTTAGCATTTCCAAACCTGAAAAAACTGAGGAGAAAATTCCACCCTCAATTTGCAATATTGAAGAAGTCTATGGGCAAAATATTAAAGTATGAAGGAAACATTGAAAGAAGATGGAAGGAATACACAGAGTCACTGTAACAAAAAGAATTGGTTGCTATTCAACCATTTCAGGAAGTAACATATGATCAAAAACCAATGACACTGAAGGAAGAAATCCAAGTTGCACTGAAGGCATTAGTGAGAAACAAAGCTCCAGGAATGGACAGAATATCCATTGAGATGTTTCAACAAATGGACACAATATCAGAAACACTCAATCAACTATGTCAAGAAATTTCAAAGGCAGTTATTTGTCCAACTAACTAGAATATATTCATACTAGTGCCCATTCCAAAGAAAGTGATCTAAACAGAATGTGGGAATTATCATAAAATATCATTAATATCACATGCAAGCAACATTTTGCTGAGAATAATTCAAAAACACTTGCAGCAGTACATCTAATGTAGTTGCTAGAAATTCCAGCCAGATTCAGAAGAGGATGTGGAGTGAGAGATATCATTGCTGATGCCAGATGGGTCTTGGCTAAAAGTAGAGACTACCAGAAAGAAAAGTTTTATTGACTTTGCAAAGGCATTTAACTGGGTGAATCTTAACAAATTATGGATAACATTGTGAAAAACGAGAATTTCAGAACACTTAATTGTGTTCATAAGAAACTTGTACATAGACTAATTGGCAATCTTTTGAGCAGAACAAGGGGATACTATATGGTGGAAAGTGTGAGTCAGGGTTGTATCCTTTTATCATACTTATTCAGTCTGTATATTAAGCAAATAATCTGAGAAGCTGGACTATATGAAGAAGAACATGGTATGAGGATTGGAGACTCATTTACAGACTCTGTTGTGGAAATAACACAACTTTGCTTGGTGAAAGTTAGGTGGAATTGAAGTACTCATTAATGAAGATCAAAGACTACAGCTTCAAGTATGGATTACACCTTGTGATAGTTGGAGCTGTGTGTCAACTTGGTTGGACCCCCGTTCTGTATGGTTGTTCCCACGATGGGATCAGATGACTGTGTTCTGAGTGGCCAGTCTGCCCAAGGGGAGTTTCCCTAGGGGGTGTGGCCTGCTTCCAAGATATCCAGGGACTTCCTGGGAAGAGACACATTCTTTGAGAGATTGGAACCCTGGTGTGCTGACTACAAACTTCCGTGAGTGAGCAGCCCACCGCTCGGCCTGGAGATCTTGGATTCGTCTTTCGTTGGAGTCAACAACCAGTGTACTGCCTGCCAGCCTTGAATTTCTCGGCCCCCTGC
>NW_006921981.1:424410-434228 GCF_000298275.1 Orycteropus afer afer | reverse complement strand
CTGCAAAAGTTTAAAAATGCAAAGATGTCACTTTGAAGACTAAGGTCCCCGTGGCCCAAGCCATAGTATTTTTAATTGCCTTGTATGCATGTGAAAGCTGGACAAAGAGTAAGGGAGACCAAGGAAGAAATGATGTCTTTGAATTTGGATGTTGGCAAAAAATATTAAGTACACCATGAACTTCCAGAAGAATGAACAAATCTGTCTTGGAAAAATACAGCTGGATTGCTTTTTAGATGTGAAGATGGCAAGAATGTGTCTCACATACTTTGGAGATGTCATCAGGAGGGACGAAGCCCTTGGGGAAGGACATCTTGCTTGGTAAAGTAGAGGGTCAGCGAAAAAAAGAGGAAGACCCTCAATGAGATGGGTTGACACAGTGCCTGAACAATAGGTTCAAATAGAGCAACAATTTTAAGGATGGCACAGGATCGGACACTGCTTCTTCTGTTTCTCTTAGGGTGGCTATGAATAAGAATTGACGCGACAGTGCCAAACATAATATTGTGGAAGTCTTATAACTTGTCTCAAGATAATTCATTTCTTTTCACTCTAAATTATTGTCCAGAATGAAGCCAAAACATCTTTCTATAGTAAAGAAATCTCTGAAATCATCTAGATGAGTCAACTTGGCAAGTTACTAAACTCTCTTTTCACTCACCTGAAAATAAATCACATATTGTTTGTATCCCTCTTGCTGAGTTACTGTGGTTACTGAGATAGTTCATGTAAAGCATTAAGTTTCTACTTATACTTACAAAGCACTAACTTACTATCTAATATAAAATAAATAAATCATAGTTTTGTTAAAAATGTATCTCTAAAACTAGTCAATAGGAGCTCTGGTAGCATAGTGCCTAAGGCACTTGACTGCTACCCAGAAGGCTGGAGGTTCAAACCCACCAGTCACTCCTCGGAAGGAAGGTTGGGCAATGTACTTCTGTAGTGATACTGCCTTGAAAACTCAAGGAGGGGTCACTATGAGTTGGGTCCAACTTGATGGTACATAATAACAACAACAATACTAGTCAATAGATTTTAGTGATTTTGTATTTACATTATTTACAGCTTTCAAGATTTTATAACTTCAATCATGTTCCCATTTTAGCCTATATTATAGTCAACTTTGTTGTTGTTGTTGTTGTGTGCCATCGAGTCGGACCCGACTCATAGCGACCCCTCCTTGAGTTTTCAACTTTGAGTAGTCAACTTTATTTATGTATTAATTAATATAAATATAGCCTGTTATGCCACAGACTGAATCAATAGGAAAGAAAAGTGAGTATATATATATATATATATATTCAAATATATATATACACACACACACACACACATATTCAAAGCTAAGTTTTGAAGTATTTTATCCTGTGTGGTTTTCAGTAAGTGATTTCATCTGTCTGAACCTTAGTCTCCTTACCTATAAAATGGTGATAATAATGAAGATTATACCTACATTATAGGCGTTCCATGAGGATTAAATGAAATAATGTACATAAAGTTCTGTGTGCATATTAGGAACTTCTGCTTCTTTAGTAAGGAGTAGAATTCAATATTGTACCGGTTATAAGTACAGACACAGCAATACTCCACATGGACAAATTACTGTCTCCTGTTTCTCCTTAATAGTTGTTCAAGGTGTCATTTAAATTTTTTGCTTGCTTGTTTGTTACTTCTTTGTTGGGTAACAGCAGCATAACTTTGGGTCACTATCTTCAGAAAAATATCTGACCTGATTTTCTTGCTGTTGACTGAGGGTTCAGGGCACCAGTCATGTGAAGTGGCATTTCATTTACTCTAGATCACTGACATTCTCTTCAAGGAACTGATACTGATAATTTCATGAACCTTTAAAACCCCCAACGCTATTATAGAATGTAATTTCTCTCATAAAATTTAGTAAAACATGAAGCTCTTAATTGACCTCCTTAGGATTCTTAATGATTCTATAAAAGTGTTACTAAAACAGTTTATAAGTCTAAGGGACTCATTAGGAGCTCTGGTAGCATAGTGCCTAAGGCAGTTGACTGCTAACTAGAAGGCTGGCGGTTCAAACCCATCAGCCACTCCTCAGAAGAAAGGTTGGGTAATCTATTTCTGTAGTGATACTGCCTCGGAAACCCAAGGAGGGGTCGCTGTGAGATGGGTCCTACTCCACGGCAAATAACAACAACAAGGGACTCATAACGACCTCTAGTGGCATAGTGCCTAAGGCATTTGACTGCTAACCAGAAGGCTGGAAGTTCAAACCCAGCAGTCTCTGCTTGGAAAGAAGGTTGGGCAACCTATTTCCGTAGTGATACTGCCTCAGAAACTCAAGGAGGGGTCTCTATGAGTCGTATCTGACTCCATAGCAGTGAGTTTGGTTTTGGTTTTAAGAGACTTATTCAACACATCAATGTGTGAAATCCAAAGAGATGCCTTAGCTAAATTCCAAACTGCTCAAAGTCACAGACCTTATTGCTTTACTCCACTTACAGATGAATGCATTTCTTCAGCTTGGCCAAGGACGTCACTTCCCAAATAGAGTAAACTTTTTCAGATCATAAAATTATATTAAGAGTATTCTCTGAATACATGTCACAGTTTACATGTGGAGATTTCATCTATCAATTTTAGCTTTAAAATATTTTTTTTATCTCTAAGGACTTTGATTAAATAATATTTCTCTTTCATTATCAGCAGCAGTAACTAGTTCAAGGATATTGGGTGTTTATTGTGCCTGGTAAGCTAAAAGTTTTAATCCTTTTAGTGAATGAACAGCATTCATTTTGTTTTTAAAGACATCATGGTAAAGTGCACATTTGGAGTGAAGGAACATATGGATTAGAATCCAGCCACAGTTTGTTTTTTTTTTTTTAATTTTTTTTTTTAAGCATTATAACTAGGCAAGTTATATAGCCTCATTTTTCTCATCCATAAAGTACACATATCTTATAAGATTTTCAGGATGATTAAAGAGAAAAATATGTGTACACTTAACACAGAGCCAGCTAAAAAGAAGGTGCTCAATAAATACTAGATTTTTCTCCATTTCCTTCTAATCACCTGGGTTAAGTTTTTGTTCTTTTATTTGATCATCATAACATTTTTAAAATAAAAAGCAAGGTGAGAAAATGTATAACTCTTTTTATTATCTTCTGATTTTTTTTTAAATATCAAACCAAAGCCAAATATTTTCATATTGCCCTTTCTTATATTTAATATTTTAGAATCATGTTTTATTTCCAATCTATTTTATTGCTAGCAAGTCTTTTAAAAATGTTTTTATATTATTCCCTACTGGCATTGATATATTTTATAGTTATTTAACAGCAGACATGGTTTCTATTTTTGGAAATTTTACTATTTGGCTTTGAATGCAGCTTTGTTATCTTATCATTTTTTGATGACTATTAACATTACCAGGCTAATTCATTAATGAAGGTATTTTATTACCAAGTTTTTCAGATGAAAATTGTGGTAAGGAATATACAATAGAATAGCAGGAAAGATAGAGACTTAGACATGGAGTATACTTATTGTTATTAATTAGTTATAATCAAGCATTAAATATCCTATTTTAAATAGCAATTGTTGAAACAGAAATAGTCATGACTTAAAGATTTATGAATTTGCAAGACCTCTCTCAATATTTAAATTCCTGAGCAAACAAAGCTCATACATGCTGTGTTTGAAAGGTATAGAGAATTGGCAAGGTTGCAATAACTTCTCATTATTCTTCCCTTTGCCCTATAAAGGTAATCATTCCATAACACTTATAGAAAAAGTAGACTGATCTTTATGTTTCCTTTATGTTTGTGACCTTAATTATTTTATGTTAATTATCATTTCTAGTTCTGTCAAAACAGACTTATTTTTACTATCCACAACAGTGAAGGCATATTTATATCCTTTGTTGAATAAGTGAGTGAGTGAATGAATGATATGCGTAGGGTAGAGACAATTACCCATTATCTCTACTGAGTGGTAAGAGATTCTGATGGTTATTGTTGTGGCTAAGACCCTGTTGCTAGGACTGTCCAAGTCTTTCATTGCGTCAATTACTCTCTGCTTTTGGCATTCCCTTTGCTCTTCAAATTCTCCTAAGTGTATAATCATCTCTTTTCTAAAGATTTTAGTTGATTTAATATGTCTTCTTTGAGCATAATCATCTCTCTTCTTTAAAGATTTTGACTGATTTAGTATGTCTTCTTTTTGTGTTTTTCTTTATGGAAAGATAGCCAGCCTAAACTATACATGCAAAAACAAAAAACAAAACAAAAACAAATAGCTAAACCATTTTTCTTTTATATTGTTTAAGGGGTATTTTAAAATCTTTTTCAGTTATGTGGAAAACAAATTGAATTATTAAGGCAATATGCATCCCTGAGGTTCTGCTCAGCCAATAAATCAGGTAATAAATCGTGTTCTTAAAAGATGCAGTTAATTTTTTGTTGTTGTTGCTCTTTTTAAAGTTAATGCTTTGTAAGCATTTTCTCAGGATGGCAGCAGAAAAAAAAATCAATCAAAAATTATTTCAGAATAAAATTTAATTACTTTCCAGGATTCAAATTTTGATCACAGGTATTCAACTAACTGTTTATTGAGATTTGTTTTGCAGATTTTTATACGAATATCTCCTTTTCTTAAGGAGCTCTGGTGGCATATTACCGAAGGCATTTGACTACTAACCAGGTCAGTGGTTCTAACCCACCAGTCGCTCCTCAGAAGGAAGATCCAGCAATCTACTTCTGTAAAGATTTACTGCCTTGTATACCCAATGGCAATAGCTATGACTCAGAATCAACTAGATGACAGTGAATTTTTTTTCCATGTCTTTTTTACATCAAGACTAGAGATAAAGGAGGATCATAGCACGATTATTTTTGTTTCCATTTTGCTGAATCAGTGATAATATATTTTGAGGAATATTTTGTATTTTTGACATGAAAAGTGAAAATAGGTTCACTCTTCCCTATGCTGCCAGAACAAATTTGGCTGCTATAGGATGTGGCACATAACAACAACAACAACATGGGATGTGGCTACACAAAATAATCGAGAGAACTATTCATATGCAAAATTGAAAGCATTCAATACTTCAGAGCAGAATGAACAAAAGTGGATTTTGATAATTCTCCTTTGTCACTCACTAGCTTCCACTAATATAGAAATGTATTTACAGGTCCTCATAATTTAAAGCTGAAAGAGCATTATATTTCATCTAATTTAACTTTCATAATTGTACAGATAAGTTTCTGAGGTCAAAAATGTCACATCAACTTTGTTATAGTCATAAAATTGTTAGTGAAAAGGTCAGGTCCAGGAAAAAAGAAAATAAAAAAATCCCTGCTTGAAACACTACTATCCTACTCAACTCCACCTATGGAATAAGAAGCATAAGGTCACAAATCAGATAACTTGAGTTTTATTTCTGAATCCACCATACTAGTACCGAGATGCTAATCAAGCCAGTCTCTGTGCTTTTTTGACTGTTTACCTCTAAAATGAGGTTGTTAAAACCTAACAAATTGAAACTAAAGATTGAACTTTATGACATAATATGGTATCATCATTTTGCATGACAACATTGTCTAGTAGTAAATTTCTGTGATAAAACTAAAGATTTCATTAGCAAAATAGTGTGTCACCTTAAGTGTTAAATGTATGAATTCTTTGGTTATGGAGAGAAGGTAATGATTTGCTCTTGTCGTTGAATGAAGAGGAAACTAAAAATTAGATAGAAGCTTTTTCAAAAGATTTAGAAGGATAGAGTTATTAATAGTTTGCAGTTTGCAACTGGAAATACTCTCATAATTTGCCTTAGGAAGGCTATGATCAAATAGGTATCAGATGAGCCTGGATACAGGAGAACCCTGTGTAGTTTCAGAAAGAGTCAATATCATGATACATATTTTTACCCAATTCACAGCATTTGGTAGATTAAAATGTACTTTTTTCACATGAACTCTAGTAAAACTAGTGTTTTACTCTAAGACTTCTTCAAAATATGAGATGAAATGCTATCAGAAAAGAATTATACTCTAAATATAATACACAAGCATTTGGTTTCAAATATGCAAAAATGTTCTAAAACTTTGACCTACACATTATCTTGATAAGGAACTCAGATTCTATTGTAAATGTATATTCTCATATATAAATTAGAATTATGGTGTTAGGTACTGTGATGCTTACTGGGTTAAGCAAACAATTGTATCTCATACAGGAAGAGATTCAATAAAAACTTAACATATTTAAGAATTTATTAGGTTTATATTGCAGCATGTCTTATATGGTATTGGTTTTACTTAATTTTACATTTAAATAAAAAATAAAAATAATTTTATAAGCAGTATGAAATATGTATTACATATAGAATTTTTAGCATAGTGCCTAAGGCGCTTGACTGCTAACCGGAAGGCTGGAGGTTCAAACCCACCAGCAACTCCTCAGAAGGAAGGTTGGGCAATCTACTTCTGTAGTGATACTGCCTCAGAAACCCAAGGAGGGGTCGCTATGGGTTCGGGCCGACTGGATGGCATATAACAACAGCAACACCATAGAATTTTACATTCTTAATTTTAACTATTGAATATATTATGCTTATGGACTAAAAAGTAAATTATTTTTGAAGTTAAGGGCTTAAAACTAGTGTAATTAATAAGATTGAAAAATACACATTTTATACTATTAATAATATTAACATTATAGTTAAATATTGAAATATGAAATCTGAGTGCCCAAAATTAGTTCAATAGTGCATATAGACATGTACATTCTTCATTTGTAAAGGTTTCTCAACCAAAATTAACACTTTGACTTATTTCTTAGTGTGGTTTAAATACATTTGTTATATATTTAATTCTTAATCTATCTACAAGAGTATATATGTGCCAGGGAGTCCCTGGGTGGTACAAACAGTTAAGTATTCAGCTACTAACCAAAAGTTTGCGGTTCAAACCCACCCAGAGTTGCTTAAATAGAAAGGGCTGGGAATCTGATTCCAAAAAGTCACAGCCATAAAAACTCTATGGAACACAGTTCTTCTCTTCACATGTGGGATCACCTTGAATTGGAATCAACTTGATGGCAACTGGTATATGTATGGTATGTTGTTGTTGTTGTGTGCCGTGGAGTCAGTCCTGACTCATAGCAGCCCCTCCTTGGGTTTCTGAGGCAGTATCACTACGTCGGTAGATTGCCCCATCTTCCTTCTGAGGAGTGGCTAGTATGGTATATGTGTGTCAAAAGTCTCACTGTACATACAGGAATAAATGTACAAGTGAAATGATGGTACCTGCCATTTAGGGTTGTCAGTCTTGTCTGGTTGTCCTTTGAGGCTATGTCACACATTTGTGAGAAACTTTGACTAATCTTAAGAATTCAGTAAATAACCATAGAATAGAGAGACAAAACAAATGTCACCAAAATTATAATTTTAACACATTAATACCTTTAATGAACTGAGCTTGCAAAATTTTAAAGTTGCAGATTTATCAGACATTTTTAAGATTTCAGTAATTTCATTAAATATTTGAGCCAAAGGTGACTGCCAAATTTTATATCTTATATGGTTTATATCCGTATCAATAAAGTTGTAATAATTAATAATGTTTAATAAATAGTTGTTTTTTCATGATATCCATATTAAAGTAAAATTAAATGAAAATTTCTTAATTTATTGTGTCTTTTGGAAATTTTTGCACACTCATGTACATGGGGAAAAATGTCTGAAAAACTGCAGTATTTTACACTTCATTTTTTCTTAAGTTCAATTTTATTCAATTATGTTCTACATAGTTTGAAAAATAACATTCTTTCTTTATTTGTTGTGATTTGAGTGAAAGTTTACAGAACAAATTCACTTTCCATACAGCAGCTCACATGCACTTTGTCACATGACGTTGACTACAATTTTCACAATGCAGCAGCACCCTTCCCATTTCCTTCCCATAGTTACCTCTTCCCTGTGTCCTTCCCTCCATGCACTCCTGCCCCTTGAGCTGTCTCCCTGTGAATACACAGCCCTTCTATTCTCCCATGATTGTTCTCACCAAGCAGTTTATCTACCTAATGTAAATGTTCAGCTCATATGTCTGTCTTTTGTTTGGCGGGAAGCCATAGGAGGGCATTCAAATCCAGATCTGAAGGGCAGCTAGGGGCCATAGTCTCAGTTGTTCCATCAGGCTCTATCAGACCAGCAAACTTGCCCTCTCTCTCTTTTTTTTTTTATGATTTTCAGTTTTGTTCCACATTGTTCTCCCACTCTATCCAGGATCTCTTACACAGATCCGTCTCCAAGTGGTTGACAGTGGTAGCCAGGCACCATCTAGTTCTTCTAGTCTCATAGTTGTATAGGCTGAGGATTGCATGGTACACCAATCACTTGGACTATTTGTTTCCGTATATCTTTGGTTTTCTTCATTCTTCTTTGCTCTGAATGAGGAGACCCATCAATGCATCTAGGTGGCCTCTTGCAAGCTTTTTAGATGCCAGTCGCTACTCGCCAAAATAGGATGTGGAACAATGTTTTTGTGTAATATGTTTTGCCAATTGAGCTTGATGTCTCTTGGGACTATGGTCCCGAACCTATAGATCCAACTATTTGCTCCCTCTGGGTAGCAGTCTGTGGCCAAGAAATGACTACAACTTTGTCCCTTGTCAGCTCTATTGTATACCTGGGAATTCTTACAGAACATACAAATACACTTGTAGAAACGTTGTCTGCCAAGCCTATGCATGGTCATGGGCACACTCGCCCCTGCATAAACATACCTGATGGTTCAGCCAGTCCACCTATATATCCACCTGTATATCAATGCTTGCCTTCACTGACAACTCAGTACTGTATGTGCACATGGGTTCATCTTTGTTTTCTGTACCATCAATGCACCTTTCTATGGCTTCCTCAATGCCACTGTGTTGATCACTCACATTTGGTATGTTGCCCTTTTCTTCACCCAAATCAATACTTGTCTCTACTTATCTAGCAATGTTCCCTCCCTTGCCCTCCCCTCTTACCCCTGGTAACCAACAAAGAAAATTTCCTTCCATATATAAACCATTCCTTAACTTTTTACAATAATGGACTACTACAATATTTGTTCTTCTGTGATTGACTTATTTCACTCAGCATAATGTCCTCCAAGTACATCCACGTTATGCAATGTTTTGTAGATTCTACGTTATTCTTTAGGGTTGCATATTATTCCATTGAGTATAAGTACCATAGCTTGGTTAACCATTCTGTTGATGGGCACCAAGGTTGTTTCCATCTTTTGGCTATTGTAAATATTGTTATGATGAACATGGGTGTGCATATATCTGTTCTTGTCCTGGCTCTCACTTCTTTAGGATATATATCACCAAAAGAATGGCTGGATCAAATGATATTTCTAATTCCAACTTTTTAAGGACTCACCATAGTGGTTTCTACACTGGTTGTATCATTTTACAGTCTCAACACCAGTGTAGGAAAGTCCCAATCTCTCTACATCCTTGCCAGCATTTGATATTATCTGTCTTGTTAAACTTTGCTACTAGTGCTAGGGCAAGGTGGTATCTCATTGTTTTGATTTGCATCTCTCCACTGCTAACCAAAAGGTTGTCCTTTCAAACCCACCAGCCACTCCTCAGAAGGAAGGTTGGACAATCTACTTCCATAGTGATACCACCTCAGAAACCCAAGGAGGAGTGCTATGAGTCGGGTCCAACTCGACAGCACATAATAACAACACAACAATGGCTAATGATCATGAACATTTCTTCACGTGTTTGTTGGCCGCCTGAATATCCTCTTTGGTGAAGTGTCTATTCATATCTTCTGCCTATTT
>NW_006921981.1:418888-422742 GCF_000298275.1 Orycteropus afer afer | reverse complement strand
TCTGGTTAGCAGGCAAGTGTCTTAGCCACTATGCTACCTCGGAAGGAAGATGGGGCAATCTACTTCCATGGTGATACTGCCTCGGAAACCCAAGGAGGGGTCGCTATGGGTCAGGTTTGACTCGATGGAACATAACAACAACAACAACAACTAGTCATAATGAGTGATTTTCTTGATATATTGGATATTGATATATTGATATATTGGAGTCTATTGGCTAGGAGTTTGTTGAAGATTTTTGCATCTATTTTCATGAGGGATATTGGTCTGTAGTTTTCCTTTTGAGTGATGTTCTTGTCTGGTTTTGTTATCAAGGGTATGCTTGCTTCATACAATGAGTTAGGGAGGATTCCATTTTTTTGTATGTTTTGGAATAGTTTGAGTACGTTTTTTTATCAGTTCTTCTCTGAATGTTTGGTAGAATTCTCCCTTGAAACAGTCTGGGCCATGACTTTTTTTTGTTGGTAACGTTTTTATGACCTGTTCAATTTCTTCTTTTGTTATAAGTCTGTTCAACTTTTCTACCTCAGTCTGCATTAGTTTAGGTAAGTAGTCTGCTTTTAGAAATCTGTCCATTTCTTCCAGATTTTCAAATTTGTTGGTGTACAGTTCTTTATAGTATTCTGACATAATCCTTTTTATTTCAATTGGTTCTGTTTTGATATCACCCATTTCATTTCTTATTGGTGTTATTTGTATTCTCTCCCTCTTTTCCTTTGTTAAACTTTGCCAGTTGTTTGTCAATTTTATTAATCTTTTCAAAAAACCAACCTCTAGTCTTATTGATTTTCTTTCTATTGTCTTTCTATTTTCTGTTTCATTGATTTTTCTTGAATCTGTGTTATTTCCTTTCTTCTGGTGACTATAGGCTTTTTTTGCTCTTCTTTTTCTAATTATTGGAGATGTTGGTTTAAAGTGTCCATTTTCGCTATTTCTTATTTTTTGATGTGTGCATTTATTGCTATAAATTGGCCTCTGGTCACTGCTTTTGCTGTGTCCCAAAGATGTTGGTATGTTGTGTTTTCATTCTCATTTGATTCAAGGAATTATTTTTAACTTCACTTTTTATGTCTTCTCTTACCCAGTCACTCTCAAGGTGGGTCTTTTTCAGTTCCCATGTGTTTGCTCTTTTTCCATTGATCTTCCTGTTGTCAATTTCTAATTTGATAGCATTGTGATCTGAGAAGATGCTTTGCAGTTTTTCAATGTTTTAAAATTTATTAAACCTTGCTTTATGGCCTAACGTGTAGTCTACCTTGGAGAATGTTCCATATGCACTGGAAAAGAAGGTATATTGTGTTGTTGTTGAGTGAAGTGCTCTGTAGATGTCTATAAGGTCAATTTGGTGGATTGTATTGTTTAGCTTTTCTGTGTCTTTGTTGAGTTTCTTTCAAGTTGTTCTATCTTTTATTGAAAGTAGTGTATTAAAGCCTCCTACTATGATAGTGGAGTCATCTTTTTGCCTTTTCTATTCTGTTAAATTCTGCTTTATATATTTTGGGGCTCTTTCATTGGTTCCATGGATATTTATTATGGTTATATCTTCATGGTCAATTGATCCTTTAATATATAAGGTCATTTCTTGTCTTGTATGGTGGTTTTTGTCTTAAAGTCAATTTGATCAGAAATTAATATTAGCATTCCTGCTCTTTTTTGGTTGCTATTTGCTTGATATATCTTTTTCCAACCTTTGCTTTTTAGTCTATTTTTGTTATTGTCTCTAAGGTGTGTCTCTTGTAGATAACGTATTGATGGGCTTTGTTTTCTTATCCAGTCTGCATCTCTCTGACTCTTGAGTGGTGCATTTAATCCATTGACATTCAGTGTAATTATCAACAAGTATGAATTAGTTGCTGTCATTTTATTATGTTTTTTTTTCATGGTGTTCCTGGTTTCTTTGTTCCTTCTAATTGTCTGTGCTGAGCTCATTATATTTATGAATCATGTTATCATTTCCTTTGTTGCTATTGTTTTAATATTTGCTAAATATTTGTGCTTGTCTTATTTTTTATTGTGATGTGAAGGTTTACCATTTTTCTTTGAGGTTACCCTGTGATTTATCATTTTCTCCCCAAGTTTAGAAGGATCTATTCTATCTTAAAATTCTCTTGACTTCCTCACCATTTAGAAGTTCTGTAACTACACAGTATTTTCCCTCTATTTGGTTTGTGGTTGTCCTCATTTGCCAGTTAATATCCCTGGTTCCCACTTATAATTTTGTAAGGTTATTTTACTTTGGATACTTCCACAGCTGTGTTGGTTTTGGGGTTGGGTCATCTTATGTATCAATGGTCTGTTGTTGGCTATTAGTTCTTTGTTCAGGACTCCCTTTATTTTCTCTTATAAAATTGGTCTGGTTTTAACAAATTCCCTTAATTTTTGCTTATCTGGAAATGTTCTAAATTCACTGTCATATTTGAGTGACAATTTTGCTGGATATACAATTCTTTGTTGGAAAGTTTTATATTTCAGGGTTTTATATTTATTATCCCATTGCCTTCTCACTTGCATGGTTTCTGCTGAGAAATCAGAGCTTACTCTTGTTGGTTGTCCTTGGTGAATAAATTTTCATTTTCCAATGCTGCTTTCAGGATTCTTTTTTAGTTTGGTTTTGATGAGTTTGATGATGATATGTCTTGGCAAATTTCTTTTGAGGTCTTTCCTGTTTGGGGTTTGTTGGACTTCCTGAATGGACATATTCTCATCTTTCATCATATCAGGGAAGTTTTCTTCCAACAAATCTTGGACAATTTTCTCAGTGGTTTTATTTGTCTTTTCCTGTTCTAGAATTCCAATTACATGTAGGTTATCCATTCTGATGGTATCCCACATGAACCTTATGCTTTCTTCATTTTGTTTTGATCTTTTTTTTCTGATTGACCCCTGAACAAAGAAGTATTCAGGTATTTATCTTCAATCTCATTAATTATGTTTTCCATTGCATCAATTTTATTCCTTTGCCCTTTCAATGTGTTATTTATTTCTGAAAATTTAATATTAATATTCTGAATTTCTATCTTTAGATTCTGAATCCTTTCTAATTCTTCATTTATTTTGTCATTTTGTTCTTGTATTTTCCTCTGACATTGTTCTAGGGTTTAGTCTGTGTTTTCCTTAATTTTTTCAAGTGTTTTTTCTTGATCTGTCTCTCAATCCTTTGAAGGTACCTAAATAAAATTATTTAGAATTCCTTATCTGGGAGTTCCAATACTGCTTCTTTCTCAGGGATGTGTTCTTGGTCTGTATCATGCTCCCTTGTTTCTAGCACTTTATATTGCTTCTTTGTGTGGACTGTGATTGTCTGTTGTCTCTGTAACATATTGATGATGTTGTATTTAGATCTCTGTTAAGTGTTCTTGAAGGACAGTTAAGAGTGAGGCAGGCTTTTCTTGGTGGTCATTAATCATTGACCAGTTGTTGGAGAAGGAAGTGGTAGCCCTCACTCAGTAAGTGGAGCTGCAGGAGGTGCAGTTGTAGTTGTGTTATATAGGCACTGTTGCTATCTCCCACTCAGTAGACAAAAACAACAATCAAAAAACCATCAAAAAGTCAAAACTGGACACACAAAGCACACCACATAGAACACACAGGTACAATCACCAAAAAAAATAAAATAAAAACAAAACTCTGCAATATCTGGAGAGAGGGCAATAATAGAAAAAAGTAGAGTAGGTGAATAATGAAGAAATAAATAGGAAAAATGCAAAAAGAAAAACAAAGAGTAGGATTAACCACGAGTTAGAAAAAAATAGGAACAAGGAACAGGGAAGAGAGAAAAGCTGAAAACTGGAAATTGGGAAGGGAAAAATAAATAATATTTAAAGAAAGGATAATAATAATAATAGTAATAATAA
>NW_006921981.1:417092-418203 GCF_000298275.1 Orycteropus afer afer | reverse complement strand
TCCAAGATTATATTCTCTTTCTGTGTTAGTTGGTTCCTCTTTTCTTTGTTGTTTGTGCAGTCTGTCTGCCTATTCCACCATCTTACGGGAAACTTCAAATTGTAAGTGCCAACATTCTTTCATTTTTAGGGTTTATGTAGTGTACATTAACTAGAATTATATAATTTAATAAAAATACCTTTGGATATTATTTGTTTTTCAATATGATTAGTTCTATATCAATCTAGTTTACTTTTAATAATATGTACAGAGAAACAACTCTTAACTTTTTGCTTTTCTTTTTTATTGCCTTTCTCAAATTAGCCCTACTCTACCAGTAAATGTTGGGCATATATGACTTGTTATAACTACTTAGAGGTCCATTAAACCATACAGAGTTTATTAAAATTTCTTATTAGCATATGGATTTTACTAAGCCTTCTATAAGGTGCAAAAAATATACAAAATATATGCATATAATGCATATTTAAGAAATACAACCAGAGTAGTTCTTAGGAGTGATGGTGAGACTTTGGCACCCTTACTTTGGACACATATCAGGAAAGACCAATTGCTAGAAGAAGATCCTGTGACTGCTATTAGAAGGTCTCAAAAACAAGGAAAACCCTCAGTGAGATGGAATGACACAATAAGTGTAACAATGGACTCAAACATATCAATGATCATAAAAATGACACAAGACTAGATAATTTTTTGTTCTTTTATACATAAAGTTGTCATAAGTACGAATCAGCTCAATGTATCTAACAAAATATGTATAAAGCCACATACAACCATCCACATTTAATGATTTAAGATACATTACTTCAGTTTTACTTAACTGTAGTTTTTGGAAAGACATTTTAAAATGTACACAGGGTATGTACATTTGGCTTCCACAGAGACACTAAGAAGTCCTTTGCAACCTCAGCATTTCAGTGGGCCCTTGCCACTGAACTCATGACCATAGTAGATGTGACTATATTTTGTAAACTGTAGCATTTTACCGTGGAAAAATAATGTTTCCTACCATTCCAAGGAGATGCACCCCTTAGTTAAATAAACTGGGAGCATCAGAATGGCAATATTTGCATGGAGGGAAAGACAGGAATGCATGGATATGAAGGACATA
>NW_006921981.1:414937-416247 GCF_000298275.1 Orycteropus afer afer | reverse complement strand
AAGCTTTGCATTTTATATTGACACTCAATAACACATTCCCTCTTACTTTTCTTATTTTTAAAAATACTCTTATGTTTCATTTATTCTCCAGGTAAATTTTATTTTATGTGTGACTTACATTAACTTGAGAAAAAATTAGCAACTCAAATATCTATTGGAAAAATAGAAGTCTTTTAAATGACTTTTAAACAGAAAATTAAGAAGAAAAAAGAAAAAAAAACAAAGAAAGGAATAAAGAAAAATGAAAGAAGAAGGACAGAAGGGAAGAAAAAAGGAAGATTGAAAAATAAACAAGAGAAGAAAATTATCTCCTCTCATTCTATATATTTTTCTAGATTATGTCAACCAAACTCATGGTTAGTATTTAATTGTAATTTAAATTTCCAAAATGAATTTTCAAATTCAAGGTTCTCATATTAATTTTTATTAAGTAGCAATCATTACATACTTAGAATATTCAATGATTTTTATATGTGTTACATAGATTATCTCATTTAATCTAGAAGAGAACATCTTTGGAGATGGGTGATCACTATTTGTGTCTTACAGATGAGAAAAATGAATTCCAGAGTAATTAAACAATCTATACAATGATACAGAGCTGCAAAATGAGAGAGATTGAATACAGCATGACTACATTGACTATATTCTTAATCAGTAAACTCTACCTCCTGAAATGACTATTATATTTCCAAAAATTTACATCATGCATTGCATTTTGTTTCTCGTCAGCACATCAAGCACAACAGGCCAACATTTTCATTCACTACATTTACCTTCAGTCTGTTTTCCCCCATTTTTTTTTTCTTTTTTCTCATTTTTATTCAATGATACTATAATATCTAGCATTCACACTGGCTGGTTTCTGTTCCTTCCTTATTTAAATTTAATTAATCATGCATCTTGCCAATAGTAAAAATACAATTCTTTTTTGGTGTGTTTTCAAATATTACCTCTATCATGTTATATATTATTATTGCTGTAGTTTTATATACTCATTTTTTCCTCTACATAGTCATCAAAGCCATCTTTCTGAAACCAAGTATAAGAAAATCATCTCACTGATGAAAATTTTTTGAATTTATTATTGCCACTTTCTTGTTTTAATCTTTCATAGTAAGATTCAATTATGCCTATGGACAAATCAAATGTGCTTTTTTATGTACATGAAAATGGGATTCTTCCAAAAAACAAACAAACAGAAAAAAAAAAAAAAGCCCTCTAATTAGCATTGATTTCCATACATTTTATTTTATTTTTGCATTAGTATTCTTGGTAAATAATAATAATAATAATTAATAATACATATA
>NW_006921981.1:407099-414367 GCF_000298275.1 Orycteropus afer afer | reverse complement strand
TTGTGATATGAAGAATAACAACAAAAAAAGAATATTATAAATATGCAAAGACTGGAGAGAACAGATAATAATATTAAGAAATGTTCAAGACCAATTTTTTTCCATATATGAATTAGGAAAATTAAACTGCAGCATGCTGGTTCTGAGTGGGACACCTCCTAAGAAAATGAGAGGAGTTATAAGAAGTAAAGGGAAGTCCAGGAATGAAGTGAGGTGGTAGGGTGGGTTTGGAACAGCTAAGGGAGACGACCTTGTCTCTCCATTCGTCACAGTGTTTAGGTTGCTAAGACAGGCTCTAGAGAAGGAACAGGCCATGGACTTCTCAAAGAATTGTCCAGTGAAAATCTTATCAACAGTAGTGAAACACTGTCTGATATATTACTGGAAAATGTTATGAATAGCCCTGAAACATTGTCTGATACATTGTTGTTTTTGTTAGGTGCCATCAAGTTGCCTCCAACTCATAGCAACCCCATGCACAGCAGAACCAAACACCATCCAGTCCAGTGTCAGCTCCATGATCCTTGTTATACCTGAGCCCATTGCCTTGTCTAACATAGTGACAGAAAATAAGCCCCTTAGATTGGAAGGCACTCAAAATACAACTGGGGAAGAACTGCCTCCTTGGAGTAGAGCCAACCTTAATGATATCGAATGAGAAAAGCTTTCAGGACCTCCATTTCCTGATATGGCATAACTCAAGATGAGAAAACACAGGTGCAAACATCCATTAATAATTAGAACATAGAACTTATGAAGTATGAATCTAGGAAAATTGGAAGTTGTCAAAAATGAAATGGAATGCATAAACTTCGATGTCCTAGGCATTAGTGAGATGAAATGGACTGGTTTTGGCCATTTTGAATCAGACTATCATATGATCTGCTATGCCAGGAATGACAAATTGAAAGAGAATGGCTTGGCATTCATCATCACAAAGAATATGGAAGTAAAATGCTTTCTGTGATAGGATATTATCCATACACCTATGAGAAAGACGAGTTAATACCGTCATTATTCAAATTTATGCACAACAACCAAAGCCAAATATGAGGAACTTAAAGATTTTTATGAACTTCTTCAGTGTGAAATTGACCAAACATGCAATCAAGAGGTGTTGATTATTACTGATGATTGGAATGCAAAAGTTGGAAACAAACTATCACCAGTAGTTGGACAATATGGACTTGGTAATAGAAATAATGATGGAGATCGCATGATAGAATTTTGTAAGACCAAAGGCTTATTCATTGCAAATACCTTTTTCAACAAAACAAACGATGGGTATACACGTGGATTTCACCAGATGGAATACACAGGAATCAGACTGACTATATCTGTGGCAAGAGGCAATGGAGAAACTCAATATCTTCAGCCAAAACAAGGCCAAGACCATCAACTGGTCATATGTAGGTTCAAATTAAAGCTGAAGACAATTAAAACAAGTCAATGAGAGCCAAAATATAACCTTGATTATATCCCTCCTGAATTTGGAGACCATCTAAAGAATAGATTTGATACATAGAACACCAATGACCAAAAAACAGAGGAATTGTGGGGTGACATCAAGAACATCATCCATGAAGAAACCAAAAGGTCATTAAAAAGACATGAAAGGAAGAAAAGACTAAAACAGCTGTCTGAAGAGACTCGGAAACTTGTCTTGAGTGGAGAGTATCTAAACCAAATGGAAGAAATGACAAAATAAAAGAGCTGAACAGAAGATTTCAAAGAGCAACTTGAGAAGAAAAAGTAAATAATTATAAAGAAAAGTGCAAAGACATGGAGTTTGAAAAACAAAAGGAAATAACACCCTAAGCATTTCTCAAGCTGAAAGAACTGAAGAGGAAATTTAAGCTTCAAGTTGCAACATTGAAAGATTCTATGGGCAATATATTGAATGATGCAGGAAACATCAGAAAAGATGGAAGAATACACAGAGTCACTGTACTAAAAAGAACTGGCCAATGTTCATCCATTTCAGGAGGTGACATATGATCAAGAACCAATGGTATTGAAGGAAGAAGTTGAAGTTGCACTGAAGGAATTAGTGAAATAAAAGGCTCCAGGAATACACAGAATACATGTATTGAGAATTTTCACCAAGTGGATTCCAGATGTCGTGCTGGAGTTACTCACTTGGCTATGCCAAAAGATTTGGAAGACAGGTATCTGGCCAACTGACTGGAAGAAAAAAAAAAAAAAACACTTCTGTGGAGTCAGATCAGACTCATAGCAACCCCTCCTCAGGTTTCCAAGGCAATATCACTATGGAAGTAGATTTTCCAATCTTCTTTCTGAGGAGCAGATGGACTGACTGGAAGAGATCCATATTTGTACCCATTCCAAAGAAAAGTGATCCCACAGAATGTGGAAATTATCGTATCGAACCATATCATTAATATCACACACAAGTAAAATCTTGCTGAACATAATTAAAAAAAAATTGCAAGAGTATATTGACAGAACTTCCAGGAATGCAAGCTGGATTCAGAAGAGGATGTGCAATGTGGGATATTACTGCTGATACCACATGACTCTTGGCTGAAAGCAAAGAACACCAGAAAGAGGCTTACTTGTGTTTTATTGACTACACAAAAGCATTCGATTGTGTGGATCATAACAAATTATGGATAACATTGAGAAGAATGAGAATTCCAGAGCCCTTAATTGTGCTCATGAGGACCCTGTACATAAATCAAGAGGCTGTTGATCAAACAGAACAAGGGGCTTTTGCCTGGTTTAAAATCAGTAAGGGAGTCCAGCAGGGTAATATCCTTTCACCATACTTATTCAATCTGTATGCTGAGAAAATAATCTGAGAAACTGAACTATATGAATAAGAACATGGCATCAGGATTCTAGGAAGACTCATTAACAACCTGCTATATGCAGATGGCACAACTTTGCTTGCTGAAACTGAGGATGACTGGAAACACTTACTGGTGAAGTTTAAAGACTATAATCTGCAGGATGGATTACATCTTAACCTAAAGAAAACTAAAATCCTCCCAACTGGACCAAAAACAGCCTCATAATAGATGAAGAAAATATTGAAATTGTCAAAGACTTCATATTGCTTGGTTCCACAATCAACACCAATGGTCAAGAAATAAGATAACGTATTGCACTGGGCAAGTCTGCTGCCAAAGACTTTTGTAAATTGTTAAAGAGCAAAGACGTCTATTTGAAGAATAAGGTGCTTCCAAGCCAAGCCATGGTGTTTTCTGTCACCTCATATGCATATGAAGCTGGGCAATGTGTAAGGAAGACTGAAGAAGGATTGATGCTTTTGAGTTGTGGTGTTGGTGAGGAATATTGAAAGGATCATGGTCTGCCAGAAAACTAAAAAATCTGTCTTGGAAGGACAGCCAGAATTCTCCTTGGAAGTGAAAATGACCGGACTTTGTCTCACCTACTTCGTTCACGTTGTTAGAAAGAAATATTCCCTGGAAAAGGATATCATGCTTGGTACAGTGGAGGGTCAGTTAAAAAGGGGCTTTCCCTCAATGAGATGAATTGACACAGTGGATGCAACAATGCTCTCAGGTATAGCAAGAATTGTGAGGCTGGCTCAGAACTGAGCAGTGTTTCATTCTGTTGTGCATAGGATTATTTTGACTTGTAGCCAACTCAATGGCACTTAGAAGCAACAGCAATGTCCATTCCTTAATATCTTCTCTGACTGAAAGGGATAATTTAATTGAGTTAGCAACTTGTTTATGAAAGTAGATTGCTCTGAATTAAGGAAAATAAGGACAGAATTTGATGTAGAATTTGCACACCTTCTAATATCAGTAAATAGAGCACTTTCTTTACCAACTATTATTTGTTTTTGACCTGAATGTGGGTGATAAAAAATCTTTAATATAAAAGGTGGGCATTGTAAATATATTTTTAATCTATTTGTAGTTTTAGGTGAATAATAGTCTCTTGTCTTAATTGACATACTAGGTGAAATTTGCATACACTTTTAATACCTAGACACTAACAACTCTCAAAAGTATGTACCAAAATTATCAACATGTCATTTTCTAGGGAAGGTAGCAAGGACTCAAAGAACATGAAAATATTCAAGATCATTATTAAAATTTGGTAGATAAGAAGATTTAAAGAGATAATTTTTATTAATTATCATTGGTGAGTACAATAAAAGCATAGAAAATAATTTCATAAGCTGAAAGCCATATCCACCCACGTCTTATTTACCAGAATGGTTAGGTTCCAAAGACCAGGTTGTTATGTGAAAAACAACATTATGTGAAAATCAGCATTATTTGAAAATTGGGGAAGACCACATCAAATCACAAAGTGATGGGTGACTTCATCATTGCTTAACTACCAAATTACATCATTACATAACTGCCAGACCACTTGGAGTTATGGCCCAGCTGAGATGACACATAATCTCAACTATTGAGACAAGCGTTACTCTTATCTTGCATCTTAGCATTCACTACTGCCAGATATATGTCCTTAATGGACAAAATAGTTAGCAGATATTTTTCACTGTTGTTGTTAATGCAATATGTCAGATAATGAGACAGTCAGTAAATAAGGAGTAGGTATACATATATAATGGTCATAACTTATAAAATTCATTTCCTTCATTTTATATAATGTATATATCTTGTCATGTTTAAACTTTAACCATTTTCTAACAATAATGTGGAGGTTATTTCTTAATTTTAAAAAACATAATTTCAAGTGATATAAATCATTTTATATTTAACATATTCAAAATTTGAAATGAACATACCAGTTTATATTCTAAATGAATAGAAATCATCTATGTAAAGCTGCCACAAACCTATCTTTCAAAGTAATGCTTTTTATTACTTCAGGTATAATTTGAATGACAGAAAAAAAGAGTTGCTCTGAATTCATGTTTTCAAAGCAAAAAGTATAATTCAGAACTAGTAGACTCTTGTTCTAAATATAGAACCCTACAATTTTCTACTGTGTTCAAAAATTATTTAACTGCACTTAATAATGTATTATTTACTCTAACATCAGGTCTACAAAATTGCACCCATTTGGAATATTATCTACAATCTATCTTAAAGCATCCTTTGAAGCCATGCCACCCACAGGATTTTTTCTGTAGCTGTTAACAGCAATTTCACCTGCAAAATGCTAAAGCATTATTTGTTATGCTCTGCCACTTCTCTGCTCTATGTCAGAGAAGAAATGTTAAAGGATTCATATGTGTAGATATGTCTACATGACAATCACTAAACCTACACCTTTCAGTGGGACAGTACCTAATGATTAAATCTAAATTTTGGATGTACAGTCAAGTCATATTTTTCCTAAGTATCAGAGGAGAGAGAAAAAAAAAAAGGAAGAATAAAAAAAATGTTTCTGCTTCTGCTTCTACTTCTACTTCTGCTTCTAAGGGATTTATATAATTCTTTCCTGAAGACTTAGATCGTCTCTTGTTTAGCAATGTGCTTTGACATGCAACAGTGGTATAAAATATAGGCAACTTGGGTATAGATTGGGTGTAAACAAGCAAGTAGCTACATTTCTTTAGATAAGAAAACAACTGAAAATGGGAAGTAAGGGACCTATGAGAAGAGAAGAGGAAACTTGCTGTCTGCTCCACAAAATATCGTCAGAGTCCACGCATTGTATAAAAGTTATCACTTTGGATAATAACAAAAAGATTGGAGATTTCTATTCACCCAGAGGCACCTCAAGGGAAAGACTTGACAATCTACCTCCAAAAAATTTATCCATTTTCCTATATAAACAAACAGCAAAAAATTACAGCTTTATTACTTAACTCCAAAAACAACTTCTAAAAAATTTTGAGATTCTTAGTATATGACCATTTATGAATTATTTAGATCTTTGTACTACAATTATCTATTATTATATTCATTATTTTATGTAACAAATTTATTAAATGCACCCAAATTTTACTTGGACATTTATCATTCATACTTGATATTAATATAAAAATAATATAGAGTCACTACAGCACCACTGTGCACACAATTTTTATTCAATTTAATGATTACTTCAATAATTGAAGAAATTTACTTTTGCCTCCTTTCTTTCTCTATATATTTGCCTCCTTCATTTTCCCCACCCCTCTCTCCTCCCTACCTTCTCTCTCTTATTCTTGCTCTACACCACCAAAGGTTTAAAAATAATATGGACTTGTAATTATACATATTTGGATACAAGTTTATTACCTCTTTTTGACAAATCATTTAATCATGTAAAGACTTAGTTTCATTTTCTCATATGTGATAAGGAGTAATAATACCTACCTAGGAGAATTATAGAAATGATTTAAATTAGATTTTTAACCAATAATTCAGCATAATTTGAATTTTCCACATAAAATGAAAAGCGCTGATGAGTCTAAATGGAATTCCAAATTATATGGTTTAGACTAGTCATGAAAAGTTCTTAGGTCACTTGCTTACTTTATCAATTGCTTTCAAAAACCAAAGCAAACTGTTATCAACTGGATTCTGACTCACTGAGACGCTCACTAGGTTTCTATAGGCTGTCAATCTCTCCAGAAGAAGACTGTTGTTGTTGTTATGTGCCGTCGAGTCGGCCTCGACTCATAGCGACTCCTCCTTTGAGGAGGCAGTATCACTATGGAAGTAGGATTGCCCAACCTTCCTTTCGAGGAGTGGCTGGTGGGTTTGAACCGCCAGCCTTCTCATTAGCAGTCAAGTGCTTTAGCCACTGTGCTACCAGAGCTCCTAGAAGAAGACTAACTCATCTTTTTTCCATGGAGTGACTGCCGGGTTTGAACCACTGACCTTTTGTTTTAGCAGCCGAATGCCTTAACAACTATACCACCAGAGCTTAATGTTTGTTGTTGTTGTTATGTTCCATGGAGTCAGAGCCAACTCAGAGCAACCCCTCTTTGGGCTTCTGAGGCGTTATCACTACGGAAGTAGATTGTCCAAACTTCCTTCCAAGGAGTGGATGGTAGATTGTTTTTTACAGTTATTCAAACAAATTTTACAAATTAAATTCCTTGGACTAAAAACTTAGTTGTTTTTAAAAATCTTAAAAATAAATACTGTAAACATTGCTCAACTTACATATACAATCAGAGAAATATGTAAATATATATTTTAGTTTGTTAAAGATGATATTTTATTTTCTCTTCTACCTAATATTTTGTCTACTCATTAAAAGGTTTCTGAATGGGGGAAAAAGGCAATTGTTGTTGTTGTTGTTGTTAAGTGCCGTTGAATCATTTCCGACTCATAGCGACCCCATGCACAGCAGAA
>NW_006921981.1:401905-402677 GCF_000298275.1 Orycteropus afer afer | reverse complement strand
CCTGGTCCCTCTCGGTAGGGTAACAAGGGAACGTGTTCAGTGCAGATCAGTGAGTAAGCACAAGCCCGCCTTGTTTCAGTACCTATGCTTAAAGATTGATCAGTTCTTTTTGGTACAGTGACTCTGTGTATTCCTGCCATCTTCTCTTGAAGGCATTCTTAAATGACTGTGCTAAGAAAATATTGTTACAGCATTATATTTTATGATATTTTCAACAACTTGGATTTTGATTTTTTGAGTATTCTAGAATCTCATTAGTAAACTCCTTCAAATAATCTGTCTTGTATAGTACCCAGTTGGATGAACTCTTTCCCAGTAGAGAGTCTTTAGTAGTGGTCAGTCATTAGTTAGGTAAACTTATTTCTTTAACAACCATTTACTCTAAAAACCATAATAGGCATATTTACTGTTGTGTTTAATACTTACAACTTTTCTATGCCAAATGTTTCAATCTAATTTTGTCCGGTCTGTTCAAGAAACACCTACTCATAAATATACTTTGTCGTAATTTGATAATAGGCAATGCATCAACATATTAATCTAGAAAAAAAAAATTCTCATTAGTGATAAAACTCAACTTCTCAATTTAAAGTTATAAAAGAAAAATTGCTATCCCTAAGTATTATTATTATTTTGGTTTTAATTATAGTTTGAATTCATATGAAAGCATTAATTTATTTTTTATTTTTATTTTGATTTGGGTGAAGATTTACAGAGCAAATTCACTTTTCATACAGCAGTTCACATATACTTTGTCTCATGTCATTGACCA
>NW_006921981.1:394070-401476 GCF_000298275.1 Orycteropus afer afer | reverse complement strand
CAGGATCTCCTACATCCCTTCCAAGTGGATGACAGTGGTAGCCGGGCACCATCTAGTTCTTCTGGTCTCATACCTGTATAGGTTGCAGATCAGATGGTGTACCAGTCACTAGGACTGATTGTGAAAGCATTAATTTTAAAAATCTTTCTTCCTGGAGTTCTGGTAAAATGGTCAAATAGGCAGTCAAAGTACACAGAACATCTTCAACAAAGAAAAGAGAAACCAAATGACACAGATACAGAAGATAATCCTGGAACCCTGAGCTTTGAAAGGAAGGATACAGAAATGAACTAAACCCCAACTAGTAGAAGAACCTGCATGAAAATACTGGCTAAGGAGACAAACGGAGCTATGGACTGTCAACAATCCAGAAGGCACAGATAGTTTGGATATTTCCAAGTGGTGGTGGTTGTTGTTGTTGTTATGTGCCGTCGAGTCAGCCCTGACTCATAGCGACCCCTCCTTGGGTTTCCGAGGCAGTATCACTACGGAAGTAGGATTGCCCAACCTTCCTTCCGAGGAGTGGCTGCTGGGTTTGAACCGCCAGCCTTCTGGTTAGCAGTCAAGTGCCTTAGCCACTATGCTACCAGAGCTCCCAAGTGGTGGTAGGAGCTACGAATTAATCTGAAAATCAGCTCTGCTTGCCAAGGGTTACATGAATGACTACACTGGTGGGTTATGACTAACATGGAAAACAGCAAAGAAAGCAACAAACTGAGCTGTGGACTTTTGGCTGTATGGAGGGCGCAGGCATTTTGAATATTTACAAGTGGTTTGACCACTTAGGATATTTAAAGCAACTGCATTCTCTCAGATTCCAGGGACCTAAGAATAAGCTCCACTTGCCAAGGACAGCAGGGACGTACAAGAGGCTGAGAACTACAAAGGTTTTATATTTCCCTTGTTACTTTTATACCCCACACCCTCTTGGTGAATGGAGGTAGGGCCATATCTCACACCCATCAACCTTCTGGGCTGCCAGGAATTCCATCCCAGTCTGTGTGCTCTGATGGAGCCTGGGTGCCCTGACTTGCCCTCCCCAGCAGCCATCTAGATGCAATGATGGTTCTGTCCTCATCCAGAGAAAAGAAGAATGAAGAAACCAAAGACACATGGAAACAATTAGTCCAAGGGACTGGTACACTGTGAAATCCTCAGCATGTATTACCATGAGACTAGAAGAACTACATGGTGCCAGAATCTCCTACAGAGATCCCCTTCTGAGTGGTTGATTCTGGATAGAGTGGGAAAAAAACGTTGAACAGAATTCAAAATTATATATATTAAAAAAAAGAAAAAGAAAAGAAGTCCAGCTTGCTGCTCTGACAGGGCCTGGTGAAATTCCTGAGACTATTGCCCCTACCTGCCCTTCAGATCTGGAATTGAACTCCTCTGGCTCTCAGGCAAATAAAAGTCTGGCATATGGGCCGAACATTGACATCAAGTAGATACACTCCTTGGAGAAATCAACCATGGAAGAACAGAAGGAACTTATATGCACAGGGAGACCGCTCGGGGGCAGGAGTGCATGGGAGGGAAGGCCACAGGGAAGAGGTAACTATGAGGATGAAATAGGAAGAGAGCTGTTACACTGTGGGAAATTGCAGTCAATGCCATGAGACAAAATGTGTATGAACTGCTGTATGGAAAACATGGAAAATGAAATTGCTTGGTAAACTTTCACCCAACTCACAACAAAAATTAAAAAAAAAAAACAAAACATAACTGTCTTCCTGGTGGTTTTATTTTGGAAGGGATCACCATGGTAATAATTACAGAAAAGGCCTTCAAGTAAAATTGTTTTTAAACTTTGTTTCTATCTTAAATCACACTTCCTCTTTTCAGCAAAGATTATATTAATATGCTTGGGAAAAGGGTTGTATATACTAGATTTGCAGATATGCTTACCTGTCACCTAACATGTCAGAAAACATGCAAGATACTACATATATTTAATTCAAGAAAGTGGAACATTTTAAAAGCTAGTGTTGTTGTCGTTGTTATGTGCTGTCGAGTCAGACCCGGCTCATAGCGACCCCTCTTTGGGTTTCCAAGCCAGTATCACTACAGAAGTAGATTGTCCAACCTTCCTTCTGGGGAGTGGCTGGTGGATTTGAACCATCAGCCTTCTGGTTAGCAGTCAAATGCCTTAGTCATTATGCTACCAGAGCTAGTAGAGAAGCTATTTTGAGGGGAGAATAGTTAGGAAGTAACCACACATAAAATTTTAAAAATTCAATGGATGTCAGCAATACCCAGAATATTGTTACGTCCCTCATGAAACATACAGAGAAATATACCCATATACTACAAACACATTCTGTGAAAGAAGTGAAGAGTCAGAAACACACATACAAGAAATAAATATTCCACAAAAGCAAAACATATATGAATTAAGTGCACATTCTTACTCTAAATGATCAAGTGTTAAAAGATTCACAAAATTGCATAAGATTTCAAAATTTAGATTTTATCAGATTGTCCAAAAGGTGTGATCATGGTATTATGCTTTTAGGCATATCTTAAAAATCAGATGTTATTGAGTCACTTCCTACTCATGACAACCTCATGTGTGTCAGAGAAGAACTGTTCTCCTTAGAATTTGGTGCTTTTTTGGAAGCAGATCACTAAGTTTTTCTTCTGAAGGGCTTCTGGGTAGAGTAGAACCTTCATCCTTTTAATTATAAGCCAGTTTGTTACCATTTGCAGTGTCCAAGAATTCCTTGGACCTTTCTGATCCTCCTTCTTTTTTCACCTATCCATTCTTCACACTGGCCATCTTTTGTCTTGCTTCCTAGACTAAAAGGTAGTTAACATTTTTCTAAACATGAATGAAAAGAATGAAGAGGAAGAAAGGAAGGAGGACATGGGCAGAGAAGAGAAAGCCTGCTTATTTGTTTCCTGCAGAAAGTGAGAAAAAAAAGAATGCCACTGTTCTGTGATCTGGAAGCACCCTGTCAGGATCACAGAAGAAATTTAAACATGGTCAATGCAAGGGTCCATATTGATGGCCCTTTCTCTCATATTTATTGCCATGAAATCACCATCAATTTTAGAAAAGAGTCTTCTGTCAAGCATTGGCATCATTTCCACGAAGTTGTTGACAACTGCTGTGAAAAAGTTAAAATGTCTCTGGTCCTAGGAACTTGAATTGTAATGTAAGGCTTCTGAAAGCATATTATGAAATTGTGAAGAGATTCCCTAGTGAAGACTTCAGACAAGCCATGTACCAAAACACATGCTCACTCAATTCAAGTATATTTTGAGAATCAGAGGGAATTAAGGCACTTGTCAAGCTGGAAAAGAAATAAGAATTTCATAAGTTCTGTATTGGGATATGTTGCTAAAGGGGCTCTCACTCTTCTCTGATTTCAATGGAATTCTGTGGTGGAATTTAACACATTACGTATATTTGGCTGTGTGGTACCTTTGATATAATTACTTATCTTGCTATATTTTAATTATTCTGAGTTGGTAGGTTTGCCTTTTTAAATCAGGAGAGGGGATGGGTGAAATAACACACACCTCTAGAGAAAAGAAACAAAAAATCCAATCAATATATAAGTACCAGGGACCAAAAGTCAAGAAGAATCTTACTGTCTTCATGACAACTAAAGAAAGGGTAAAAATTTTGAAACGGCTATTATTAAAAAAAAAAAAAAAAAAAAGAATAATGGCAATAATCTAAAAATAAGTCTTAATTTAGAAAAACTGGCATTGTCTTCTCAGTTACAGTCTAGTTTCTTAAAGGGAAAGAATTTTGTCCCCTCCAGAGCCAAACTTAATGCCTAGTGCATAGCGAATTTTCCATGCATGTTTTTAAATTAATAGATCGATGATTTATTATTGTATTCTTTATAAGGTTAACAAATGTCTGTCATTTGGTTGCATCCCCATATATATTTTAGTGAAAAAAATAAAGAAATTTAAAATTTAATCAAGCTAGAGTAGATGCCTTTAAGCATAATTCAGATAATCTCTGATCTTTTATTCCAGTTGTCTTTATTCTAGCTACCACCACATGACAATTTATGGATGGGCTCTACAAATCTATGTAGATGCAACCTGACACCATTTCATCTCATGCACTTGTCATGGTGTCTTGCCTTCTACTCAGGGGCTTTCCTGAAGGTAATGCGATTCAGAGCACTGCAGGACCCAACTTGATTCCTTTGTACCTACAAGAAATAGGCACAGGGATTTAACAATCCATGGGGTCAATTTTTGACCAATGGTACACAGGAACCAGTGAATAAATTTTTCCTTTTTACAGCGTGGGATGGATTGTCCTAAAATGCATCTTGTTGGGATTTCAATGTTCAGTCACACATATCAAGCCATTACTAGCACTTGTTGTTGTTATTTGCCATTGAGTCAGACTCGACTCATAGCGATCCCTCTTTGGGTTTCCCAGGCAGTATCACTATGGAAGTAGATTGCCCAACCTTCTTCCCGAGGAGTGGCTGCGTGGTCAAGTGCCTTACACACTATGCTACAATGTATCATATTACTCTCTCCCTCAACTCTCTCCCGCTCTCTGGGATTATACTAACATGGTAATAGTACATAAATGTCTACTTCAGCCTCTGCATTTGGGAAACCCAGGCTGTGATTATTTGAAAATCCTAGTACTGAGTCTGATATTCTTTCTTCATGTGTGTGCATGTGTGTTTTACTTTGAATGTAGTTTAAAGCACAATAAATAAATACAAAAGCATAACACTATTCTTTTAACTGTATTATTTTTCCATATCATTTAGACTAAAAATGAAATACAACCATTAAACACTCAATTTAATGCTGAGTTATCCGTTAGCTATAAGAAGCATAGAACAACTCATGTTGCTCACATTCTTCTTACTCTCTGATGGAGAAACATAACTATATATGCATACATATGCAAAGCTTTATGTTGTTGTTGTTACTAGGTGCTGTCGAGTCAGCTCCAACTCATAGCGATGCTATGTACAGCAGAACGAAATAATGCCAGGTCCCATGCCAGCCTCACAATCCTTGCTATACTTCAGCCAACCATTGTAGCCACTGTGTCAATTCATCTTGTTGAGGGCCTTCCCCTCTTTTGCTAACCCTCCACTTTGCCAAGCATGATATCTTTCTCCAGGGAATGGTCCCTTCTGACAACAAGACCAAAGTAGGTGAGATGAAGTCTGGTATTCTCATTTCCAAGGAATATTTTGGCTGCACTTCTTCCAGGACAGATTTGTTAGTTCTTTGGCAGTCCATGGTACCTTTAGTATTCTTCGCTCACACCAAACTCAATAGCCTCAACTCTTCTTTGGTCTTCCTTATTCATTGTCCAGCTCTCACATGTATATGAAGTGACTGAAAACACCATGTTTAGGTGCACCTTAGTCTTCAAGGAGACATCTTTGCTCTTCGGCACTTGAAAGAAGCCTTTTGCAGCAGATTTGCCCAGCTCAATATGTTTTCTGACATCTTGTCTGCTGCTTCCATTGGTGTTGATTATGAAACTAAATAATACAAAATCTTTGACAACTTCAATCTTTTCTCTGTTTATCATGATGCTGCTTATAGGTCCATTTGTGAGGATTTTCTTTTTTTTTTTTTTATGTTGAGTTGTAATCCACACTGCAAGCTATAGTCTTTAAACTTCATCAGTAAGTGTTTCAACTCATCGTCACTTTCAGAAAGCAAGGTAATGTCATTTGCATATCACTGGTTGTTAATAAGTCTTCCTCCAACCTTGTTGCCATGTTCTTCTTCATATAGTTGGCTTGTTGGATTATTTGCTCAGCATACAGATTGAATAAGTATGGTGGAAGGATACAACCATGGCACACTTCCTTCCTGATTTTAAACCATGCAGATTCCCTTGTTCTGTTTGAACAACAGCCTCTTGGTCTATGCACAGGTTCCTCATGAGCACAATTAAATGTTCTGGAATTCCCATTCTTCTCAATGTTACCCATAATTTGTTATGATCCAGCTTTCATTTCTGGAAGTTCTCTGTCAATATACTCCTGCAATTGTTTTTGAATAATTCAGAAAGATTTTACTTGTGTGCAATATTAATGGTATTATTTGTTAATTTCCACATTCGGTGGAGTCACCTCTCTTTGAAATGGGTGCAAATATGGATTTCTTACAGTCAGTTGGCCAGGTAGCTGTCTTTCATTTTTCTTGGCATAGGCAAGTGAGTGCCTCCAGTGTGACATCAGTTTGTTGAAGCATCTCAATGGGGGTTTCCATCAATTCCTGGGACCCTGTTCTTTGCCAATTCATTCAGTGTAGCTTTGACTTCTTCCTTCTATAGTCCTGCAAAAAATAATTTAAAAGTATATTAGAATGTGTATTAATACAAAATATACTGGGTAAGGTAATGGGTTGTAACTTCACCAAGTGCTTTTGCCCAAACCCTATATATATGAGAGAGCCAAATTAGTGTAACATTCCTATCTTCTCTCTGCCCCTTCAGATATTTCAGCCTTTTTGTGACAGAATGGCTTATCTCATTAGTAAAGTTATAAAGAGAAACTGACTTAGCACTTTATTTTCTCTCTCCCTTCGCCACCCTCCCAGGAAACAAATCCCTCAGGACCCAAGTGATCTTTCAGGATCTTGCACAGTATGGAGTAACGGGGTTAAGTACAGCAAAACTTTCAGTATTGTCAGTGTATTGTCAATGACTGTCAAAGTATTGTCAGTGACTTCATGGGTTAATCTGTCTAATTCTATGACTCGCCATTAGGATGCACCATAAGCCGTATTGTTCAACCAAACCTTTCTCAGCAATGAAGGTGACATTATGAAGTACATTTTTGTTTTTCTTCTTATTCATTAGGTCATGCATCATTCACTGTTCTCCAGAGAAATAGAACCAACAATGGGATTTTGGGGCTGACAAGTTGAAAACCTGCAGGGAACAGAAAGTTTTTGTTTTACAGTTTTGAGGCAGAACTTCTTCTCTGGGAAAACTCAGTTTTTGGTATTAAGGCCTTCAACTGATTTGACAAGATAGTATTCAGTGTAATCTGCCATACTATCCATATTGAACTATATTATCCAGTGTAATTTGCTTTACTGAACATCAATTGCTTGCAAATGTTAATCATATTTGCAAAATACCTTGACTATAAATTAGGCCAGTTGACACATAAAATTAACCAACACAAGCCCCTCAATGTTCTAGTAGGCTTTGGTAAAAGGCATGGATACAGACATTAATTAACTAAATTAAAAAAACACTAGGATTCAGGTAAGAGGAGGGAGACAGGCCTCACCCCAGAGGCAAGAAAAGGAGGGGATTCCAGGGAAGACAAAGTGGCAGGATCCAGGTAGGATCCAGGTAAGGGGAGGGTGGAGAGGTTTTGAACAGCTAAGGCAGATGAACTTGTCTGTCAGTTTGTCATACTGTGGTGGCTTGT
>NW_006921981.1:392140-393500 GCF_000298275.1 Orycteropus afer afer | reverse complement strand
AGGAATGGTGTGGCATTCATCATCACAAAGGATGTTTCAAGATCTATCCTGAAGTACAATGCTGTCAGTGATAGGATAATATCCATATTCCTACAAGGAAGACCAGTAGTACTATCACCAAAGCCAAAGATGAGGAAATTGAAGATTTTCATCAACTTCTTCAGCCTGAAATTGACCCAATGTGTATTCAAGATATGTTATTTATCACTGGTGACTGGAATGCAAAAGTTGGAAGCAAGGAAGAATCACTGGTAGTTGGATAATTTGGCCTTGCTGACAGAAATAATGCTGGAGATCTCATGATACAACTTTTCAAGACCAATGATTTATTCATTGCAAATACCTTCTTTCAACAACACTAACAGGAGGTATACATGTGAACTTCATCAGATTGAGTACACAGGAATCAGAGTGACTACATCTGTGGCAAGAGGTGATGGAAAAGTTCCAATATCTTCAGCCAAAACAAGGATAGGAGCTGATTGTGGAATAGACCATAAACTTCTCATATGCAAGTTCACCTTGAAGTTGAAGACAGTTAAAACAAGTCCACAAAAGCCAAAATATGATCTTGATATATCCCTCCTAAATTTAGAGACCATCTAAAGAATAGATTTGATGCATTGAACACCAACGACCTAAAACCAGAAGAATTGTGGGATGATATCAAGAACATGATCCATGAAGAAAGCAAGAGGTCATTAAAAAGATGAGAAAGAAAGAAACAAAAAAATGAATGTCAAAAGAGACTCTGAAACTTGCCCTTGAGTGGAGAGTAGCTAAAGCAAATGGAAGGAATGACAAGAAAAAAGAGCCGAACAGAAGATTTCAAAGAGCAACTCGAGCAGACAAAGTCAATTACTATAATGAAATATGCAAAGACCTGGAGTTAGAAAAGCAAAAGGGAAGAACACACTCAGCATTTCTCAAGCTGAAAGAACTGAGGAAAAATTTAAGCCTCAAGTTACAGTACTCAAAGATTCTATGGACAAAATATTGAATGAGGCAGGAAGTATCAAAAGAAAATGGAAGGAATACACAGAGTCACTGTACCAAAAAGAACTGGTCAATCTTCCTCCATTTCAGAAGGTAGCATATGTTCAAGAACTAATAGTATTGAAGGAAGAAGTCGAAGCTGCACTGAAGGAACTGGCAAAGAACAAGGCTTCAGGAATTGACGGAATACCCATTGAGATGTTTCAACAAATGTATGCCATGGTGGGGGCACTCATTCAGCTATGCCAAGAGATTTGGAAGACAGCTACCTGGCCAACTGACTGGAAGAGATCAATATTTGTACCCATTCCAAAGAAAGGTGATCCCACACAATGTGGAAATGATCAAACAATAGAATTAATAT
>NW_006921981.1:389594-390927 GCF_000298275.1 Orycteropus afer afer | reverse complement strand
GATGTTAACTTTGCTGTGCATAGGGTCTCTATGAGTCAGAAACGACTCGACTGGCACCTAACAACACAGACATTAATTGAGGATCCCACTGTAAAGAAGCTAAGTTGGAGAAAACTTTGAGACTTCCAATTCGTGTTATAGCTATTCAACTCCTGGGTGTTCTAATGCAGGATGTGAGTCTCTGGGAACAGATTTGTGGTCAGAATCCACTCGATGGCAGCGAGCTTGAGCTTGAGCTAGCATATAACCTAGGGACAAATATTGTAGAGGAAAACTATGAGTCAGAGGAAAACACTGGAGAAGCTCACTAGTGCTATAGCAACTAGATTAAAAATTCAAGAGAAACAAATGTGGTTTTTGCATGACACTCTTAACTGACCTGTACCAGTGTTGCAATCTCCAATCTCCCTGCTTTCATTTTCTTTTTTTCAGCTTTTATCATTTATACTATGATGCCTAATAACTGAGCATTTAGTCATGGCCCAGTAAGGTAAACTGTTATGCATTAATCAGATGTTCCTAACTCATAGTAAAATCACTAGTTTAATTGGAACTATTCTTTCAAATTTCAAGTGTTGAATGCTACATTATTTTCATAACAAGTTCCTCTCAATTAAAGTCAAAGCTTTTAAGTTAAATTTTATCTTATTGATCACTGGTAGCTATTTTAGCTGTATGGTGCTGCTGTAACAGAAATACCCAAAATGGATGGCTTTAATGGAAAGAAATGTATCTTCTCACAGTGTAGGGAGCTAAGAGTCTTAGTTCAGAGTGCCGGCTCTAGGGGAAGGTTGACTCCATCATATCCAGAGCAAGGTCCTTGACTTTTTCACTTCTGCTTCCTGGTTCCTTGGCATCTATCTTTTCCCATCTCTGCTCTGCTCACCTGTTTAATCTCTTATATCTCAAAAGAAATGGACTCAAAATGTGCCCTATACTAACCTGCCTCATTAACATAACAAAGACACCCCATTACCAAATGGGATTATAATCATAGGAATAGAGGTTAGGATTTCAAACACTTACTTTTTGGTGACACAATTCAACCCATAACAGTACCTATGTTACATCATACTATTCCATTTCTCTCTCAACAAATATTGTAAATAAAAAAAAAAAAAACAAAAAAAAAACCAGAAATGATAATCGTAGATTATTAAGGCATATTTTATATTTTGATGTTTTTAAATAGGATCATTTAAAATTTTCTATGGCAAGATAATTTAAGGAATGTTCATTTTAATAGCCAAAGGAAAGCTTAGTAATGCATTTATCTGAAACTAAAAATCATAATTAGCTTAAGTTATGCAATGCTCTCAATAAATAAATGACA
>NW_006921981.1:387065-389244 GCF_000298275.1 Orycteropus afer afer | reverse complement strand
CAATATTTGAGGAACTCTGGTAATGCAATGGTTAAAGCACTTGGCTGTAACCAAAAAAGTCAGTGGTTCGAACTCACTAGTGCTCCCAAATCAAATTTGGGGAGTGTAAAATGATATGTTTATTAGATAGTTGAAGAATTTGAAATAAAATCCATTCTTATTGTTTATAATCCATTTTCAAACACATTTTAAGTATTTTACTTTCCCTTTAAGGAAGTGTAAATGAACTGATGTTGGCAAGAGAAAAAAATATCTAATTTAAACCCATTTGGTTTAGTTATATTTAATTAGTAAGAACAATAGCTATGTTCAACTGTGGAAAATTAAGTATAAAAGCTGTGCATGTATTCTTTGAGTTAAGAAAAAAAAAGCAATCTATGTTGGAAGCTCCTATGTGTGAGCTCTGGAAGCATAGTGCCTAAGGAAATTTACTGATAACCACAAGACTGGTGGTTCAAACCCACCAGCCACTCCTCGGAAGGAAGGTTGGGCAATCTACTTCCTTAGTGATATTACGTTGGCAACCCAAGGAGGGATGGCTATGAGTCGACTCGACGGCACATAACAACAACAAAATGTGTGTCAGCCAGGTTCAGGTTGGTCCAAGAAATAGTTCCCTAATCACTGTAGAAAGAAAACTATCTAAGTGGCATCAACTATGCAACTTTAATCCCTACTACGTAACTTTTTAGTTTCCAATTGTTCGCTGTTAGGATCAATGTTAGAAAAACCGAGCAAGGTGTTTCTCAAACATATCTTGTGTCTTTTAATTGTTGACATCATTGGGAAGATGAGAAAATTCATCATGTTGACTGCTGTACACATACATGGAAAATATTTTTCATGACTTAAGGGATCTTGGGAAAAAAAATTCATAGAAAAAAGAGAATTATTTTCTGTGGAACTGAAGGGAAATTCTTCTCATTATGTAGCTGCCTCATGCAAACAAAGTAAGTTTCAAAGACAGATCATCTATTTTCTGCAAGATACGAGTGGTTCTTTGTTAATACAGTTACAGGCTAGAAATTCCTAGAGCCTTCTTCCCACTCCCTTTGCAGAAACCTATGAAGGCACTTGAAAAAAATAAATTTAAGAAAAGCAGCAGACTATAATAATAATGGTTAAACATATGCAAGGAGTTGGCACAATGTTTCCCTAAGAGCTGTGACAAATAAGCTTGGCTGGAGTTAAGAATACAGCTTGTTCTGCATTTTGAAATGGATTGGAATGCTTAGCAAGAGAGTAGGTAGGTGGTAAGTTTATTCACACTCTATTATGTCCTAACACTGTTAATTCACTAACTAAAACATGCAGAAAAAGTGGTTAACTGACATCCATTTTCACCAGGGAAATTCTTTCTTTAGCTTTTTGTTTATTTTATGTATTTACTTTTTTCATCTATTCAATCATCCTTGTATTCCCCAAATATTCACTGAGTGCCTACTATGGCCAAGGCCCTGTGAAAGACACTGAAAATAGAGCAATAAATAACAAAATCTTTCTACCTACATTTTTGGTACTTAATATCTGGTTGGGCAATAAAGAATAAATATAAAAGAATAAATATAAATGTGATGAATATTATAAATTATGAAAGTACAAAGTCATGACAGCATGTAATGTAGACTACCAACATTTTACTTAGAGCATTTACTCAGAAAAAATATACCTCTGAGGATGTAAAATAAGCCATAAGCAATTTGCATCTTCCAAAAAAAGTCTTGATGTATTGATTGATGTAGAAAGAGAAGAGAGGGAAAGACAGAAAAATTACATCAAATGCTGACTAATATTTAAAAATATATACATTTCAAAGGATTAAATAGATGATACCACAACTAAATCATACTAGAATACTAGAGGTCTTTTATTCACTGTGAAAATTCATCAAATTTTATACTAGATGTTTATTTTTATGAATATGTGCTATATTTTTAAAATACTTCAATTAAAAAATAAATTCTAGTGGGGTAGAATTGACAATGCAGAATATTAAATTAATTATGAAGAATACACCCTTGAGAATATGGAAAAATTGTATAAAGTGAGACCAATATTGAGAAGACAAATGGATGTAAAGAAAAGATAACAGAGATCTAACATGGAAGCTTCTCATTCTGAAAACCAGAAAAAATAAATAAATAGAAATAAATAAACAACATAATAAAACCTGTAAGAA
>NW_006921981.1:383909-386189 GCF_000298275.1 Orycteropus afer afer | reverse complement strand
ATATTACAATATTTACGATAAAAGAGTTGACAAAAGATAGACTAAATATCATGTTATTGTTAGGTGCTGTTGAGTCAGGTCCAGTGCCTAGTGGCCCTATGCAACACAATGAAAATCTGCCTGGTCCTGAGCCAGCTTCAAAATCCTTGCTCTGCCTGATCCCATCTTTGCAGCCATTGCGTCAATCCATCTCTTTGAGGGCCTTCCCCTTTTTAACTGACCCTCCAGTTTATCAAGCATGATATCTTTCTCCAGGGAATGGTCCCTTCTGACAACATGACCAAAGTAAATGAGCTGAAGTCTGTCCACTTTTACTTCCAATGGGCATTCTGGCTGCACTTCTACCAGGACAGATTTGTTAGTTCTTCTGGCAGTCTATGGAACTTTCATTATTCTTTGCCAACACCACAACTCAAAAGCATCAGATCTTCTTTGATCTTCCATATTAATAGTCCAGCTTTCACATGCTTATGAGGCAATTGAAAATACCATGGCTTTGGTTAGGTGCACCTTAGTTTTCAAAGAGACATCTTTGTCTTCAGCACTTTGAAAAGGTCTTTTGCAGCAAATTTGCCCATGCAATACAAAGTCTGATTTCTTTACTGCTGCTTCCATTGGTGTTGATTGTGGATCCAATATGAAATCTTTGACACTATAAATCTTTTTTTTTCCATTTATCGTGATTCTGCTTACTGGTCCAGTTGTGAGGATTTTTGTTTTCTTTATATTGAGGTGCATACTGCAGGCTATCATCTTTAATCTTAATCAGTTAGTGCTTCAAGTCATCTTGACTTTCAGCCAGAAAGGTTGTGTCATCTGCATATTGCAGATTATTAATGAGTCTTCCTCCAATCCTCATGCTGCATTTTTCATAGTCTTGCTTTTTGGATTATTCGCTCAGCCTATAGATTGAACAAGTATGCTTAAAGGATACAACCATGACACACTCCCTTTCTGATTTTAAACCATGCAATATTCCCTTGTTCTGTTTGAATGACAGTTTCCTGGTCTATGTACAGGTTCTTCATGAGGACAATTAAGCTTTCTGGAATTCCCATTCCTCTCAATGTTATCCATAATTTGTTATGATCCATGCAGAAGAATGCTTTTGCATAGTCAACGAAACACAAGTAAACATCTTTCTGGTATTTGCTTTCAGTCAAGATCCATTTGACATTACCAATGATATCCCTCATACCATGTCCTCTTCTTAATCCAGCTTGCCTTTCTGGAAGTTCCCTGTTAATATATTCACTATAATGTTGCAGCCATTTTTATATTATCTTCAGAAAGATTTTAGTTGGGTGTGATATTGATATTGTACAATAATTTCCACAGTCTATCAGATCATTTTTCTTTTGAATGGGTACAAATATGGATCTCTTACAGTCAGTTGGTCAGGTAGCTGTCTTCCAGATTTTTTGTCATAGATAAGTAAGTGCCTCCAGTGTGCCATCCTTTGTTGAAACATCTCAATGGGTGTTCTGTCAATCCCCGGGGCCTTGTTTATTGCCAATTCTTTCAGTGCAGCTTCAACTTCTTCCTTCAATACCATTGGTTCTTGATCTTATGCCATCTCTGAAATAGATTAATATCTACCAATTATTTTTGGTACAGTGAATGTGTATTCCTTCCATCATCTTTCAATGTTTCCTGCATTAGTCAATATTTTGCCCACAGAAACTTTCAGTACTGCAACTGGGGCTTGAGATTTTTCTTCAGTTCTTTCAGCTTGAGAAATGCTGAACATGTTCCTTCCTTTTAGTTTTCTAGCTCCAGGGCTTTGAACATTTTATTGTAATAATTTACTATGTCTTCTCCAGCTACTTTTGGAAATCTTCTGTTCATCTCCTTTATCTTATCATTTCTTCCATTTGCTTTAGCTACTCCCTATTCAAGCGCAAATTTCAGAGTCTCTTCTGACATCCATTTTGATTTTTTTCTTCCTTTCTTGTCTTTTTTTTTAAATTGTGACTTGGGTGAAAATTTACAGAGCAAATCCACTTTCCATACAGCACTAACATACACTTTGTCTCATGACATTGACTGCAATTTCACACAATGCAACAGCTCCCCTCCCACTTCCTTCCCATAGTTACCTCTTCCCTGTGTCCTTCCCTCCCATGCACTCCTGCCCCTGAGCTGTCTCCCTGTGCATAGATAGCCCTTCTATCCTCCCATGATTGTTCTCTTTGAGGAGTGTATCTACCTAATGTAAATGTTCAGCTCATATACCTGTCTTTTGTTTGGCTGGAAGCCATAGGAGTGGGTTTAATTCCA
>NW_006921981.1:374985-383398 GCF_000298275.1 Orycteropus afer afer | reverse complement strand
TTGTCCCTTGTCAGCTCTACTGTACACCTAGAAATTCTTACACAACATACAAATACACTTGTAGAAATATTGTCTGTCAACCCTACTCATGATCATGGGCACAATCCCCCTTCCTAGATATCCCTAATAGTTCAGCCTGTCCACCCATCTACTCATGCATATATCAATGCTTGCCTTCCCTGACAACACAGTACTGTATGTGTAAAAGGGTTCATCTTTATTGTCTGTACCTCCCATGCCCCTCTCTCTGTCTTCCTCTTCCTTGATGTCACTGTGTAGCTCACTCACATTTGGTATATTGCCCTTCTCTTCACCCAAATCAATACTTGTCTCTACCTATCTAACAATGTTCCCTCCCCTCCCCTCCTGCCCCTGATAACCAACAAAGAAAATTTCCTTGCATATATAAAACTTTCCTTGACTTTTTACAATAACAGACTAATACAATATTTGTCCTTCTGTGATAGACTTATTTCACTCAGCAAAATGTTCTCCAAATTCACCCATGTTATGTGGTGTTTTGGAGAGCCTATATTATTCTTATGGGTTGCATAGTATTCCATTGTGTGTAATTGCCATAGTTTGGTGATCCATTCTTCTGTTGATGGGTACCTAGGTTGTTTCCATTTTTGGCTATTGTAAATATTGCTGTGATGAATGTGGGTGTGCATATATCTGTTCATGTCCTGGCTCTCACTTCTTTAGACTATATACCTAGTAATGGAATGAAAGGATCAAATGATATTTCTAATTCCAACTTTTTAAGGAATCATCAGACTGCTTTCCACAGTGGTTGTATCATTTTATAGTCCCACCATCAGTGTATGAGATTCCCAATCTCTCTGCATCCTTGCAAGCATTTGTTTATTTTCTGTCTTGTTGAATTTTGTGACTACTGCTGGGGAAAGACAGTATCTCATTGTTGTTTTCATTTGCATCTCTCTAATGGCTAATGATTGTGAACATTTCTTCATATGTTTGTTGACTGCCCGAATATCCTTTTTGGTGAAGTGTTTGTTCCTGTCTTCTGCCTATAGTTTAATTGGATTATTTGTCTTTTTATTGTTGAGGTGTTGGAATTTTCTATAAATTCTAGATATGAGTCCTTTGTCAGATGTGTCATTGCTAAATACTTTTTTTTTCCCAATCTGTAGGCTCTCTTTGACTCTTTTCAAGAAGTCTTTGGTAACACATAAAAATTTAATTTTGAGAAGGTACCATTCATCTATTTCATCTTGTGCTGTTTGTGCATTTTGGGTTATGCTTGATAGTCTATTTATGCCATGTATTAGGGCCCCTAAATTTGCTCCTAGTTTTTCCTTAAGGATCTTTAGGGTTTTAGATTTCACGTTTAAATCTTTGATCCATCTGGGGCTAGTTTTGTGTACGGTGTGAGGTACAGATCTTGTTTTATATTTATGCAAATGGATATCCAGTTTTGTCAGCACCATTTATTAAACAGACAATCTCTTCCACACTTAATGGATTTCAGCCTTTTGTCAAAGATCAGCTGACCATAGGTAGACAGATCTGTTTCTGTCTTCTCAATTCTATTCCATTGTTCTATTTGTCTATCATTGAACCATACCAGGCAGTTTTGACTACTGTGGCTGTATAGTAGGTTTTGAGATCTGTCAGTGTGACACCTTCTACTTTATTCTTCTTCTTCAATAGTGCTTTGCTTATCTGAGGTCTCTTTCCTTTACATATAAAATAAGTGATTTTTTTTTTCCATATCCTTAAAGAATGTTGATGGGATCTGGATTGGGATTGCATTGAATGTATAGATTGCTTTGGGTAGAATTGACATTTTCACGATGGTCATTCTTCCTATCCATGAGCATGGTATGTTCCACTTATGGAGATCTCTTCTGCTTTGTTGAAGTAATCTTTTATAGTTTTCTTTGTATAGGTCTTCTTTGTCCTTGGTAAGATTTATTCCCAAGTATTTTATTTTTTTGGTAGCTATTGTAAACAGTATTGAATTCCTTATTCCTTCTTCAGCAATCTCTTTTCTGGTGTAGAGAATCCAACTGATTTTTGGATATTGAGCTTGTATCTTGTCACTATGCTAAATCTCTCAAATACTTCCAGTAGATGTTTTTACTGAGTCTCTTGGATTTTCTAGGTATAGGATCATAACATCAGCATATATGGATAGTTTGATTACTTCCTTACCAATTTGAATGCATTTGATTTCCCTTTCTTGCCTTATTGCCCTGCCTAGGACTTCCAGTACAATGTTGAATGGAAGTGGTGATAGTGGGCATCCTTGACTGGTTCCTGTTCTCAAGAGGAATGGTTTCAGTCACTCTCCATTGAGAATAATTTTGGCTGTTTGTTTTGCATAGATGCACTTTATTATGTTGAGGAATGTCCCTTCTATTCCTATTTTGCTGAAAGTTTTGATCAGGAATGGGTGTTGGATTTTATCAAATGCCTTTTCTTCCTCAATTGATATGATCATGTGGTTCTTTTCCTTTGCTTATTTATGAGGTGCACAATGTTGATTTTTTTTCTAATGTTGAACCATCCTTGCATATCTGATATGAACCCCAGTTGGTCATAATGAATGATTTTCTTGATATGTTGTTGGAGTCTGTTGGATAGGATTTTGTTGAAGATTTTTGCATCTATATTCCAAATATTTGCATTTATATTCCACAATATTTGGGGAGAGGGCAGTAAGAGGAAAATGATAGAGTAGGAGAATAATGAAGAAAAAAATGAGAAAAATGCAAAAAGAAAAACAAAGAATGTGGTTATCCATGAGATAGGAAAAAATGGGAACCAGGAACGAGGAAGAGAGAAAAAGCTGAAAACTGGAACCTGGGAAGGGAAGAATAAAGAATAATAAAAAAGTTCAAAAAAAAAAAAAAAAAAGGAATTATAATAATAATTTTAAAACAGACAAAAACAAACAAACTAAAACAAACAAACAAACAAAAAGGGTGAAAAAATCTGGTTGGGCATTGCAGGGCTCTCAGGCTCCATCTGAGTGCACAGACTTGGATGGAATTCCTGCTGGCCCAGAAAAGAGTGGGAGTGAGGGATAGCCACATCTCCATTCACCAAGAGGGTGTGAGATCTAAGAGTAACAAGGGGAGTATAGCATCTTTCCAGTCGGTGGTGTCCGGAATGTCCTTGTGGTTCCTGGCAAGTGGAGCCTATTCTTAAGTCCTTGGAATCTGGGAGAATGCTGTCACTTTAAATATCCAAAATGGTCAAACCACTTGTAAACTTTGAAAATGGCTACACCCTCTGGACAGGCAGAAGTCCGTAGCTCAGCCTGCCCTCCTCTTCACTGCTTCCCCTTTTATTCACTAGCCACCAATGCAGTCCTCCATGCAGCCCCTGGCTAGCAGGTTAATTCTCAGGTTCTAATAGTACTTGGCAATATCCAAGCTGTCCGTGCCATCAGGATCACTGACAGATTGCAGTTCTGTATGTCTCCTTTTTCAGTATTTTCATGCTGGTCCTTCTACTAGTTGGAGTTTAGTACACTTCTATATCCTTCCTTTCAAAGCAAGGGCTCCAGGATTATCTTCTGTATCTGTGTTAATTGATTCCCCTTTTCTTTGTTGAAGAGGGTCTGTGTAGTTTGTCTGCCTATTCCACCATCTTACTCGAACTCTCTCCCTTTCTTGTCCTTTTAATGACCTTTTGCTTTCTTCATTTATGATATTCTGGATGTCATCCCACAATCCGTTGGGTTTCCTGTCATTGGTGTTCAGTGCATCAACTCTGTTCTTTAGATGGTCTCTAAATTCAGCTGGGATGTAAACAAGGTCATATTTTGGCTCTTATGAACTTATTTTAATTGTCTTGAACTTCAACTTGAACTTGTGTATGTGCAGTTGACCATTGTTCTACAGTCAGCTATGGCCTTCTTTTGGCTGAAGATATTGGGCTTCTCCATTGCCTCTTTCCACTGATGTAGTCTTTCTGATTTCTGTGTATTCTATCTGGTGAAGTCCATGTGTTTAGTTGCCATTTATGTTATTGAAAAAGGTATTAGAAATCAATACATCATTGGTCTTGCAAAATTCTATTATGTGATCTCCAGTGTCACTTCCATCACCAAGCCCATATTTTCCAACTACTGATGATTCTTCTTTGTTTCCATCTTTTGCATTCCAATAACCAGTGATAATCAATACATTTTGATTGCATGCTTGTTCAATTCCAAACTGCAGAAGTTGGTAAAAATCTTCAATATCCTCATCTTTAGCTTTGGTAGTTTTTGCATAAGTTTGAATAATAATAGTAGTAACTGGTCTTCCTTGTAGGCATATGGATATTATCCTATCACTGACAGCACTGTACTTCAGGATAGATCTTGAAACATTTTTTTGTGGTGGTGAATGCCACGCCATTCTTTTTCAATTTGTCATTCCTGGCATAGTAGATCATACAGTTGTCTGATTCAAAATGTCCCAAAACAGTTCATTTCAGCTCACTAATGGTGAGGATACTGATCTTCATGCATTCCATTTCATTTTTAATGATTTCCAATTTTCTTAGATTAATATTTTGTACATTCCATGTTCTGATTATTAATAGATGTTTATGGCTGTTTCTTCCCATTTTGAGTTTTTCACTTCAGCAAATAGAGGTCCTAAAAGCTTTACTCCATCATTAAGGTTGAGTCTACTTTGAGGAGGAAGCTCTTCCCCAGTTGTATTTTGAGTGACTTCTGACCTGAAGGACTCATCTGCCCATAATATATGGGACAATATTTCATGGCTATTCATAAAGTTTTCCAGTAATATATGAGACAGTGTTTCACTGATACTTACAAGGTTTTCTTTGGCCAATTCTTTGAAAAGTGGATGGCCCCTTCCTTTTCCAAGTCTGTCTTATTCTGGAAGCTGCACTGAAATCTGTCCACCATGGGTGACCCTGCTGGTATTTGAAACGCTGGTGGCATAGCCTTTAGCCTCATAGCAACCCATAAGCCACTACAGTATGACAAACTGACAAACAAGTCATGATAAATATCATAGATATAGCAAAATGTTATGGCTTAAATTCTGTTTTAAGAAAATAAACAATACAGATGGTTATAATGCTATTTTAGGGAAATGGTATTTCAAGACAGATCTGGATATTATAGACTAAATTATATGTGTAGTGGGCTAAATCATCATCTCAAAACTGTCATTTTTGTTGTTATGTTTTGTCGAGTCGGACTGGAGTCATAGTGACCCCTCCTTGGGTTTTCGAGATGGTATCATTATGGAAGTAGATTGCCCAACCTTCCTTCCGACGAGTGGTTGGTGGGTTTGAACCACCAGCCTTCTGGTTAGCAGTCAATTGCCTTAGGCACGATGGTACCAGAGCTCCCCAAACTGCCATTAGTATAGTAAAAAGATTAAAGTATTGAAGAAGGAGATTAGAAAGAGAGTTCCCCCCGCCAAATTAAAAACAAAAAAAAAGGCAGTAATAAATGAACAGAAATAATGGAACGTGGCAATGATACACCTAAGATCTTGTTCCTTAAGCTAAAATTTGATAAAATAGATAAATCTTTGAAAAACATAATCAGTAATAAAATACTAATTTACATCCATTGTCAGTATTTTAAGAGCTATACAAATATGAGATGTAAGGGGAAATTTTATCTTATCAACTTTTTCTAAAAAAAATAATCTGTAAATTTAATGCGAACACAAATAATGTCTCTTGGCAAAGAAAATAGGGTTAGTTCTCAGTGCTGACAAGCAGGAATGTGATGTTGGTGAAGTTTGAGTAGAAAATGCTGGCTAACTTTTGGTAGGTGAGAGTCTTATTCAATATTTGCACAACCTTTATTTGTCTATATTTGCACTGACAGAAGTTTTCAAAGTGCTTTGCAAATCTAGTGTCACTCATTTCTGGTAGGTCACATTGAACAATGGTGCTTAAAACATGCTTCCAAAAGTGAAACAAAATCAGCCACATTCTGTAGTAATTCCCATTATGCTGCATGGTACAGAGCTGTGTCCAGATCTGCAGCACAGCATGAAGAATGAAAACAAGCTCCCTTGTTCCTCATATTCATCCATTACTCCTCAAATCTAGGAAATCAGGTCAAAGTCAAGAGAATCAGTAATGTTGGAGGTGGGAATAAGGAGGGTTAGCAATTTTTTAAATGGGAATGGCCACTACATTTTTACATGACAGTTTGAGAGAAACTGGATAAACTTCAAGGTGTGAAAATGCAATGCTTACTTGCAGAATTTATGCGTGTTTCAATTGTGATGTGGTAAAGGTTTGCAGATCAAACTGGTTTTCCATTCAAGAATTCATACATTTTTTGTTTTGTGACACACTCACATAAATGTTTATCCATTGATTTTACTTAATTTTAATACATTTACATGTTAATTTCAAAAGTTATAATGGGATTTAGTGAAATGTCTTCCCTCTACGATTAGCTCCTGAGCAGTCAGTTCCTTTACCTGTTGTTGTTGTTGTTTGCCATCGAGTTGGCCCTGACTCATAGCGACCCCTCCTTGGGTTTCCGAGGCAGTATCACTCCGGAAGTAGGATTGCCCAACCTTCCTTCCGAGGAGTGGCTGGTGGGTTTGAACCGCCAGCCTTCTGGTGAGCAGTCACTATGCTACCAGAGCTCCCTTCCTTTACCTAGAAGAATGTAATATGTTTAGTTTCTCCAGAGAGATATGTTAGGCATATGATGGAATATGTATCTATCCTTTTAAATCTTATTTCAGGTATATATGTGTGTGCATAAACTGAGATTAATCAATTTTACATAAATTTGAACATATTCATCATATTGCTTTTAAAATTAAAATAACAAAGTGGATTTGATATTAAAGAGTTTGTTAATTTTACTTACTATTTTTCAGATTTTAATAAGATATCTAGATCCATCTGCACAATGCTCAACACATGATAGGTCTGCATTATATGTTTTTTTTTTTCTTTATAATAACAATGTTTAAAATTGGTTTACATTACTATTAATTTCCTTTTTTCACTACTGCAGGGACAAGGCACATTAATGACAGCATCACTGCCTTCCTTGTCTGGATCACAGCATAGTTAAGTGGTTTCACTTATACTACACATTCTATATGCCTTCAGTTTAGACAATCTGTTATAAATATGGTGCTACAGAGAATCTTGTCAAAGGAGTAGCAGAGGCACCTATGAATTTTTCTATAATTCTAGATTTAATAATACTTTCTATTATTAAGTGATAACACTTCTTGATTTATTTCTATGAATGCTACTGAGCATGGATGAATTCTTGGATGATGGGAAATGAAAAAGGAGCAAACTAAGAAAAAAATTGCCCAGAATTTTTTTGGACCTGGGCCATATTCACAAGACACTGGGCTACTGACTCTTTTGTCCATGGTTCTTGACTGTCCGCAATAGATTTTTCTCCCCTGAATAATGTTTCCCATTCAAAATTAATAGAGAATAATGTTTCATAGAATGTAATTTTCCTACAATGAAAATTACTATTGTACCATTAATTCCTATTTCCATATTTTGACTTATAAATTATTTTCTTAACCTCCTTGTTGCACAATTTTTCACTGGAAAAATGAATCTATGTTTATTATTTTAACATATATTACTGACTCCCAAATCATTAAGGCTAACTTAAATCTACAAATCCTGGAGGATTCAACATTTTCAGCTAAAAACCCAAAAGTATTTCTTCTTTTGTAGTCACCAAGTTGAACCTAAAAACAACCAACTCCCAAGATCTATTTCCCCTTCAGTATCAGCAACTCCAGAAATGTAACTATACACAACAATCGTCCTACATAACACAATCTCTGTTATCAATCTACAAATCAAATTAAATTTTTCATTAAATATTAAAACTATTACCTTCTAAATATTTTCAAACTATTTTTCATTCGCATAGTAACTTCCAAGAATCTCTTTAATGATATCTTCATTCCAGGATGGCAAACTTCCAATTTATCCTCCAGACTGTTTTCACTATAATTTCCTTCTTTTAAAGTCTCCATCTAAGCCCCATAGCATTTCAGACATGTTTCCCTAATATTTTCCCTTATTTGCTTTTACAAGTATGCCTCATCAGTTCCCTCTTTGACCTCCTCTTCTAGCTTACCAAAGTGATTTTTGCTGTTGTTGTCAAGCTGTCATGTTCTTTCTCAGCTTTATGCCATTTCACTTACTGCTGTTCTTTTCTTAAATGCCTCCTCATCCTTTCCTACTTGTTACCAATCAGTGTATCCTTCAAGACTATGTAAGTCTTATCTATAAAGATGTCTTTGATTTCTCATAAGCAAAATAAATTGCTCAACCCTGTCCTTTTCATGATCTCATTTATAGACTATCATACATTCTCATTCACAAATTCCTCTTCTTTGTTCAATAGCTTATGAATTTATATGAATTTATTTCTGTTTAATATTTGGCA
>NW_006921981.1:371159-374344 GCF_000298275.1 Orycteropus afer afer | reverse complement strand
TCTCTCCTCACCTATAACCCTGGGGCTGACTGCTCTTCTGTCTGGGTTCCTGGCTTTTTATCCCCTTTCTCCTGCTCTTCCGGCCTGCTACTCTGGGCGGGCCTGAGTTGCCTTTCCTCACCTAATCCCTTCGGCTGACTGCTCTTCTCTCTGGCTTCCTGGCATTTAGAATTAGTTGTATTCAAAGAAGTTGTTATTGTTGTAAAAATATAGATAACAAAACATTTGACAATTCAACAATTTCTTTTTTAAGTCATCATGACTTTGCCTCCCCTGTTATGTTTAAATTGCATAGGGGCATTTTTATAGTACATACAAATATTTCTGTAGGAATATCATCTGCCACACCTGTGTCTGGTTGTGGTTATATTCTGATTTGCCTATCCATTCCTGTCTAGCCATATACCCACCCTTAGATAGTGTCTGCTAGTACTGAAAATGCAATAGCATTTGCCTTTATTGTCTGTCCCTCTTGGGCACCTCTCAGTGTCTCCCTTTTCTTTTTTGATACTGTGCTTGTCACACTCTTTTGCTATATTGCTTTTCCCTTCATGTATATCAAACCATCTCATAATTACCCATCTATTTTCCCTCCCTTCTCCTCCCTGATAACCAACAAAGAAAATTTCCTTCCCTGTGTAAACTTTCCTTGACTTTTTACAATAATAGCCTCATAAAATATTTGTCCTTCACATTCAATTTTCACTTGTATAATTCAGTAAGACCAATTACCCCAATTATATTGTACAATGATCAAGTTCTTAATGTTCTTTCTTTCTGTAAATCTACACTTAATGCACAATTTTACTTACCATACTTACAACACCAGTAACAAAAATATATGGCTTTCATTTTCATTCTCTTAACAACAGGTATCTTTCTCTTTGTTGAGATGTCATGTGAAGAGCGAATTCTTCAAGGAAGTTCATCTCAATGCGTTTAAGATTTCATTGAAGGTCAATTTCAAAATCAAATTTGCTGAAATTTTTTGTAAGTAATTTTACTTTCTCCTATTGAAATGCTTTTAGACACAAATCTGTCTTTTCTGCATTTTGTGGATTTTTAAGATTTAATCTGTCCAGAAACTGTATAATATTTAGAGTTATATTTGTTTCTTTTTTGTCATTCTTAAAACATTATTACTAAAACTTCACTATAATATTTGCACCACAAAAAATATAATTGTATACCTCTGTAAATATGCAAGTGGAATGAAATTTGTCATCAGTAAAGGGAATTAGCTTCATTTCATCTATTTTATGTTATTTAGTTACATTTTTTTTCCAAAAGTTAAGTTTTTTTTTTTTTAAAGTTGGTCTATAGTAGACAGAATCATGTTCACTCCCACCTTTACTTTACTATATGTGGCAAAGGGACTTTAAAATCTTAAATCTCTTAAGAGATTAAACATCTCCGAAGGAGAGATTACCCTGAATTACATGCGTGGGGCCAATGCAGTCAATGAGTCCTTATAATGACAAGTGGGAGGCTGGAGGGTTAAACAGAGTAGGAGGGGTGATAAAGGAACAGAGATCACAGTGAGAGAGAATTGAAGATACTATAGTTTTGAACATTGAGTAAGGGATCACAAGGTAAAAAATGAAGTGTTCATATAGAAATTGGGGGGGGGGTAAAAACAGATTCTCCCCTAGAACCTCCTGAAGGGATGCCACCCAGCTAATAGTATGATTTTAAGATTTTTGAACTCCCAAGCTGCAAAATAATACATCTGTATGGTTTTAATCAGGAGCTCTGGTAGCATAATGCCTAAGGCACTTGACTGCTAAACAGAAGGCTGGTGGTTCAAAACCACCAGCCACTCCTCAGAAGGAAGATGGGGCAATCTACTTTTGTAGTGATACTGCCTCAGAAACCCAAAGAAGGGTATGAGTCGACAACAATGTGGTTTTAAGTTGCTGAGTTTGTTGTAATTTATTACAACAGCAATAGGAAACTAGATTGCCAATTTTGCTTCCAAGGAGTTGCTGGTGGGTTTGAACCACCAGCCTTCTGGTTAGCAGTCAAATGCCTTAGGCACTATTCCACCAGAGCTCCTGGAAAGGTTTTGGTTGGTAGAAATGGAAATTTTCTAAAATACAGAAAAAGAAATAATATGAATTTAATTGTTCAATGTAACATGAATGACAAAGATCACAAATGACACTTACATATACTTATTTTTATCTTTAAAATTTTATAAGCAAGATCATAATTTCAGTTTTACTGCTAATATTTTTAAACTCTAAAAACAAAATTATTCACATCTTTAAAGGATGAACTTTCATTCAAAACTAGTACTCCTGGCCTTCAAATCTATTTTCTTTCCAGTGTATGTTTGAATTAAATTTTAGATGAAAATTATCTTTGCATCATAACTCCTTGCTTGATTATTTTCATTATAAAAATTATTATTAATTGACTTGAGTAGACTTTTAGATGTTTTTAGAATTCATAAGTAAAGAAAATTTCAAAAGTGCTCTATCTAAAAAGTAATGATTGTCTAGAACTTTGCATGCCTAGAGCAGCCTGGAGAAAAAAAGAAAAATGAAGTAAAATTGGAAGTAGAATTTCCATTTGTGGACTAGCAGTTGGTAATTACATGGCATAGAAGATACTGTATGAAATGTCATAATTTGATGTTATAGCATTAATGTTTCTGATATCATTTTGCAAGCTTATGCAAAAAAATTGCAATATCACTAATTTTATTTGCCATCTCATCTAAGATATGTAAAAACTAGAATGTGTTCTAATTATTCTACGTAATTGTTCATCTTTCATAATTGAACAATTAGCTTCACAATTAGCAATTAGCTTCACAAATATAGGTCTTTTTTCCTTTTGTTACCCAATACCTTTTTATCAGGGAGCTCTGGTAGTGCCTAGGGCACTTGACTGCTGTATTGGATAGGGTTCTCTAGAGAAACACAAAAACCAGCAAAGTATATATATATATATTTATAGAGAGAGAAAGAGAGAGAGGGAGAGAGATTTATCTTAGATAAATGGCTCACAAATGTGTAGAAGCCGGCAAATTCGATCTGAAAAGTTCATCTCTGGAGGGGGATGGAGCCCAGGGCCGTCTGGCTTTCACACGCACGGCAGAGGAGTTCAAGTCACAAAGTTCGTCTCTGGAGAGAGATGGGGCCCGGAGTCGTCTGGTTCTCGCAAGCGTAGCAGAGCCG
>NW_006921981.1:365286-365883 GCF_000298275.1 Orycteropus afer afer | reverse complement strand
TTTTTTTTTTTAAAGGAAGAAAAAAGGAACCAGAGCTAAAGGGATTTTATCCACGACCAAAAGAACTTGGGAAACTTGAAACAACCCCTCTCTTTCATCCAGATGGCATAGGTCCAGTCACATACAAATCTACAGTAGTGGTTTTCCAATTTTAAAATACATAATAATTATCTGGAAGGAAAGTTTAAAGACAGACGGTTGAGCTTCGTCCAATTAAGTTAGTAACTTAACTTGAAAAAGATAATCATAATACTATGATTCAATAGGTATAAGGTAGTGCCTGAGGTTTTCCTAACAAGCTTCGAGATGAAGCTGATGATGCTGGTCTATTTTGAGAAGCCCTGCTTTGGAGACCCCTTGGTTGTGCTGTGACTTATTTTTGTCTCCCTACATTTTAATAGATGGCTTCCATCGTATGGAAGCCCTACTTCCTATTCTTTACCTGACTACCCTCACTCATTTTCTCTCAATTCATCTCTTTCAAGAAATTACCCTTGATTCAGTAACTTTCTCTGTTGTTGTTGTTATGTGCTGTCCAGTCGGACCCCACTCATAGTGACCTGTCCTTAGGTTGCCGAGGCAGTATCGCTAGGGAAG
>NW_006921981.1:362547-363761 GCF_000298275.1 Orycteropus afer afer | reverse complement strand
TACTTCCGTAGTGATACTGCCTCGGAAACCCAAGGAGGGGTTGCTATGAGTCGGGTTTGACTCGACGGCACATAACAACAACAACAACATATATAATACATAGTTTGAACAACATGATTTGTAAGTAGAAAGGAAAGAGCTCTTGGGGTGCAGGCATTTGGCTGCTAACCAAAAGGTCAGTGGTTCGAGCCCACCTGTTTCTCCACAGGAGAAAGATGAAGCATGCTCCTTCAATAAAGATTTACAGCCTGGAAACCCAATGCGAGTCTCTATGAGTCAGAATCAACTCGATGGCAGTGAATGAAGGGTAAAGGAAGAATAAAACCAAATCATCACTCAAGGAGCACTGCCCTTCTTCCACAGGATCCTTGGGATTTATTGTCTATCAGAATGTAATCATCCTGTGCTTCAACAATAGTCCCAAAATCATCTGACTGTAGCATTTCCAAGGCCACTCTGAACAAGACTGAGTTGAAGGCATCAAAGGTCATCGGAGTAAAGGACAATAATAGCACTATGGTAATATTGATAATGAGGCATATAATTAACTTGACTTGATTTTGGAGATCTTCAGTGGCCAAAAAAGGAATTGCAAATGAGGTGGAAATTTATAGAAGATTAGTCACAGGTAGAAAGAAAAGACCATTTTAATAGGTAAAATTTCAGGTTGGACTCAATTTAGCATAATGAGACTCTACTGTTAAGTAAAAATCCATTAAACGATAAAAATAATTTAAATAATGAGAAATTCTATGAGATGAGACAGCAAAGCCTATGTATCCAGAAAAGATATTCTATACTTACTTCAGTCCCTGAAAACCACAATGAATTTCTTTCAATGACTCATCAATTTTGATCAATTCGACCAACATAATACACCAAATAATGTAAGTACTATCTTTCTTGACTGAACTTAATTGGTTGTTAATATTTTGTTTAATCTTTGTTTTGAAACTTAATAAATATATCTTATTTAAATGTATGAGTCCATAGCCAATTTCCTGAATTTTATAAACTTTAATTTATGAATAGAATGAAACAAATCATTAGGTATGTACATATATAAGTGTACACATATATCCACCACTCATTTGTTAGTTGGTTTATTGTGGTGGCTTATGTGGAGCTCTGGTGGCATAGTGCCTAAGGCACTTGACTGCTAATCAGAAGGCTGGTGGTTCAAACCCACCAGCCACTCCTCAGAAGGAAAGTTG
>NW_006921981.1:355531-361652 GCF_000298275.1 Orycteropus afer afer | reverse complement strand
ACTTTCCCACTACATGACAATGTTGTTTTCCCTTGTTATAAGTAAAGACCTGGTGCCTCCAGTTATGGTCCATGTCATCTTCAACAAGCTAATTATTCATTTTGAATTTCAGTTTCTGATTGGTGAACAACAGTGCTATTTTCTTAGAGTTTTTCTCAGGATTACATGTATTTACTCAGATTATGCCAAATCAGGGAAGTAGAGACTGGAAAGTTGAACATTTAAGGGAGATAGTTGATATTTATAAATGAACTCTATCACTAAAGTGACTTTCAAATTCATCTAGCCTTTTTCATTGTTTATGGATAAAGAAACTAAAGATAAGAAGGTATAAGGATTTATTAAGTTTATGTAACTTATGAGGAACCTGTACATAGATCAAGAGGCTGTCATTAGAACAGAGCAAGGAGACATTGCATGGTTTAAAATCAGGAATGGTGTATGTCAGGGTTGTATCATTTCACCGTATTTATTCAATCTGTATGCTGAGAAAATAATCTGAGAATCTTGACTATATGAAGAAGAACAAAGCATCAAGATTGAAGGAAGAACAATTAACAACCTGAGATATCCAGATGACACAATCTTGCTTGCTGAAAGTTAAGATGACTTGGAGTACTTAATGATGCAGATCAAAGACCATAGTCTTCAGTACAGATTGAACTTCAGTATAAAGAAATCAAAAATCTTCACAACTAGACTGATAAACAACATCATAATAAATGGAGAAAAGATTGAAGTTGTCAGGGATTTCATTTTACTTGCATCCACAGTCACCATCCATGGAAGCAGCAGTCAGGAAATCAGACTTCATACTTCACTGAGAAAATATGCTGCAAAAGACCTTTAAGACGTGTTGAGAAGCAAAGATGTCACTTTGAAGACTAAAGTGCACCTGACCTAAGCCATAGTATTTTCAATTGCCTCATATGCATGTGAAAGCTGAACAATGAATAAAGAAGATCAAAGAAGAGTTGATGCCTTTGAACTGTGGTGTTGGAGAAAAATATTGAAAATATCATGTACTGCCAGAATAAGGAACAAATTTGTCTTGGAAGAAGTGCAGCCATAAAGCCCCTTGGAAATGAGAATGGCTAGACTTTGTCTCATCTGTTTGGTCACATTGTGAGAAGGTACCATTCCCTGGAGAAGGTTATCATGCTTGATAAAGTAGAGGGTCAGTGAAGAAGTGGAAGACAGTGGCTGCAATAACGAGCTAAGCGTAGCAAGGCTAGTGAGGCTGGCACAGGACCTGGCAGTGTTTCGTTCTGTTGTTACATACGGTTGTTGTGAGTCAGAATCAGCTTGATGGCACCTAACAACAACTTTGTTAGAAACTGCAGTGATACTAGAATTCAGTATTCCTAAGGCTGGCGGTTCAAACCCATCAGCCACTCTTTGGAAGGAAGACGGGGTAATCTACTTCCGTAGTGATACTGTTTCGGAAACCCAAGGAGGGGTCGCTATGAGTCGGGTCCGAGTCCACAGCACATAACAACAACAACAACAAACCAGTATTTAGTGCCTTCTTTTAATCATTCTAGTAAGTGAATGATATCAATAGATTGATTAACTTAAATAGTCTGGAAATCTTTAGAACACAGACATACATACTAAGTACCTTTCTTTAAAATAAAATTTTATTGTGTTTTTGGTGGAAATTTACACAGCAAATTATGTAGAGCCCCATATAACAATCCCTGCACAATTTGTTCAGAAACATTGGGTTATGATTCTCATGACTCTTTTTAATAGTCTCACTGATTCCCTTCTGGGTGTGTTTTGCTTTACATTTAATCAGTGTCTAGATAGAATAAATTTGTAGATGGAACTTATAAAAATTACATCTTCCCTTTTTTTTGAACACCAGAGTACACACTACAGATTTTTCTTTCATCAATCTTTTCTATTATTATCTGACAGGCAATATGAAAATCTGAGCAACTTTTAGAGTCATGAGCAGGAAAAAAAAATGAAGCAATATCCCCTTTAAATTTCATGAAGAAAATTGACTCAGTATGCTGTATCACCTGGTATATTTCAAATATATAACTCTAGTAGATAGTAATATTTTGCTAATTGATATAGTTGTTTACCTAAACAAAAATATATTAGCACTTACATATAGTAATAGGAGCTCGGTGGCATAGTGCCTAAGGTATTTGAATGTTAACCAGAAGGCTGGCAGTTCAAACCCACCAGCCACTCCTCGGAAGGAAGACTGGGCAATCTACTTCGGTAGTGATACTGCCTTGGAAACCCAAGGAGGAGTCACTATGAGTCAGATCTGACTCAACAGCGGTGAGTTTGGTTTGGTTGGATATATACTAATTGTATAATATAAACATTTAAAATTATCTAATTATTTAATATACATTTACTTATATTCCTTGATAATTTTTTCTTAGATATAATTAAATACCAATTATCTCATTTAAAGTACGGTGGATATTATATATTGTATTTTGGGATATTCACTTACTAATATTTAATTCTTAATTCTTTAAATTTGTGATTCATCATATGCATTATCTTAGTATAACTCATGATACATATAAATAAAAGAAAATATTTATTTTACTTGCAAATTAAAAGTTTTTGATATATTATTATTTTATTTGAGCCAAAATTTTGTTTCCTTTCCTAATTTTAGGAGCGCTAGTGGCATAGTGCCTAAGGCATTTGACTGCTAACCACAATACTGGCGATTCAAACCCATCCCCGGTCCTCGGAGGGAAGATTGGCAATCTACTTCCGCAGATACCTCCTCGGAAATGCAAGGAGGGGCTTCTATGGGGCACAATCAACTCGGCGGCCCTGAGTTTGGTTTTTGTTCTTTCCTAATTTTAATAACATATTCTCATGATATTTCCAAGTGAAATAGTTAGAGTACTTCAAGTATAGATAAACTCAAAAATGATCATCAATAATTATTTCCACTTAGTTATTGAAACCCAGTTCCTGTGGTTAGCAATTTAGAATGAAGAGAGAGTGAGTGATCATATTTTCAACTCGAAATTCGTGACTTTGAGTCTTTCAAAGACTAGCTAGCATATCACTTGCTGTATGGATTCCTCCTGGGCTGGAGGTATTGAAAGTGTCCACAGTGACTTTTTAGAATATCATTTCCTATAATGTATTCTTTTGGCCTGAATTTAAAGAATATTTCCTTCTAATGAGCTGGTCTTTCATGTAGTTATAATAAGCTGTTTTTACAAATTAAACAGTATTGAGAAAGAAAGTGTCCATTTATCCTTCGTAAAAGTTATGAAATTCAGGCTTGATTTTTCACCTCACATTGCACCAAGTACTAGAAGATGCAGAAATAATAAAACAGAAATATTATAATAAATTATTTTTACACAATATTTTAAAAATACATAAAATGAATTCTTATATACTTCATAATAAATTCTTGTTTTGTGTTCTAGTTAATCATTTTAATGTGTGACAATCACATATATGTGCTGTGTATATTCATAACCTTTTGTAATAAAGAATAATGTCCAAAAGACTGTCAGAAGCAAAACACCAGAAACCACCCACTTGCAGTGAGAACATATTTCTAATTTAGTGAATAAATCTTTCTCAATTGCCCTAAAACATTAAGCTCTTCACACTTGAAGTGGCCTTCTCTAATTATGTTTTCATTAGCTTTGAATTTATAACATAAGGCAATCTATTGGGTCAAAGAGAGGATATTAGAAAATCAGTTGGGAACACATAATCTGTAAGCACAGTAGGCGAGGTCAATAAGTCATTTCAGAACTTAGGTATTGAAATAATATTCGCTATGCATAGTAATGGGAGGAGGAACATGTACACAATTTCAAATTTTGTATGTATATATTTATCTTCTTACTCTTAATTATTTAAAAACATTTCTCTACATTTCCAAAGAAAAAGAGATCTATTTCTATGATGAGTCAGCAGGGGGCAGTAGGTATCATTGAAAGATGAATGAAGAAAGCCCACTCTTTTTCCTAGAGTATCCTCCCAAACTCTTAAAAACAAACCTGTCACCAACAAAATCACTTTGCTGTTTCTCTGTCTGTGTTTTTATAAGCCTGCTTTGGATATGAGCTTACATCAGCAAACTATGAACAAATAAAATAAAGCTATTATTCTTTATTTTCTCCAGGGAATATTTTCTGTGTGAATTTAGTTCCAATGTGAGAAATACAATGCTTATAAATAAAAATCTCATACTGGTATATCAAAACTAACATATTTGGATTTAAGTAAGCCCCTCGTCTTGATGTGAGAAGCTAAAAAGTTGATAGAGGTGACAACCTCACCTCGTTCCTCTTTCAGGAAAGATACTTAGCTGTGAATTATTTCTTTTTCTTTGAATTTGAGATTAAAACACCATTAAGAATATAGATTTCTATAAAGCCAAGATTGTCTAAAATAAGTCACTAAAATATTAAAAAAATAAACTAGTGTGTTGTAGTTTTAAAAATGCTTCACTGAGGGTTTTTGCTTTGTTTTTTTGTCCGAAGTCCATGTAAGAGAAAGCCCTTTGAAATTCTCCTTACCACAGTGGTTAGTCTAGGATAATAGTAACTGATTATATGATAGAGCTGCACAATAATAATTTGCAGTCTGTCATGTGTAAAATCTTGCAACTGAAGCAGATAAATTCAGGCTGCTGAAGTCTGCTCCATATCATTGCATTGAATGTAATAGCACAGATTGTATAACAGTATATAACATAAACACTGTGTTTCTTCTATGATTAGAAATTTGATTAGTGTAGATGATCATTCTGCCAAATGTTTAATTTTTTAAAAAATTAAAACTTCATGCATTAATTAAAATGATTGACCACAAATGCAGTTCTCCTAGGAAGAACAAACACGTTTTGCTCTAACTCTTGTTATTTTTCACTAGCTGAGGAAGATTTGAATAAGTGCCATGTTCATTTCCACCTATTATCCCTTTGCTTTTAATTCTGTAACAAATATGGAAAAGATGTGGAAGGTGAGTTTACAAGTGAAATAGGGCAGAACACTCACATGCTGAATTATGATTTTTATCTCTCAGTGAAACCACAAAACTGAGATTGTTTTGCATGACCCTCATTACTTGTGAGGTATTTTCTTTGAAAATTGCAATGAGAAAAGATTCCAGGTGTATTTATACCATGTGGCCATGTCACAACTTGGACATATGAGATGCTGGATGCTATCATCAAAATTGGTTAATTGCTTCTATTAGTATAAATCTCTTGAGATTTATTCAATAATTATAAAATAATCTTCATGTCCATGATTTAAAAATCAAATAGTTAGATGTGTGTATGTTTGTGAAATTTGTTTATGTTGTATGTTTTGATTTGAACTACAGCTGGATGTGAATGGTAAAACATGGGGAATTAATTTGGCAAAGTGGTTTAAACAGTTGCAAGGCTGGATATTAGAGAGCAGACTCTATGAAATGAAGGGAGTTTTCATGATTGACATCAGTTTAAAATGAATTACATGAAAAGAGTTTATGTGCCTGCCTATTTGGCATAGAAAATTGCCTAGGATGTCAACATAAAACAAAAAACAAAGGGTAAGTGTAGACACTCATGTAGCAACCCTATGTACGACAGAATGAAACATTGCCCCTTCATAGCACTATCTTCACAATCCTTCTCATACCTGAGTCCATCGTTGCAGTCCCTGTGTCAATCTACCTCATTGAGAGATTCCCCTTTTTCTCTGACCTTCAGCTTTACCACGCATGATATCTTTTTCCAGAGAATGGTACCTTCTGACAGCATGACCAAAGCAGGAGAGACAAAGTCTGGCCATTCTTACTTCTAAGGGGAATTCTGGTTATACTTCTTCCAGAACACATTTGTTCATTATTCTGGAAGTCCATGGTATTTTCAGTTTTTTTCTCCAACATCGCAATCCAAAGGAATCAACTCTTCATTGGTCTTCCTTTTTCATTGTCCAGCTTTCATATGGTTATGATACAATCGAAAACGTCATGGCTTATGTTAGGGGCATAGTCTCAAAAGTGACATTTTTCCTTCTTAATACTTTAAAGAAGTCTTTTACAGCAGATCTTCCCAGTGCAATACAGCATCTGAATTCTTGACTCCTTCTTCAATATTTTGGTAGCATAG
>NW_006921981.1:349046-355431 GCF_000298275.1 Orycteropus afer afer | reverse complement strand
GCTTTCATATGGTTATGATACAATCGAAAACGTCATGGCTTATGTTAGGGGCATAGTCTCAAAAGTGACATTTTTCCTTCTTAATACTTTAAAGAGGTCTTTTACAGCAGATCTTCCCAGTGCAATACAGCATCTGATTTCTTGACTCCTTCTTCAATATTTTGGTAGCATAGTGCCTACGGTACTTGGCTGCTAACCAGAAGGCTGGTGGTTCAAACTCACCATCCACTTCTCAGAAGGAAGGTTGGGTGATCTACTTCCCTAGTTATACTGCCTCAGAAATGTCAGGAAGGGTCACTATGAGTCAGGTCCAATTTAACGTCACATAACAACAACAACAACAGCTTCAAAATTTTCTCCATTTATTGTGATGTTCCTCATTGGTCTAGTTGTGTGGATTTTTGTTTTCTTTATTTTGAGGTGTAATCAATACTGAGGACTGTAGTCTTTGGTCTTCATTAGTAAGTTCTTCAAGTCATCTTAATTTTCAGCAAGCAAGGTTGCATCATCTGCATACTGCAGGTTGTTAATTGTTCTTCCTCCAATCCCAATGCCACTTTCTTCTTTGTGTAGTACAGCTTCTTCAATTATTTGTACAGGATATTGATTGAATAATTATGGTAAAAAGATTCAACTCTGAGGCACATCTTTCCTTATTTTAAATGATGGTGTATCCCCTTGTTCTGTTTGAATGACAGCCTCTTGGTCTATGTTCAGGTTTCCCATGAGCACAATTAAGTGTTCTGGAGTCCCTATTCCTCAAAATGTTATCCCTAATCTGTTATTATTTACACAGTCAAATGCCTTTGCATAGTTAATAAAACACAGATAAACATCTTTCAGTATTCTTTGCTTTCGATCAAGATCCATCTGACATTAGCAATGAAATCCCTTGTTCCATGTCCTCTTCTGAATCCAGCTTGCATTTCTGGAAGTTCCCTGTCAATATACTGCTTCAACAGTTTTTGAATTATCTTCAGAAAAATTTTACTTGCATGTGATATTAATGATATTGATATTTTCCACATTCTGTTGGATGATGTGTCTTTGGAATGAGGACAAATTGTGAACTTCTTCCAGTCAATTGGCCATGTAGCTGTCTTCCAAATTTCTTAGCACAAACGAGTAAACGTCTCTAGTGCCGCTTCTATTTGTTGAAAAATCTCAATAGGTATTCCATCAATTCCTGGACCCTTGTTTTTTTTCAGTCCTTCAGTGAGGTTTGGACTTCTTTCCATATGATTGGTTCTTAATCATGATAATTCCAGAAATAGTTGAACATTGAGCAATTCTTTTTGGTACAGTGACCATGTGTATTCATCCATCTTCTTTTGATGCTTCCTATAAAGGTTGGGCAATCCTACTTCCGTAGTAATACTGCCTCGACAACCCAAGGAGGGGTCGCTATGAGTCGGGGCAGACTCGACGGCAAACAACAACAACAACAACAACATATCATTCAATATTTTGCCCTTGCAATCCTTCAATAATGCAACTTGAGGCTTGCATTTTTTTCTTCAGTTCTTCAGCTTGACAAATGCACAGTGTGTTCTTCCTTTTTGGTTTGCTAACTCCGGGTCTTTGCACATTTCATTATAATACTTTAGCTCGTCTTCTTCAGCTTCCGGTTGAAATCTTCTGCTCGGCTCATTTATCTAATCATTTCTTCCATTCGTTTTGGCTATTCTGTGTTCAAGAGCAAGTTTCAGAGGCTCTTCTGACATCCATTTTGGTCTTTTCTGTCTTTGTAATAAGCTTTTGCTTTCTTTGTGTTTGATGTTCTTAATGTCATCCTAAAACTTGTCTGGCTTTTGGTCACTGGTGTTCAATGCATCAAATCTATTCTTCAGATGATCTCTGAATTTAGGTGGAATATAATCAAGGTCATATTTTGGCTCTTGTGGACTTGTTTTAATTTCTTTCAGCTTCAACTTGAACTTGCATATGAGCAATTGATGGTCTGTTCCACAGTCAGCCCCTGGCATTGTTTTGACTGGTATTTAACTTCTCCATCACCTCTTTCCACTATGTAGTCAATCTGATTCCTGTGTAGTCCATCTGATGAGGTCCACATGTGTAGCTGCCATCTATGTTGTTGAGCAAAGGTACTTGTAATGAATAAGTCATTGGTCTTACAAAATACTATCATGTGATCTCCAGACATATTTTCCAACTAGTGATAACTTTTCTTTGTTCACAACTTTCATATTCCTATCACCAGTAATCACCAAATCACCTTAATTTTTATGTTTGGTCAATTTCAGACTGTAGAATTTGGTAAAAATCTTCAAGTTCTTCATCTTTGGCTTTAACGGTTGGTGAATATATTTGAATTATAATAGTATTAACTTTTCTTCCATGTAAGTGTATGGCTATTATCCTATCACTGACAGCATTGTACTTCATGGTAGATTTTGAAACATTCTTTGTGATAATGAATGTGATGCCATTCCTCTCCAATTTGTCATTCCTGGCACAGTAGAGTAGATGTTCTTCTGATTCGAAATGGCCAATACCAGTCCATTTCAGCTCAATAGTGCCTGGCATATTAATCTTTATGCATTCCATTTTATTTATGACAACTTCCAATTTCCCTCGATTCATAGAGTTTCTGATTATTAATAGATGTTTGCAGTGTTTCTTCCCCTTTTGAGTAATGCCTCATCAGCAAATGGAGGTCCCAAAACCTTTACTCCATCCATATTATTAAGATTGACTGTACTTTGAGAAGGCAGCTCTTCCCCAGCCATATTTTTAATGCCTTCCAACCTGAGGGGCTCATCTTCTGAAACTATATTAGACAATGTTCCAGGGCTATTCATAAAATTTTCCAGTAATATGTCAGATAGTGTTTCACTGCTATTCATGTTTTTACTGGCTGCATTTTTGAGAAGCAGAAGGATCCTTCCTTCTTCCCAATCTGTCTTAGTCTGGAAGCTCTGCTCAAACCTTTTTTACCATGGGTGACTCTGCTGGTGTTTGAAATACCAATAGCATAGCCTTAAGGCTCACAGCAATATATGAGCCATCATAATACAGCAAACTGACAGTTGAGTAGTGGTGGAGATTCATAGGCAATATTTATCAGTATTGAGGACTTTCAATATGAATAATATAAGAGAAAATAAGTTATATGAGATAACAAATATTGATTAGCAATTCACTTTTCTAAGTGAAAAATGTCTTTATTAATTCAGGATTTTGTGATGATATTACACTTCTTAGCTGAAGATAATCTATAGTCAAGGCAATTATTCAGGTGGTAGTAATAATAACAGCTAAAGTCCCTTAACTATTTATTATGTGCAGGGAATTTTTCAAAGTAGTTTCATCTATTAACTTATTTAATCCTCATGACAAATATATGAGCTGATATTATTATTAGGCTTGTTTCAGAGATATGAATATTGTCATAAAGAGCCTTGTCCAACATTTAGGAAGTCGTGGAGCTATTATTTGTACTAAAGAACTCTGGACTTGAATTAAGATTTTATAATAATATACATAAAGCTACACATTTAAAATAGTGAAATAGTTGTCAAACTTAAGTTCTTTTTCTCTTTTGCTTTTTTATTATTTTGACATTGGTATGCCACTAAAAACCTTTTGATTTTTCATTATGAATGATCAAAAACCTAACTCATTTAACACTAAAATTATGTGTCCATGGATTAATGCACACAATCTATAGGGCTTTTCAGCCAAGCTAGGAGGTTATCAATATGTCAGCTTTGATGAAGGTGAATGAAATGACTGCTAAAACTATATTTCTGCAAAGATCAAAATATAGAGGACCACATAATTTCTCTCCCTCTCTCTCTCTCTCTCTCTCTCTCTCTCTCTCTCTCTCTATATATATATATATATATATATATTTCTATTCAGGTGTTCATGTGAGGACAAGGTTTAGTTTTAAACAAACAAACAAACAAAAAGGTAAAACTCTGATACAAAAGCCAGACAAAGACACCACTAAGAGATAAAACCATTGTTGTTATTCTTGTTAGGTGCCCTCTAGTTTGCTCTAACTCATAGTGACCCTATGTACAACAGAATGAAACACAGCCTGTTTCTGTGCAAGCCTCACAATCTTTGCTATACCTGAGCCCACCATTGCAGCCACTGTGTCAATCCATTTCCTTGAAGGTCTTCCTCTTTTTTGTTGACCCTCCACTTTACGAAGCATGATATCTTTCTCCGGGGAACAGTTCCTCTGACAACATGAGCAAAAGTAGGTGAGATGAAGTCTGACCATTCTCATTTCTAAAGAACATTCCAGCTGCACTTCCTCCAGGATAGATTTGGTTGTACTTTTGGCAGTCCATGGTACTTTCAGTATTCTTTGCCAACACCACAACTCAAAAACATCAACTCTTCCATCTTCTTGTTCAAGCTTTCACATGCCTATGACTCTATTGAAAATACCATGGCTTGGGTAGGTGCATCTTAGTATTCACAAAGACATCTTTGCTCTTCATCACTTTAAAGAGGTCTTTTGCAGCAGATTTGTCCAGTGCAACATGTTATCTGATGTCTTGACTGCTGCTTCCATTGGTGTTGCTTGTGGCACCAAGTAATATGAAATCTTTAACAATTTCAATATTTTCTCTATTTATTGTGATGCTCTTTTTTGGTCCAATTGTGAGGATCTTCATTTCCTTTATATTATCTCTCATGAACATAGATGCAAAAATTCTCAGCAAATTCCTAGGTGGTATAATCTAATATCATATAGTGATAATAATAATACAGCAAGATTAATTGGGATTCATACTAGGTATATTAGGATGATTCAACATTAGACAAACAATCAGTGTTATCCACCACATAAACATATGAATGAAAAGGAATCACATTTGATGCACAAAAAACATTTGATGAAATAAAACATCCATTCTTGATAAAACATCTCAACAAAGTAGGAATAGAAGGGGAATTCCTCAACATAATTAAGGACACATACACAAATCTGATAGCCAGCATTATTCTCAGTGGAGAGAAACTGAAAGCACTCCTGCTGAGAACAAGAACCAACAAAGGAACCACTGTATCACCACTCTTATTCAATATTATACTGCAAATTCTAGCCAGAGCAATAAAACAAGAGAGGGAAATGATACAAATTGGTAAGGGAGAACGAAAACTCTCCCTATTTGCAGATGATATGATCTTATCCATAGAAAATCCCAGTTGTTCAACAAGAAAGCCAATGGAACTAATAGAAGAATTTAGCAAAGAGAGAAGGTACAAGATAAACATACAAAAATCAGTTGGATTCTTCTATCCTAACAAAGAGAACTTGGAAAAAGAAAAAAGGAAAACAATACCATTCATAATAGTTACCAGAAAAAATGAAATGCTTAGGAATAAACCTAACCAAGGATACAAAAGACCCATACAAAGAAAAGTACAAGACACTACTACAAGAAACTATAGAAGCCCACATAATTGGAAGAACATGCCATGCTCATAGAAAGAAAGATGTAACATTTTGAAAGTGCCAATATTACTCCAAATGATCTAAAGATACAATTAAATCCTGATCTAAATTCCATCAATTTTCTATAAATAGATTTTAAAACTAATGACAACTTAATATGGAAAGGAAAGAGACGCCAGATAAACAAAGCACTACCAGAGAAGAAGAACAAACTAGGAGTCCTTACCCCTCTGATTTCATAAACTGTTATACAGACATGATTGTCAAAACATCCAGGTACTGGTACAACAATATACACATGTTGCTGTTATGTGCCATCGAGTTGGACCTGACTCATAGTGATCCCTCCTTGGGTTTCTGAGGCAGTATCACATAAAACAGTGGAATAAAACTAAGAACCTAGAAGTAAATCCATTCACCTACGGACAGCTGAACTTAGACAAAGCACCAATATCCATTAAATGGGGAAGACATAGCTTAATACCTAAGGCACTTGACTACTAACCAGAAGGCTGGTGGTTCAAACACACCAGTCACTCATCAGAAGGAAGGTTGCACAATCTACTTCCATAGTGATACTGCCCTGGAAACCCAAAGAGGTGTCACTATGAGTTAGGTCTGACTCCATGGCACATAACAACAACAACTGGCAAAACTGGATATTTATTTGCACAAGAATTAAGCAAATCTGTACCTCGCACCATATACAAAATATAACTCAAGATGTACCAAAGACATAAATGTAAAACTTTAAACAATGAAGATCATGAAAGCAAAAGTAGAGACAAATGTTGGCATCTTAATTCATGGCATAAATTGTCTATCAAACATAAATAAAAGTTCACAAGCAGCAAATTATAAACTAGACCAATTAGACCTCAAAAATTAAACACTTATCTGCACCAAAAGACTTGTCCAGAAGAGTAAAAAGAAAACCTATAGAGT
>NW_006921981.1:336161-348701 GCF_000298275.1 Orycteropus afer afer | reverse complement strand
CAACAAATGGATGCTGTACTGGAGGCACTCACTTAGCTATGCCAAGAGATTTGGAAGACAGCTACCTGGCCAACTGACTGGAAAGGATCCATATTTGTACCCATTCCGAAGAAAGGTGATCCCACAGAATGTGGAAGTTATTGAACAATATCACTGATATCACATACAAATAAAATCTTACTGAAGATAATTCAAAAATGATTGCAACAGTATATTGACAGAGAACTTGCAGAAATTCAAGCTAGATTCAGAAGCAGATGGGGAGCAAGGGATATCATAGCTGATTTCAGATGGAATTTGAGTCAAAGAAAAGAATACCAGATAGATGTTTACTTATGTTTTTTTATTGACTATGCAAATGCCTTTGATTATGTGGATCATAACAAATTGTGAATAACATTGAGAAGAATGGGAATTTCAGAACACTTAATTGTACTCATTAGAAATCTGTATACAGACCAGGAGGCTGTCGCTCAAACAGGTTTAAAATCAGGAAGGGAGTGTGTCAGGGCTGTGTCCTTTCACCATACTTATTCAATCTGTATACTTAGAAAATAATCTGAAAAGCTGGACTATATGAAGAAGAACATGGCATAAGGATTGGAGGAAGTCTCATTAACAATCTGAGATATGCAGACGACACATCTTTGCTTGCTGAAATTGAGGATGACTTGGAACACTTACTGAAGAAGATTAAAGACTACAGTCTATAGTATGGATTCCACCTCAATATATATATTTAAAAAATCCTTACAACTGGACAAAAAAGCATTATCATGATAAATGGAGAAAAGATTGAAGGTGTCAAAGACTTTATTTTACTTGGTTCTACCATCAACCACACTGGAAGCAGTAGTCAAGACATCAGACAATGTATTGCACTGGGCAAATCTATGGCAAAAGACCTCTTGCAAGTGCTGAAGAGCAAAGACATCTCCTTGAAGACTGAGATGCACATAACCCAAACCATGGTATTTTCAATTGCCTGAAATGCATGTGAGAGCTGGACAATGAATAAGGAACACTGAAGAAAAGTTGATGTTTTTGAGTTGTGGTTTTGGTGAAGAATGCTGAAAGTACAGTGGACTGCCAAGAGAACTAACAAATTTGACCTGGAATAAGTGCAGCCAGAATGCTCCTTAGAAGTGAGAATGGCCAGGCTTCATCTCCTCTACTTTGGTCATGTTGTCAGAAGGGACCATTCTCTGGAGAAGGATGTCATACTTGGTAAAGTGGAGGGTCAACAAAAGAGGGAAAGGCCTTCGACAAGATGGATTGACACAGTGGCTGCAACGATAGGCTCAGGTATTGTAGGCATCATGAGACTGGCACAGGATGGGACAGTGATTCTTTCTGTTGTACATAGGGTTGCTATGAATTGAAGCTGACTCAGCTGCACATAACAACAACCATCTAGTTTGCTGTCTACTTCAAGAGTCTACAACACTAGCTTATTTTAGTACTCGCAAACCTCCTTTATCTACAAGACTATGTTAATCTCTATTTTTATTATAGCATTTGTCCTCAGCGGAAAGGTTTGTACTTCTTTTCTTATATTACAACTCTCCATCTGTCTGTCTCTCCATTGATCCATCCATCATTTATCTATCCAACTGTTTTTCTTATTTGCTTACATCCTTCTTTTGATGTTTTTTTTTCAATTGTACACAAAAAACAAAATCTCAGTCACATCTCACCTCAATTTGATAAGGCTCATTTGTTGTTGTTGTTGTTATGTGCCATCGAGTCAGACCCGGCTCATAGCGACCCCTCTTTGGGTTGCCGAGGCAGTAACATTATGGAAGTAGATTGCCTAACCTTCTGTCTGAGGAGTGGCTGGTAGGTTTGAACCACCAGCCTTCTGGTTAGGAGTCAAGTGTCTTATGCACTATGCTACCAGAGCTCCTGATAAGGCTCATAGAAACCTCTATTGGGTTTTCAAGGCTGTAAATCTTTACCGAAGTAGATTGCCTTATCTTCTTTCTGTGGAATGGCTGGAGGGTTTGAACCACTGACCCTCTGGTTAGCAGCCAAATGGTTTACCCAATACTCTACCAGAGCTGCAGTTAGTAGCAAAATATTATTTTGGATCTATAACTTTGCCATGATGACACTTTTGTAAGGGTCTTAAGTCTGGAGCATTACAAAATATGTCTAATGAGGTAATGTATGACAAAGGTTTGTATCCAAAACAGTTATAGAAACTGATGCTCAGACGAAAAATCTAGGGTCCCAAAGCAGAAATATTCAATACTCCTCTTCAGTAGATAGGAAACCTTACAATATTTCACACTCAAATACAGATGATTGAAAAACACATCTTTACAGAACAAATGTTATACAAGAATTCAGCCTATTGACATTGCTTTATTTTCCTCAGAATTGTTGAATGTGAGTTATCTAAAAAACATGAAAGAATTCATTAACATACACAACTTAAAGACTGATCAACAAGAAATTCTAAAGATTACAGGCTAGAGAACCCTACTCTCTCCTGTAGGGTCTCAATGAGTCAAAACCAACTTGACAGCTCCTAACAACAACAACAATAGCTTATTTCAATTTATGCAATAAAATATGCATATTTTTGCATATTAATATTGCAGAATGTCATCAAAGATATCATTTATATAAAAAACAAAAGGTCATTAAAAAGACAGGAAAAAAGAAACAGCCAAAATGGATGTCATAAAAGACACTGAAGCATGCTCTTGAAAATAGAGGAACTAAAGCAAATGGGAGAAATGATGGCAATGAAGAGCTAAACAGACTATAAAAGGTGGATCAAGAAGACATAATACTGAAATGAAATGAGCAAAGACTTAGAATTAGAAACCAAAAAGGAAGAACATACTCTGTATCTCACAAGTTCAAAGAATTGAAGAAAAAAATTCAAGCCATGAGTTGCAGTATTGAAGCCTTCTATGGACAAAATATTGAATGATGCAGGAAGCATCAAATGAACAAGGAAGGAATACAAAGAGTCATTGTACCAGAAAGAACTGGTCCATGTTCATTCAGGTAGTAGCATATGATAAACTATAGACGGTATAGAAGGAAGAAGTCAAAGCTGCACTTAAGATTTTGGCCCAAAACAAAGCTCCAGGACTTGACAAAATGGCAACTGACATTTTTTTAATGAATGGATACAATGCTGGAAGCACTCACTTATGTATGACAAGAAATTTGGAAGACAGGTACCTGGCCTACTGACTGGAAGAGGTTTGTATTTATGCCCATTCCAAAGAAAGTTGATGCAATAGAATGTGGAAATATCAAACAAATGATATCATTAATTTCACATGTAAGTAAAATTTTGCTGAAGATAATTAAAAAATCATTACAGTAATTGATAGGGAAATTTCAGTAATTCAAGAAAGATGCAGAAGAGGATGTGAAACAAGGGATATCATTGCCAATGTCAGATGGATCTTGAGTGAATTCACAGAAGATCAGAAAGACATTTAGTTGATTTTTATGGACTATGCTAAAACATTCAACTGTGTAAATCATAACAAATTGTGGATAACACTGCAAAGAATGGGAATTCTAGAAAACTAAATATGCTCATGTGGAACCTGTATGTAGGCCAAGAAAGAGTTATTCAAACAGCATAAGGAAATACTGCATGGTTTAAAATCAGGAAAGTTGCACATCAAATTGTATCCTATCACCATATTTATCCAGTCTGTATGTTGAGAAAATAATTTGAGAAACTGGACTGTGAGAAGAAGAATGTAGCATCGGGTTTGGAGGATGACTTATCAACAACCTAGGCTGATGACACAACCTTGCTTGTTGAATGTGAAGAGTACTTGAAGTGCTTACTTATGAAGATCAAAGACTATAGCCTTCAGTATAAATTACACCTCAACATTAGAAGGAAAAAAATCAGAAATTGACCAATATGCAAATCATGATAAACAGAGAAGATATTGAAGTTGTCATATATTTCATTTATTTGTATTCACAATCAATGCCCATGGAAGCAGCGGTGACAAAATCAAAGGTTGAATTATGATGTTGGTGAAGCATAATGAATAGATTATGAAGAACTAATCTGCTTTGGATGAAGTAACCAGAATGTCCCTTAGAAGTAAGCATGGTAATATTTTGTCTCATATGCTTTAGACATATTATCAGGAGGAACTAGTCTCTGAAGAAGGGCATCATGTTTTATAAAGTAAAGAGTCAGCAAAGAAGAGGAAGATCCTCAAAAAATGGAGGGACACAGTTGCGGCGACAATGGGCTCAAATATGGCAATGATTATTCAGAGTGGCACAGGACCAGGCAGTGTTTCGTTCTGCTGTATACAGGGTCAATATGAGTTGGAACTGACTGGACAGCACTTAACAGCAACAACAAAATAAATAAATAAATAAATACATAATATTTGGTAACTTCTTATTTATCTCATGTATTTAAATCATCACAATAGGAGCGAATCATAAAATATAAAAATTTAAATCAATCCTGGAACTTGTTTTTCAAACGACCATTTTCCCATCATGTACTAATACTCATTTCTTCCAGTTGAAATAATTTGCAGTGTCACACAACATTGAATAAAATTAAACTTAATGATAAAGAGTGGCCTATGTATGTGATTTTGGGGAATAGGACAAGGATTAGGATTAGGTTAAGTGACCGAAAGTGACAGTAAATCTCTAAAAGGTGCCATTTATGTAGTGGTTTATAGAAAATTTAGTATACATTATATAATCTTAGATAAGGGAGAGGTTGTGGACAGCCAGTTTAGTTATCTTCTATTACTCTAGGATGGTTCAACTACATAACACTAAGTTACCATTATCAGAAAACATTGCACTCCTGCATAAACGAGCTAAAAATTGCTCCTTTCTTTATTATCTAGCTGATAGTATAGTTATTCTACTGAATTTTTAACAGTTTTTCTCAATATCAAATAAAAGTAAAAGAGTTATGGTCATGCAGTAGTTAGAGCACTTGATTGTTAACCTAAGTCAGTGGATTGAATTTACAGCTACTCTACTGGAGAAAAGACTTGGCAATCTGTTTCTACAAAGATTGCAGCCCAGCAAACCCTAGAGGGCAGTTTTGCTGTGTTTTGTGGGGTCTCAATGAAATAGATTTGACTATAAAGTACAAAACAAGAACTACATCATTAAGCAGCTCCTCTTACATATGTAAAAATTTAAATCACAAGTTATTGTAAGTAACTAACAACCTAGAATTTATGGGAATACTTTTTCCAAAGCTGTGCTAAATACTGTAAGAGTGAAAAAAATAAAAAATAGTATCTTTGTGCACAAAGACCAGGAGAAAATAAGTGAAGACCAATTAAGAGCTAAAATGTGCAAGACTGATTTTTAAGAGCAATAGAATTCAGAGAATGAAGAGCTCACTGTGGGATGAAACTCCATGGAAGGGGTCAGGAGTGAATCCTCAGGAAGAAGAAAGGAATTGAAAGGCCTGAGCCCTACTGTGATTGAAAGGAATCTGGACAAAAGGACTGAAATAATCTCTTCACTTAGAAACCCTCAAATTTGTAGTTCTTGAGGTGACTCATAAGATTAGACACTAGAAGATGACCTGAGGCAGCCCTGTAGAAATCACTGGGGGTCAGTACAGGGGAAGAGAGGCAAATCTGGAAGGGAATAAAGTACCTGCCAAGAAAGGAGACGATCTTTCTACATAGATACAGAAAGTGAGAGCTAAGAAAAAGGAACCAATGGTTGCAGACTAAGTATTAAACTTTTAGTTTATGTAGAAACAGAAAGGAAGACAGATTTTTAAATCAAAATTACATATAAAAGTAGAAACTAAATTAATTACATTAATAAATACAACACAGTCCCTGGGTGGCACAAATGGTTAAGCCCTTAACTACTAGCCCAAAGGTTGGCTGTTGGAACCTACCCAACTTCTGAAAGGTCACAGCCTTGGAAACCCTATTAGGCAGTTCTATGTATACACGTGGGGTAGCCATGTGTTGTGACTGACTCAAGAGAAGCTAGCAACACAACAAATAAATGCAGCAGAAGACACAGATACACAGACATTTATATATATGTGTATATATATAATTTATTTTTATTAATTTATGATTTAGTTTTCAAGAATAGTGGTAATCATTAGTGGAGAAATGAAAACTACTTAACTCCTACTCATTTACTGGTGCACTTAATAATATCCTTCAATTGTACAAGGTTGTATAAATTTGAGTTGAAAACTTGGTGGTGTGTTCATATGCAGTGTAATTTTGTGTCTTATGACCCTACCAAAAGGTATTCTGATTGGTAGACATGAGTGGGTTTTAGAGTTAAAATAAGTCTGAACTCATCAATAATAACTCTTCAATAATAATCTCCTTTTAATCCTAGAGTTTTGAGAGTCTTTAACAAAGGCATAAGGATTTCAGTCCACAGAACAATCAATATCTCCTCCATATGGAGTTTGAACTCTAAAATGGCATCTGCGTGGTACCTCTGGCTGAAAAGGAAGAAGAGGAAAGAGGAAAAATAAATGAGCAATAAAACAAAAAAAGACCATAATTTTGATAGACTGAAAAACAAAGCAGTTTTTTTTTTTTTAAGTTTTCACAATTTTCATGGTGTTATCTAATTTTATTTATTTATTTTTTTTTGGTGGCAGTTTTTTTTTAGTTCAAATTGCAGTTGAGAGCCCCTCATATTAATTAAAGATGAAAACAATTGAATAGTTAGAATTTTTGTTGTTGTTGCTGTTCTAAATTCTTTCTCAAGTAAAACACTCAGTTCATATTCAGAAGTTCTCAAAGTAATTACTCTAAATTCAAATTCTGCTGCTTAGAAATAAGACAATGATGTAATATTAGAGCAAGGAAAAATAAAGGAATTAGGTATTTTGCCTAGGGGATATACAGTTTTGGAATGAGAAGATCCTCTGAGAACTAGAAGGCTGGAAAAGATGGTGATTGTGCAATCTTGAATCTCTGGAATGAGGTAAGGCTCTCACCTTCAGGAGTGCAGTGTAGTAAATTACCTGGTATGGCTTTTTTAGCCATAAGTCTTTGTAAACTCCGTGGTGGAATTTGCTGTGAGCAACTGCCTCCTGACTGTAAAAGTTATCCACCTAGGGTATTTCTGTTGGGAATTGCACAAAGCAATGTTCTGGGAGGTTCGCTCTCTTTCACATGCTTGGAATTCTGATGTTATGACTGGCTAGTTTGGCCACTGTGTCAGGCTCAAAAGGAGGCTTCCTTGAGGCAGAAGTCTCTCTCTGACTGCTGGCTGAGAAGGACATGCTGCTGAGAAGAAACACGCTCCTGAGAATATGCTCCTGAGAGACATGCGCTGCTGAGAAAGACATACAACAGACACGCATTCTAAGAGAGACACAAGGGACACGCACTGTTGGGAGAGAGACTGTGAGAGACTGTTGGGTGAGAGACAGGGGGCTGACAGAGACTGAGCATTTTTCCTGAACTTGAATTGTAATCTGGTACTTCCCTAAAAAACCCCATAATCTGTGACTTCTGTGTGGCCACTGCAATGAATTATCAAACCTAAGAGCTCTGGTAGCACAGTGCATAAGGCATTTGACTGCTAACCAGAAGGCTGGCAGTTCAAACTCACCAGCCACTCCTGAGAAGGAAGGTTGGACAATCTCCTTCCATAGTGATACCACCTCAGAAACCCAAGGAGGGGTCGCTATGAGTCAGGTTTGACTCAATGGCATAAAACAACAACAACAACAGGAGAGAGATGGTGGGTGCTTTGGGAGGAACAGTTGGTGAAAGGGCTGGAGGGAGGCAGAATGTCTGGCCTTGCAGGAATAGGTATTGGGCTACTGATAGTGATTCTATCTTCCTCTTGTGTGATTAGAGGAGGTCAGAAGATGTGGCCTCCTTGCCTTTTCATCAAGGAGGAAAATTAACAGTGGTTCTTGAGGATTAGCAGTGACTCATAGATTTTTCTTTTTTAACAACTTTGTTGATTTATAGTACATATGCATCAGTAAATAAGCTGGCAATATTTAATGTGTAGAAATACATGAGTTTAAACATCTATACCTTCATAAACACTCTCCAGAGTCTGGATAATGAAAACATCCACCACTTCAGAAAGTTTCCTCTTGCTCCTTTTTAATTTCTCCCTTTGTGCTTCCACACGACCAAGTTCCCCTTTCCCAGGTAGTTACTAATCTACTTTGTGTCACTTTAAAATAGTTTCACTTTCTAGACTTTGACACAAATGAAATAATGCAGCATATAATTTTTTTTTGGCTGGCTTTTTCACCCAGAAAAATTATCTTGTGGTTGATTAATGCCTATGTATATATACATTTAGATTAAAAGTTAATTTTTCAATTATATGTATAATAAAAATTATTCTTTGTTTATCTAAAATGAATGACAAGTATCTAAATCAAGTATCTTTTTATTTACCCATATTTCCCAAAAGATTTAGGTGCACCTGACCCAAACCTCGGTATTTTAAATCATCTCATGTGCATGAGAAAGTTGGATGATGGATATGGAAGACCAAATAATTGACTTATTTAAATTATGGTGTTGGCAAAAAAAATATTATATACACAAGGGACTTCCACAGGAATGAACAAATCTATCTTGGAAGAAGTATAGCCAGAATGCTCCTTAGAAGCAAGCATAATGAAAGTTCATTATACCTGCTTTGGTCATGTTGTCAGGAGAGACTAGTCCCTGGAGAAATACTTCATGTCTGGTAAAGTTGAAGGTCAATGAAAAAGAGGAAGAACCTCACAAGATAGATTGACACAGTGCCTGCAACAATGGGCTCAAACGGAGCAACCATTGTAAGGATGGCACAGGACTGGGTAGTGTTTTGTTCTGTTGTTTATAGGGTCACTATTGGTCAGACTGACTCAATAGCCTTAACCACAATAAATGTTTCATTCTTTAAAAAAAAAATTCTTCACATAACTTGTGTTCTTCATCAGGTGCATCTCTTGATCAACAACATTTCTAAATGTTGACTATTAACCTAAAAAGAACATTATCATCACTTTTTATTACCTTCTTCTTTAAAGGTATGTAAGATGATGCCACTTGTTTCCATGAAGTGAGAATACTTAGTATCATTTATATGAAATAATCAAATTATTCAACAAATGAAATCCATTTCTAAAGCAATCATGTTAAGTGCTCTAATAATTATTCTATAAAGCTGTAATTTCTTTTTCCTGTTTATAACTAATGTTATCTTTTTTAAGATCCACATTAATAATTAAAGAGATAATTTTTTTCTCAATTATTTCTTTAACCTATTTGACAAGTTTCTTTAAGAAATGGAAAACTTTAATAGTTTGCTTTTCTTTTCATTTGCATAATCTTTTGCTAAAGAGATATTGAAAACTTTGAAAAAAGTTAATAGACTTTGCAAATCCCAACAACGTTCTTTACTGAAATGGAAAAAACTAATCACCAACTTTATATGGAAAGAAAAAAGGCCCAAAATATCAAAAGAAATACTGTAGAAGGAGAGTGGAGTATGAGGCCTTAGAGTTCCTGATCTCAAAACATACTCTACAGCAAGAGTAATCAAAAAAGGCTGGTACTGCTTTAATAATGATAGACACATACATGACTGGAACAAAATTGAAAATGAAGAAAGAAATCCCTCCATTTATGGACTGCTGAATTTCAACAAGGAGTCAAAGTTCACTCCATGGGGAAGAAACAGTCTCTTTAACAAATGATGCTGCCAAAACTGAATATCCATTTGTAGAAAAGTGAAACAGGACCCATTGCTTATCACACCAGATGCAAAAACTAACCTAAAGTGGATGAAGAACTTAAATGTCAAAGCTTAAAACTATAAAGTTCCTAGAAATTAACAAAGGGACAAACTATCAGTCTTAATTTTTTCAGAAATCTACTATCAAGCACAACTATGAATACTTGAATAAGAGAAGATACATTAGATAACCATGATATCCTAAATATTAAATCAGGGCTTTGAACAGTTTCAAAATAGTTCAGTCATGGCCTATGGAAAGAAGAGTAGCATAAGCATTGCATAGCAATCAAGTTTCTTGCATATCAGATTTTGATATGAGTAGAAAAGAGGCTGCAGGATCCTGTTCCAATACGGCAGCCTACTGCACCTCTTTGAATGGCAGTGAAGTCTACGCAATTTGACTAAGGTAAATGATGACACTGAGAAGTATGTAAGTATAAAAGATGTTTTTGGTAAATATTATAAAATTTTGCAACTACAATGAATAACAATAAAAAATATGTGAATGATTAAATAGGTACATATGTATACATATATTTGTATGGGAAGGAATATTTGAATATATAAGTGTGCATGTAGAGGTATATCTGTAGGCATATGTACATATATGCTTGTGTGTGTTACATATATATCTATATATATAATAAAACACTTAGGGGGCACATTTATGGATACTTCCTAGACATAATGAAACTTGGTGTGGGATCAGTTAACTAGGTTGGAAGGAGCATAGTCTGTGGGCCAATTTGATTAATTAGCATAACATACATTTGTTCTATATCCTAGTTTGGTGAGTAGCATTTAAGGTCTCAAAAGGTTATGAGCAGCCAGCTAAGATTCAACTATTGATTCTATACATTTGGAGCAAAAGAGAAAGAAGGAAAACAAAGACTTAAAAACAAAACTAGTCTGTAGAATAAATAGGCCATGTAAACCATGACCTCATCTATCCTAAAACCAGAAGAACTAGATGATCCCTGGCTACCACTACCTGCCCATTCTAAGCAGGGACAGAATAGATGATCCTGGATAGAGTGCAAGAAATATATGGAATAAAACTCCAATTCCTAAAAAAGGTCAGTCTTACTATACCAGTGGAGACTAGAAAATATCATATTGAGATACCTGTAAACACAGAACTGAAGCCACTCCCAGAGGTCACCTTTCAATCAAATAACAAATTGGCTCATAAAATAAACAATATCACCAATAACCATGGTCTACTTTAAGCAATTGACCATATAAGATCAAACAGTCAACATTTACTCTAACACAAAGATGAGAAAAAAAGAGAGAAAAGGAAGCTAGATTATTGGAAACAGAAAAACCAGAATGGAAATACCAATAATGTTAACACATTGTGGAAAATATAACCAATGTCACTGAACAGTATGTACAGATATTGCTAAATCAGAACCTGATTTACTGTGAAAACTTTCACAAAAACATAATAAAATATTATTTAAAAAAAGTTTTAGACTGATTCAAAATGGAGTCTAGTCAGAAAGTACCACCCTATATCCCTCTAGCATCTACGTGCTTGAGAAACTAGGTACAGCAGTTTGAATTAGTGATTTGGGTGCTCTGAACAGCTTACTGAATCAGAGTGCACCAAACACAGAAGAACAGAATTAGAGGAAAGACACAGGAAGATTATTTAAGAAAGAGCTACCTGGCATAGGACAGACGAGCAGCCAACAGGCCATTGGAAACTTCCCTGGACAGTCACTGACGGGCGAGGGAGGCCACCTAAGATCCCTGTGACCCAAGAAAGAAGACACCCTATATCAACATACCAGTGACCACTCCAACAACCCAGAGGCCAACCCCAGGGACCTGCCTCCAGCAACTGATTTTGTTGGTAATTTGAGTCTTCCGGGTGCAGGTGGACATGCACACTACTGCTGAAACTCAAGCAGAGAGCTCACTGTTGAGCCAGGAGGGTGAGCTCCCTCTCCTCTCAGCGGGTCACCGATTGGGTTTGGGTCAGCCTGGGAGACACCATGCTTATCTGGTCATGGATATCAGGAACATAGTTTACTAGCAGGTACTCCCCCCACTCCATCACAGCTGAAATTGCGTGCATCTTTGGTGCTGCAGGTGGATGGTATCACAGACAAACTCCAGAGCCATTAGTGGTCTGGTGGGATTGCACCAGAGCAGCAGGAAAAAGGGGTGGGGAGAGAGAAAAAGACAAGGTTGAGTGCAGTCCCAGTAATTTGCCTTGGATTGGCTCATTGGCGCTAAGAGGCCTCAGAAGCAGAGTCTTTGAATGTGCCTGAACCAGGTGGAAATTTGTGAACCCCCAACATCAGGAATCTTTCCTGAGGTTGAGCCATGGTCTTTTAAATAACCACGCCATCAATAATAGCTTATGCAAAGCCATAGAAACCGATCCTAGCAACACCAAGCTTTCTTTCTTTTGCTCTCACCTTTCTCCAGCAATAACTTCACTGATTCAATAGAAGAAACCATATTCAGTCAATTACCATAAAACCTCCCACTTGGAACTCTAAACCCTCTTTACAACAAACATAAACACATATCTACATTCCACACAGTGATTCCACCATCATAAAGAAAACAGCAGAGCAACCCAATATACCTGAATATATTAAATACACCAGCTTCACCCTTTCAAAATATTAAACCATGAAACCAAGACAAAACAAATCAACATGTAACCAGCAGCTAGAGATAACCTAAAGAGTCAGCACTCTACCAGATTTCAAGGGCTTAAGAAGAGGTTCGGCTTTCCAGTAACCCCAAGAATTCTTCAGATCCACACGACTGAAAGGT
>NW_006921981.1:333898-334961 GCF_000298275.1 Orycteropus afer afer | reverse complement strand
TGGAATTCCAGAACAGGAAGAGAAAAATAAAACTACTGAGAAAATCATCCAAGATTTGCTAGAGGAGAACTTCCCTGATATGATGAAAAAGGAGAACATATCCATTCAGGAAGTCCAATGAACCCCAAACAGGATAGACCCCAAAGGAAAATCACCAAGACATATCATCATCAAACTCACCAAAACCAACGACAAAGACAGAATCCTGAGAGCAGCACAGAAAAAACAAAAATTTACCTACAAAATCAGCCAGTAAGAATAAGCTCCGATTTCTAAGCAGAGACCATGCAAGCGAGAAGGCAATGGGATGGTATATATAAAACCCTGACAGAGAAAAGTTTTCAACCAAGAATTATATAGCTGGCAAAACTGTCCCTCAAATATGGTGGTGAAATTAGGAGACTTCCAGATAAGCAGAAACTAAGGGAATTTGTTAAAACCAGACCAACCTTACAAGAGATGCTAAAGGGAGTCCTTTGAACAGACAACCGAAAATAGCAAATAACAACCAACCATTAATACACAAGATGACATAACCCAGAAATCAAGCTATGGACATATCCAAAGTGAAATGAGCTTATAAGATTTTAAACAGGGAAACAGAGACATCGATTGGCAAGTGAGGACAACTACAAACAGAAAGAAGGAAAAGACTGTGTAGTTATAGAACTTCTAATTGGTGCAGAAGTCAAGAGAGTTGCAAGACAGAATGGACTGTTCTAACCTCGGGGAGAAAATTATAAATCATAGGATAACCTCAAAGAAAAGTGATAAACATTCATATCACAATAAAAAAGAGGACAAGCACAAATACTCAGCAAATACTGAAACAACAGCAACAAAGGAATGATAGCACGATTCATAAACATAATGAGCTCAGCACAGAAAATAAAATGGAACAAAGAAACAATTTGGTATATGGAAAAACATATACCAAAATGACAGCAATCAATTCATACTTGTCAATATTTACACTGAATGTTAATGGATTAAATGCACCACTCAAGAGATGGAGAGTTGCAGATTGGATAAGAAAACAAAACCCATCAATATGCTCCCTACA